>NW_012027062.1:2523337-2528290 GCF_000956235.1 Wasmannia auropunctata
CGAACGAGCGCTGTCGGATCGGAGCACGAAGGCAGGGGGGAGGGGGGAGCGAGGGGGGAACCGTTCTTAAAACAGCATGTTAATCGACGGACGCTACTTAAAGGGGAAATGACAATGGCTAATGAACGTGTCTCTTGCGCGCTCGACCGTGACGCATCGCTCTTTCTCTCTCTCTCTCTCTTTCTTTTTCTCGTTTCTCTCTCGCGTTTGCCGTCTGTATCCTTCTTAATCGACGAGAATGTCACGTTTATCAGAATGTAAAAATATAACAAAAATAGGAACAAATAAAATACGGGATGAAGGTAGATGAATATAATTCTCTTTCGGTGGAGAGAGACCTCGGAAACCCGAACTAGCTATAATCACGAGTAATAATTCCTCGGCGGTTCGCGATGTAGGTAAACAGGCGTGACAGGTTCTACTGATTTTATTTCGCTGCGAATAGCTCCTTAAGCGTCGTTTATATGCTCGAATGTGGCGCGCAACAGAAAAAAAGAAAGAAAGAAAGGAAAAAAAAAAGAGCCGGCAGATAAACGCTGGCCAGACACGAGAAACGGCGATAAGACGCCGACGGCGCGCGAGTCTCTCCTTGTTCGGTGCATAAAAACGAACAATGGGGCTCGTTCGTGATAGCCGCATACAGCCGCCTTCCGCGCAATTATCCACCCGCGCATCCAAGAAAGGACCCGGGCCCACCTGGCTCAGCGAGGCCCCGGCTGCTCCGCGGCATCTCGGGCACACTCCTCAATGGGATAAAAATAAAGATACGCGAAGCCCGTCTGGGCGCGTCCCTGCAGGATTGTCTGCCGTTCGGGCGTAGGACGTAGGACGAGTCCGCTGCATATCGAGTGTATCGACGGCTTACGCGATCGCGCTTTCTCGGCCGCGGAGAGGTTAGGTTCGCCCGCGGTGGACGCGAGGAGTCACGGATGCGTCATCATCGATCTGTGGATCTCTCTCTCGCTTTCTCTCTCTCTCTCTCTCTCGCGCGCGCGCGCTGGTCGTGACGACGTACTACATACGTGAGCGGCGAGCCGAACGTGGCTCGCCGAAAAGACGACGGACGATTCGACGCGGACGGACAACACTTGCGACGAGAATTCGCGCGCACGATGCTGGGACGCACGGCCACGGGTTTGGTCCCGTGCTTCGCGTTTACCGTTTCGGTAAATTGGCTCGCACCGAGCCGTCGATTCTCGAGGCCAGATCGCGAGTCGCGGCGGCTCGGTCGCCATTTTTGACTGACTGCCGAGCACGACGGTATGGCACATACGTAGGCGCAAGAAAAAAAAAAAGAGACGCGCGTGAAGGAGAGACATGCCCGCGGGGCGGTCGGACGTAGCACATAAATGGGCCTACGCGTACACTCGAGTCGAGAGTCCCTAATAATCCCGCCTTTCCGCGATGAAGTTTTCACATCACGTATAACCGTTCCACCGTCGTTCGACGAATTTTAGACGATTACGACTCCTCGTGGGACGGAATTCTATCTGCTATTCAACAAATAAATATAATCACGGCAATTTTTCACGTTGCGTCAACTATACCTATATGGATGCTGTTATGATTTATATGCTGTGCTGATCAGTGCTGTCTAAGATTTGTAATTCTGGACTTGACTTGATATATGTACATCGGCATTCACGCCTATTACTTTCCTTTTTCTCAATGAAGATAGAAAGAGGAAGGCAATAGACGCCGATCGATACTCGCCAAGCCGTGATGAAGTCATGCCCAAAGTTACAAATCTTGAACAGCACTGAATTAATAAATATAAATTATGATTTATATTTAATTTTGTTCGCACGCTAGCCTGAATTTTCAGCGTAAGATACCACCTTTAAAATACACCTGCAGAAGTGTAATAACAGGTGCGCGCTATATTGATAACCGATGTAGAGTTCACATGCAGATCGAGGGAAACGAAAACAAACGCGCGTCGTCGATCGTGTCGCGAACCGGCGAGATGCCCCTCCCCCCGCGTTACCAGTCGTCGCGGCGTGCGTCGCGCGAGTAGCCGCGCGAGCTCGTGAAATTGCACGCTCATATCTTTCGGGCGCGCGCGCGTCCGCGGAAAGGAAAAAAAATGTAGGGACGAGAGGAAGCGGGCGAGAAAAGGGGACGGAAACACACGCGTGTAATTCCGGCGAATTTTCGTGAAATTGCGCTCACGTCGTTCTCTCGCGGGCGCACTGCCATTGCCACGCTGCCGCCCGTCCGCCCCGGGTCCATTTTACGGCTGACTCAGCAACGAATTTCACCGACGCGGCAACGAATATTGCTATTGGTAACAGTTTCTGAATACCGTGGGTACCGCCGCAATTTTCGCCCGAGACGAATATACCGCGCGCGAGCACAGAGCAGCAGCGGCGACGGCGGAAGCCCCGGCCGAGTTCACCGCACATGTTTTCGCCTCTGAGGACAGTCCCTCTCTCTCTTTCTCTCGTTCCCTCTCTCTCCACGGGGTCATTCTCGCCGAGGAAACCGTTCCGGTGCAAAACGAGACGGGTTAACCCTCTTGCGGTTCCGCTCTGTTCCGCGACAGTTGCCTGTCAGGTCCCATTTAGCCTCTTCGCCGCCGCGCGTTTAGTTGCCGACTTCGGCCCGTTCTCGGGGAACAATGCTGCCCAACTAACTGAAAGAATCCCATCTGACGTCGGAGTCATTTTTCAGAAAATCACATTTTACACTCTGTTTCGCGCGATCCACATTTCGCATGTTATTTAACTGAAGGGTGCCATTCGTTGACGAAGCACGATTCTATTTTGCTCCAAGGATGCGTATACTGCACGTGTTTGAAGGACATTTCGGCGATTATCTTAAAATTTAATCTTTCCTGACGCGTTTTGGCCGTTTTGGCTTTATATAGAATATAGATATATATTCCAAATCTTTTGTGCGTATATTTTCGCCTGTTCAGCTCCTAATTCCAAATTAAAGAAAATTGTATGTACATATACACACATATACATATAGATAAAAAAACGCAAATTGACTTTAGAAAGGGCTTACAATCTCATATTTAAAAATTATTTATCCCTGTGATGAAATAATAATACTTTAGTTTGATGAATTTCCTTCCTCGCTTTCTGTCGAAATATTTCTATTTAAAAAAATCCTGTTTTAGCGGTGAAACTCATGTTAAAATAACTAAACTTATAAATTTTTGGATTATATCTTTCTCAGGCGGATCATAAAAAATATATTTTTTTTCTAATAGATATAATATACTGCAATCATAAAACATTGAACTTTTGTTTAATGTTTTGCATTATTAATATTCCTTTTCAGAAATAGTATTTGTTTAATCTTTACAAAAAATGCGATTAAAGTTAAAAAAATACAAATAAGAACAAGTTTTACTAGTTTCGAAAGTATCAGTTAAATTGAATTACATCTTTGCGTTAATTATTTAATTAATATAATTGTTTCTGTCTGCAAGTTTTATCTAATAAAATTATTGCTGTTAGTTCAGAAGTGTTACAAATAAAATAGTAATTTAACATAAATTAATTATTTGTGTTAAATTATATATAATATATTAATTGATATCTTTTCTCCTTCAAGGAGAGATATTAAACAGGCTTAAAAAGAGTTCATATTTATGATCGCGTTCTTGCCGAACAAATTAACTGAAACCAGTCTCGAGACGTGATATGGTTTAATAAATAAATCTGTAGAGTCTTGATATTCGTAATACCATGTTTATAATTATAATGGCTGAAAAAGTCAAATAAAAGTTTTCTTGGGACAAAATTTCTTCGACAAAATTCTATTTCTGGCGATTCAATAATAATAAAATATTAATAGCTTCTGAATTTTATTAATCGAATATTATTTTCGACAAAAATTGTGTAAACTTCATTGTATACACACAATTTATACTTTGCATGAGACTTGAGAAGAAATTGCCTTTAAATAGTTCGAATAATTGAAATAGTTTAAAGCCGTGAAACAGAATATATAGCTCATGTGAGAAATCTTGAGATTCTTGAGAAACTTGAAATTTACAAAGAGTTAAAACTAAGAATTATAGAATTCTTATCTACTTTATATAGACACTTTTGTAGTTTATGTAATAACGGACAATAATTTTTTTGTATTGCACGTTGATTAAATTATACGCGTTTTTTTTACTTAAGAAGTTAATCTTTTCAAACTCATATGTCAGTAACACAAGCGTGGTATATATGTTGCAGCCCTTTTGTATAATCAGCCTTTTTGCAAAAAGGCTAGCCTCTTTGCAAAAAGACGCCTTTTTGCATAACGCCTTCGAAAATGGTTTGGGTTAAAGTTAGGTTTGGGTTAGTTTAAACTTTAAAACAAGGTGGAGCCCCCCCGTAGGGAGGGCTCAACATACTGCCTCCATACATGTACTTTACAACGCAAAGCCAGTGATCCACATGTGTTTACAATGAATGTTTGCAATAAATAATTCTTAACCCAAACCATATATATTTCTTGGCGTTATCCAAAAAGGCGTCGTTTTGCAAAAAGGCTGATTATACAAAAAGCCTGCGACATATATAACATGTGAAATCTAATCTTTAATTAAGGAATGAATTTTATCCCTTCGGAAAAATTTATGGAAATTAATTTATTACTTTTTCCAATATATTTTACATAGTACGTATATCTCGAGATCAGTAGAACTATTTGACTTTAATAAGTCAAGAAAGAGAAATGAGAGTAGGTCGCTATATATTTTGCGGTAACTTAATCTAATTTTTAATTCATTGAAATTCACAATCCATCCATGATTCATCAAAACTACATAATTTCTCTTTTCTTGAAAGAAAAAATAAAAAAAAATGGTTGAAAATAAAATTATATATATATATATATCAATTTATTTACATATATCAATATTATTTATAAATATAATATATTAATCTGGCTCATATAATTAAAAATTAAGAAGTATCCAAAGAAGGGCAAGTGAGCCTATAGGCT
>NW_012027062.1:2528310-2548482 GCF_000956235.1 Wasmannia auropunctata
CTAATAGCCTATAGGCTCACTTGCCCTTCTTTGGATACTTCTTAATATTATTTATATTAAAATAAAGATATTTTATTTTTTAATATGTATTTTAACGTAATTATACAATTTGTAATAGTTCAATTATAATATACATATATATAATATTTTTATTGACAAATTGCATATTTATATTGCATATTTATATTGCATATTTGTTGTGATGGTTTAAGCAATAATACTTCTGAGTTTCTAAATATTTTACAAAGTGCTTTCTTTTATTCTAATCGTGAAAAATTGAATTTACCTTAAGCGACGGTATAATGAATCACTAGGATAACATCGAACTTCTAACTAGTTCGAGATACAAACGATAATGTAATCGGGATGTCTCTTTTATTACACGTCCATTTTTTAGTATCTTAAGTTTCATAGCGAAGAATTGACTGTGAACGCTCGAAGTTCGGCGCTCGCGCTTGTAAATAAACCGAGCAAACGGCGTGGCTTGTGTTGTGTACACAGAGTCGCCGCGTTATCATTTGTACGGCGTGACTGACAAGCGAGCGCCGTGAATCGCACCATGGTGCCGCCGCGTTATTACTCACTTCCCGAGACGCGACCGCGACAAGCTCCAAGAGAGACAAGCACTAGATATACGCGATTATTTCCCAACGATTGTCAACAGGTAGTGGCAGAGAGAACAACTACTCCGTTATTATCCTTCGGAACGCGACTGAAACAAAATTGAAAGCAAACGCGAACGTTTCCCATTAGCGACTATCAGAACACGCGCACTCGTTTAATTCCCGCGATTAACGTCCCGCGGTACAGCGGTGTTGTTTCGCGAAGCGAGTTGCTTCTTCGCCGTAATTCTGCCTCAAGTTGAATAGGAAATTAAGGTTGTAAATTACTGCCTCGTCGTGACATTTACTTGAACGTACGATGCATTTATCGATTACCAACAATATTTGCATTCGTACGTATTGAAACGTGATGCCCGTGCAATTCAATTTTAATGGTACACTTGGATGAGCTATTGGATCTTGCTGTAGCGAATTCGGTTGGACGCACTAGTGCGCACGTTGAAGCATCGTTGTATGTACACAACGGTGTACATAAATCGACTTAAAAAGATAGGTGTTTAATGTAAATATACAAATAGGTTAATATTAAAACCGCGGCGATCTAGAATCCTCCCTTAAAATCATGAATGGATTATTTATGATACATATTCTTTTGTGATTTTTTTGGATTTTAGATGGACGAAGATATATATAAATAAGATATTTATTTACTTCAGCATTCTTGCTAAAAAGGAACTTGGTTTACAAACTGTTCCTTAACTCATATTCATCTTCTTATTTCGTGACAATATATAACGTAACATTTTTGAAACAAATTTTCTAAACCTGATCTAACTCCATATCTTTACATTTGTATTTTATAACTTTACAACTATAGCTATAACAAAGTGGTAACTAAATACTTTTATTAATTCAATTTAAAATATTTTGTATTAATTAAATTACATTTAACTAATTCAGTCTACGCATAGCTATAGTCAGCGACAGTGGAAGAAAAACTATCAGACGGGTCAAAAATGACATAACCGTGGTTTTAGTGTTAAACTACAAAATCTCTTTTCGATATACTTTATTATCCTATTTGGCAAAATTTAATATAAATATATATATATATATATATATATAATTTGTATATAATATGTATATATATATATTTTGTATATAATATTATATTTTATATATATTATATTTGACGTTTTATCATTCGAGATATTTCATTCAGATCAGATCAATGTGCAACGGCTTCAATACGCACTAGTGCGCTCTAGTGCGTCCAATCGAATTCGCTATTAGGCACTGATCTGACTCGTGTGATACTAGACTGAAGTTGCAGGCGCAATCTCGAAGTTTTCAGTAATTAACAACGGAACGCCGCGAAACGGCAATAACGGTATAGATTGATTTCTAGTCGAAACCAGCGTCGCGACGCGTTTGATTGATACGTACCGATGTAAGTAATGTCGTATCTTCATATTGAGAGTGTGACGGAGATTCGCTACTTGTGCGTCGATGATTAAACGTAAATGCGTATTTCGTGAGATACAGAAGTATGTTCAATCGCGACAATCGATAAAGCGACCAGTATTGTTGCGCTCCGCCGACATTTCTTTTTGATTTTAAACCTTTATTTAATAATTAATAAGATTGAACAGCCAAAGACGAGTAATATGACTGGTTGTAAAAATTACTTTATTAATTCTAGTATAAAACGCCACGAAACTAGTTTCGATCCTTACTAGAACTTTCTCAATAGCATTAATAATTAAAAAAATTATAAAGAATCGCATAAATTAATCAGAAGAACATTATTATGCAATGATTAAAATAAAATAAATTATAAAGAAGCGCATAAATTAATCGGAAGAACATAGTCAAAACAATAAATAAATTTCACCAAAAACGTCATATCAATTCAACACATATGACTCCGTTTTTGGTGAAATTCATTTATTGTTTTGACTATGTTTTCCCGATTAATTTATGCGATTCTTTATAATTTATTTTATTTTAATCATTGACTACATAATATGTTCTTCCGATAAAATTCTTTATAATTTTTAAAATTATTAATACGATTGAGAAAGTTCTAGTAAGGATCGAAACTATAGTTTTGTAGCGTTTCCCGGGAAAAAAAGTTCCACATATAATTATATATTATAATTATATGCAAAATATGTTCATATATGTTTCTTTCCTTTGTAAAATTATTCTTTAATACAAAATTGATAATAATAAGAAAGCAACATAAAAAATAATTAAAAGAATAATTTTACATTGTTTTTTTTACAAAAAATAAAAGTTTGAAGAAATGAGAAAAATTGCTCATATATAATCATATATAAATGATTAAAAATATACATATATAATTATATATGAACAATATTTCTCATTTCTTCAAACTTGATTTTTTGTAAAAAAAAAACAATGTAAAAATGATTCTTTTAACTATTTTTTATGTTTCCTTCTCATTATTATCAATTTTGTACTAAAGAATAATTTTACAAAGAAAAGAAACATATATGGACATATTTTGCATATAATATTACATATAATTATATGTGGAACTTTTTTTCCCGGGATTTATACTAGAAAATGAATTAACAAAGTAATTTTTACAACGCTCGTCTTTGGCCGTTCAACCTTATTAATTATTGTATTTATAACGAGTGAAATTTATTAAGAACATTCATTTACTTGCGTTTCGATATGACACGGTGATCGCCCTGAAGGTAAAAACAATCCGCGAGAGCAATGTTTATCACGCACAAGTGTAAAAGGTGCGCGAAGGTGCAGGTAGAAACGTGACGTGACTTTCGCCGTGACGAGGCCCGAGGGTGATGTTGGACGCGCGTGAAGTTGGCCGCGCGATTTACGAATTCGCTCCGACATTTTAGGCTAGGTCTCTACTCCGTCGCGTTGCTTTGGCGAGGCGAACCGAGCCAGGCGTCCAGCGTATCCGCGCGCGTTTTCCTCGCGTTATTCATTCGCGAAATGTATAAATACGGCGCGCTCGGAAAGTTCGACCGTTCAAAGTTTCATGCGCGAGTGTTGATTTTGCTTCAATAACGAATGCATGCGCGATCGTTTTCGCGAGTGAGCGTACTTAACCTATGCCGCGCCGCGTCGAGGGACGAGGTATCGCGCGAGTGTCGTATTTTGTGAAATTCAGGAGCTCGGTCGTGGCCATGTTTTCGCGAGCGAGCATGTTTAGCTCCGAGAGTGCCATGCAAAGTGCCGCGCAATCACCGTGTCTGATAATTAGTGTGCGATCGTAATTGCGAGCGAGTGTAGTGCGAGTACCACGAACGAACGATGACGAAGGAAGCTGAGAGCGAAAGTAGGCCCGGTATCAGGCGGAGCAACTGTGTGGGTGAGTTTCTAATTTAGTTATTATTTCCGTATTTGTGGAAAATTGTATGCAATGAAAATTGTATAGTTATGTCTAATAAATAAATTAATAAATGTCTATTTGAAAGAGTGCTGAAAGGAGTGAAAGATTCAATATATGTAATGATTATTTAAAATAATTATATACAATATTTTATAATTTTGGGCGCTGTTGTATAATTTATGGATATATTTGTAATTTACAGATTACGTTACATTACAACTCCGCTGCTACGCGTCGTATGGGTGAGTCAGGATATCTTTTAATCTTGAAACAATGGATTTATAAGATAAAATTATCCACATAAAATGCATATCCGTATGGTCAAAGAATCAAGTTAAAAGCATAAAAGTATTATACAGAATAATGTATAATGTAGATGTAATATTTCATGGATTTATTATTATTTTTTTTTAACCAAAAGACTAGAATTTAATCGTACAATTATCCGACGATTGATTTATTGTGTATTTATGACACTGCACATATACGTATACATATATTACATTTATAAGGTAGAGCTTTTATTGGCATTTTATCTTATAATACATTAATAATAAATACGAACCTGAACAAATAATCATGCAGTTTATACGCGGATATCCGAATGTATGCAACAATGAATTAATTTTTTTTTAATTCAATTAGTTCCGTGCATTCTCTCCACGCGAGAGAAGAAAGATGATCGGACGACTCTTACGTAAAGGGGAGTAATCGCAAAATTTATCTCGAGCTCGAGTTTATTTTCGCATTCGCCCGGTATGGTAAAACTACAAATTATCATATTCCGTCTTATCGCCCCGAGAATGCAACCGCGTTTTTAATTCAGCCGACAGCGACGGCGGCGACTCGAGAAACGTATTTCGCCTCGGCGAGATCGGACGAGCGTGATACCGGGCGTGCCGCGCCGCGGCGCGACGTCGAGAGTGCGCCCCGTTATTAAATCACGGCCGACGTGTGTACATCGCGCGGTCTGCGTTATAGCAAATACACGCTGCATACACGCCTCGTGGCGTCCCCGACGATTGATAGATACCGCCGCGTCGTTCGATATTTCAAAAGCGCATTGTTCGACACGGACTTTGTCTACGCGCGTCCCAATAGGCGGCTTCCCCCAGTTATCGTCGCATCGTCGTCGACGTGCATGCATAATTCCGCGTGTTGCACGTAGAATGCACGAGTGAGATTAAACCTTGCGAAATGGGTTATTGTGCATCCGCACGTGGCGCAAGTGCTTAAATAGTCATTGCCGGTGCACCATATACGATTGCAGTGCTCGAGAGCGCTGCAAATATACGATCAATGCTCGTCTTTCGGCGTAGGTACGCAAATCGCCCGTGGTAGCGCAAGTTATTATCTTTCATTACACCGCGCGCTCCTTGATCGCGCCCTTAAAAATATGTCCTCCACCTCCATTCGACTTGCATCTTAATTTCTGCACTTTGCATAATATATACTCTGCTAATCTGTAATTTAGTAATTTATTTCGTATAAAAAGAAACGCCTGCGCCCCTTTATGATTTTTTTTTATCTAGATTTATGTAGCTTTAATCTCAAATTTATATTTAGTTCAGGTGCGACGACTATTAGTGAATTTTATATTGAGAGAGATATCGAGCACGCCCTATGCGCACGCGATAATGACGTAAAGATCGCCACGATTTTCCGACCGCCGCGGCCGTCGCCGTCGTCGTCGAGGACTTTGCGTATAATTTCGCCGAAGCAAATTTCGTTGTGCGCGCAGACGTTTAAAATATGCGGCAGGCGGTACGAACTCAATTTACCGTCGGTACATATACCGAATGAACTTCCCTATCAGACTGGAGAAGGGAGCTCAGCGGAAATCGTTGCCAAGAAAAATAGTAAGAGCCATTCACTTCGCCGCGTAATGGAGTTAAAGGATTTAGAATTTGGCACGCGCGGGTGGATCGGATCGCGGCGGCGGTGGCGGCGGCGGCGGCGGCGGCGGCGGCGATGTCCCGGTCGAAAAAGCATCTTAACCCACGGATTACGGGATCTCGTACATACCATTCGTAGAATGGATCATTGAACGTCGGTCGGACAATAAAATGCGCCATAAAGGCCGCTAGGTCGCTAATTATATCCCCGAAGGGAAAAGCCGAGCATAAAGAAAAAAAAAAGATAACATCGTCGAAAGACAGAAAGGAAGAGAGAGCATTCTTGGAATACTTGCACCTGACGGCACCTGTTTCTTAATTGGCTTCCTGTAAAAGATGGAGGGAACGAACGACGAGACTCTCGACAATGATTTCAGGCGTGAAGTTCTATTGCGCGACGATCGTGTTTTCAATCGTCCCCCGTTATCCGCTACGCACGCATTATTGCCCGAGTATTTCTTTTTATCGCGTATAATACAAGTACGTTTGATCGCGTGATCGAAATTCGTTGCGCAATGAATCCCGCTCTCGATTATCGTGCTGTAATTGCACCGATTGTTGATGCGATAAGCACGTATTATTATTTTTGTCGAGTACATATATATTCTCGGACTGTCGTCGTGAAGTACAATTTCGTGCATTTCGAGAGAATTTAATGATTGATTTGACTAACGGTCGGTTGCGAGGGAACAATTCACATTTTTTCTTCTTTTTGATAACAGAGAGAAATCAAGAGCAGAAATTTTACACAAAATATTTTTTAAATCAGAAACCCTTATTTATTCTAATTATTATAAAATAGCAATGAAATATTAATTATCTGCACTATATCTTTTTTGTTGCGATGTTGCATTTTGGTTCGACATTTTTGCATGTATATTTCATTTTGTTTCTAGAATTAAGTTTGCTCGTATGTGTACCATCCTTAAGTTCACCCGCAATATTAGCATATGAATTTTCATGAGTGTAATATTCATGGACGCTGTTTGTTTTGTGGCAGTCATGTATTATATGGGTGGGATCCAGCTAAAAACAAGTTTAACAACAAAAGCAAATATGGCCAGCTATACAAGCGAACTATATCTAGATATTTGCTGAAACGTGTTTTCCTAACAAATTTAAAGATAATTCATCTTTCCGACGCGAATTCGATTGAGCAAAATATCCTATTATGTAACTTAAAAACTTCCGATATTAAATATCGCGGTAAGGCTTATACGATAAAGGAAAGCTAGCAATTGAGCGGAGAATAATTTTGTTACTTGAGCTTTTCGAGCTTGAATCGGATAGATCTTTAAAGTAGAAATGTTGATATAAATTACAGCTATATATTTATGTTTTTTAAGGGAAAATATTATTTTTACATGCATTCCTGAAATTCAATATAAATAGCATATCTCACAATCATAGGGTTGATTTTAATATCTGCAACTAGAATGTTCATAAGTGACTTTTTAAAAATTTTTAGAAAAAATCTTTAGAAAAATCCGCTCGATTATCGGTCGCAATTTTCATGATCTGCGCATCTCCCGCAATATGTTATATAATTTAACTCGGCGAAATTCGCGAGATCGCGGGAAATGCCTCCGCTAGTTAGCGGCGCGCGTTGTGATTGTTTGCGACGCGCCGAAAATTTACTCATCTCCATACGCGCGCGATCAGGCTCCGGCGTGATTCGCTGGCATTCATGAACCAGCAATTTTATCGACAAACACCGGACGACGTTCAAATACATATTTAATGCCCGTGTGTGTATGCACTTGTGTGCGTATGCGTAAACATGATTTTGCGCATCGAATACGGGCCGCGCGGTTTGCACAGCTGATGGATCAATACAGGACATTACCGCGACGAGTAATAAGTTGCCAATACCTGATTCATCACCGTCAATACCGTCGGAGTACATCGCGATAATTAGCCGGTAATCCTTGAGCGTTCGATAACCGTGCGAGCGGGGCGAGCGTATAAGGTACATTGACGCGCTACACGCGTGACAGCGCCGCCGTGTGCGCGTGAACGCTTCCCGTAAATGGTAATTACCGTCCGGAGTGATAACTTTGAAGATACCCGATTAATGCCGGTTCCGTGGTTTAGCATAAGCTAAGATTATAGGAGACAGCCCGTGTTATCGAAGTCAATATCGTCAGGCTAGCTCAGATTGGGGAGCGTATAGCGATATACGATGATGATAGTGCCTTAGAATGGCACAACGATGATAAGCCGTAATTGCAGCTCCTGCAGAAACCACTTAGTCTGCATATATATTATTGCGCCATAACGCTATCTATTTCGTTTATCGAACTAATAAACCTACGGAAATATTGTGTCGCATGTATGTAATACAATTAAAGCAGTTCTTCACTTCGTAACGTCTTATCTCGCTAACTTTGCTAATCGATAAAAAGTAATTATTTTCGTAATTAATTGCGATAATTTATATGTTGAATATCCACTTTATAATCTACCACCTCTTTCGTATGTAATCTGCGCTCGTGCGTTACTCCATTCCCCATAAAATAGACGAATGGCAACGAGCCCGTCATCGCTATTTATTACCTACGCGCTTAGGTTACCAGATAATTTCGCTATTCTACACGTGAAGTACGGCGTAGACGACCGGCGCTGGGGTTTTGGTTCTTATGAAATATAAACCATCGCACCGCACGATCGTTTGCGGCATCGTGCGCAACCCTCGAAATGCATCAAGACTACATGCGAGTGCTAAAGCGCTCTCTCTCTCTCTCTCTCTCTCTCTCTCTCTCTCTACCGCACTCCCGCGTATATTTCATCATCATAGGTTCCGCGGTGTTGTCGCGGTCCTTCCTAGGTATATATTCCTCTTGCGTTAAGAATACAACGAAATAAAGTCCATCGATACGGTCGATGCGCGCGGCCGTGGCCGTTTTCGCGATTACGATCCGGGAAAAGTTCACCGTGTGACACCCAGTGTGACTCACCGGCGCAATATTGTGGTAATAAAGACATTTGGCGGATATCCAGCTGCGTGTATGGGATTTTACCCTACTGTAAACAGTCGTTTCGCGAAGACGGACGGCGAAACTTTGCAAGCGGTGTGTATACTCTTCGCGGATTTGACGAACTCTCTTGCTTCCTTCCTTCCTTCCCACCCCTGCCTGCGAACGCACGCTGCACGCGTTTCAGATTCTTCCACAGCGCGCTTCCTCGTTGTCGGGGGCGGGGGGGCGAGGGGGCTCCGCGCTCCGCGCTCGCTAGTTTGAAAGAACTCCGCGTTTCTCTCTTTTCCCCCTCCCCTCTCGCCTTCCACACCGCAACCGCGATCTCGCTCATCGCATACGAATCGTATTACAGCCGCCTCCCCGACGATGTCGGTTCTCTCGATATTGCGTGCACGACTTATCCGTATCGGCCCCGGTGAAATCACCGCAGCGCGTACCCGCGACGTCGATAAAACTCGTACGCGAAACGCATACACACTTACTCGAATCATTGACTCACGGCTGCCGGTCGCGCGGTGTCATGGTCGCGAGGCTCGTACGAGCCACCCGTTATACTATTCGTCGTACTTGTACCCGGAATCGTTCGGATATTGCACAACCGACAACGCATGCATATTCAAACGCGAGTCGCGTTGGTTTTCATCGCATGCATTGGAGGACTCTTGTTATACGCATCGCGATTTCGCACGGCTAATGCATTCATGCACGTATCCAAGTCGCGATTCCGAATCGGTAAACACGGCCGGGCACGGTGCGGTGACGCGACATTATTGGAATCACCGTGTTTTCTCTCCCCCTTGTCGCTGCTCTCTCGCTGTTTTTCTTTTTTTTTTCTTCTCGCAACTTTATTTTTATTTCTCTTTTTCGTACGATTACGACACGTTTCGCACGCCGTTGCGCGAGCTCGAAAATTTTTTAATCTCGCCGACCGGAGCGCACTGCCCGGAAATTAAAATGCGTCCACTTCGTTAGGTAAATTTTTAATATGCGCAAGTAGTGCGCGCCCGCACCTGCGTTCTATGCGTGCACCCCTCTGGAAATCCGCACATAAAGTACGCAAAAGCACGATACAATAAAAATCACAAGGTGCAAGGCGAAATTGCGAAAAATCCATACGAGGCGCAATTATGGCGCGCTGTTGGTACTCTCTCCGATACGGTCGCACATACGGCCTTAATTTTTTTTACTGGGAACGAATATTGTGTTTTATCGCGTTGGTTCGACTCTCGCACTGGAGATGTCCCCCATTTGCGCCACATTAAGTTTTAATGACATACTTTTTAACGAATTTGAGCGTTATTCGTTAGTGGAAATTTTAGAGAAGGCCGTCATTTGTTGCAACTTTTTAATTGCAAAATACTTTCATAAATATTCATTAAACTAAAATTTTTGATTTCTTTTATTATTTGTTCACACCTCTAAACTTTAATTCGTGAAAATTTCTAAATTTTCAATCACTGATAATTACGAAATTAAAAAACTGGAATATTACACGTTTTTCGATGAAAGATTGTATTTTTACTCCATTTTGACATTTACGTAAACGAATAATTTGTTCTTCTACGTGACGCAAAAATTCATCCGAAAAACTTACCGTGTAAAAATATCTCATAATACGAAGGAGGCATGGCTATATAAAAGGTTCGTGCGCTCTTCATTTCATAAAAACGTACGTTCTCATTATCTAATTTCCACTTCTCATTAGCCGGCGGGAGTTTTTTGTACGCCACGCCCTTCTCTTCGGATGCACTTTTGCAAACGTATCACCTGGCTATTTCTCCCTCGGAACTATATGGACCGTTCCGGTATGCCGGAACAATGTCGTCTGCATATGCCGGCCAAAACTTCGACAAAAGAGCCAAAGGGTGCCACGTTGTCGAATACCACGTGTCTCAACGTAGCCGACGAAGGTCACTTACAGGCCCTACTTTCACTTAGAGAACGCGACCAAATTAAAATCGATACGAAAGTCAGTTGTTCTTCTCTCTCTCTCTCTCTCTCTCTCTCTCTCTCTCTTTCTGTTGTAATAGATGGTATAGTATCATGGTAATAAATTAAAAATTTATGAGTCCTTATCGTCGTTCGTTGGGAAAGACTCGATAGTCATGTATTTCCTTCGTGAATTCATGAAACTCGATGTGTACCTACTTTATGCATTATAAAATTATAGGATTGAATCGAATAAATGGAGGCATGTGCTTATGCATCGATCTTATTTCTTATGCAATCACAATTTTTCATTGTATCGCCAATGTATTATCAATGAGAATATCAGTTTTTTTATATGTGTTGTTTCAGTTAGTTTGTTATATATTACAATTTAAAATATAAAACTATAATCGCTATTAGTGGTATTTAGATATAAATGTATTTATAATTGCAGTTTAGTTAGAAATTGAAACAACTTTATTGGAAAAAGAAGCCAGTTTTTATGCTTTCGAATATTAAGCTGTTCACCCGACGCTAATGGCATTTCAGTTCTTGAATCTTAATCGATTCGTGTGCATCGAAAGTAAAGAGAATATTTATATTTATCAAGAGAGAAAATTGGCGTTTACTCCCCAAACTGATTTAACAGATGCAAAATGTATTCATCGGCAGAAAAAAAGGAGCAAACGATATTTTACTTTACAGGATCGGATGTTATTCTAATGTCGGTTCGAACGAATATATTTCGCAATCACATTCCGCAAACACAGGAACCTTCCACACACTTGTCGCAAAGAAATAGAGTCGTACCGTGTATCTGGCAGACTGATTGCGCGTGACGAAGCTTTAAGCATTACGGTAACGCGATATTTTGCGTATTCCCGCGCGCGTACGCGCCGCGCCGGGGATATTTTATTCATATCCTTACGAGTGTCTCTCTCTCTCTCTCTCTCTCTCTCTCTCTCTCTCTCTCTCTCTCTCTTGCAATGCACACATGTTCGGCGAATATTTCAGCCGTGACACAAAGGTATCCGAATTCGCGGATGTAGAAAACGTCCCGATCGCGGCGCTCATGCATGTATTCATGCACGGTCGCGCGCGCGAGTATCTTTAGAAGATGCACGCGTGGTCCGTATTCTCATGCGGTATTCGCTACTACACGTATATGTATATGTGCAGCAGCTAGCCGATGCGGTTCAGACTTTCGTGCGTTATGCCTGCCCCTCGATGAGGCAGGTGGACGTCGCCTAGAAATTCGTTAAGGGGGACTTTAGACGCTGCCCCCGTTTATGCCCGAGCAAGTTCGCTAAAGGAGAAGGGGGGAGAGGGGGGGAGGGATAAGTCTCCCTTTATGACTCGTCCGTAGCATAAGAAATTTTAAATGCAGCGAAACGGCGCGCGTAACGAATCAAGAAGCTATCTGAATCATATCTCTTCATTTGGATTAGATTTGCGACCGGCTTAACGGACGCCGTTAGTTTGAACGAGAGTGCGCGTCCCCGGATTGCTGCATTTTATATTCTTGCGCCATAATCCTCGGTTTTCTACAGTTGCGGTTCTTCGCCCGCGCAATGAAGGCAAGTGGCGTACTTGGCGGTCCTCTGAAAACGGCGATCTAATTCCTAACGGCCAATTTCGCTTATAGACCGTGTCGACTTCTTCCCTTGGCTTTGCCGAACTCAATTTCGCAAATGCCGTTTGCGCAAATCGCCACGTAATGCTGCGCGACGTCGGTATCTAAAAACGCTTAAGATAATCCGATATTATCGAAGTGTCGACATTAAATTTTGATATGAATTTTATATAATATGCTTGCTACTAATAATTTTGAAATATTGTATGTTAAATACATACACACACAATTTATTGACTTGTACATTAATTTATTGCCGCAGGTCTTTAGCAATCCTTACCGTGTAATTTAAAAAAAAAATCGAATAATTGATATATGCAGTGTTTACGAGAAATATTTCAAACAACTTATGTACAGCTTTAAATAACTCGAAATTAATCGCACATATGTATTTCAGCAATTCGCGAACGTCTCGCATCCTTGACATTTATACGTCGGACATATTTCACTCCAACGTGTCGCGGAAATTACGATTTGTTTTATACCTCGGGGCGAATAGCCGCGTATGCGTGAAATTTGAATTGGTTTGCAATGACTCGTAGAAATGCAGGTTCCAGCATATACGGAAATTGACAACACGTAAAAAACATTTCCTACATTTCACTTTCATTCTACTGTTTTCAGATATCAAAAACAGTCGATTAAGAATTTTATTATGGTATGATTCATGTTATATGAGAATAAAATAAAAGGAGTTTAATCGATACGGAAATATACTTTATATATGCATTTATGTGCGAATGCAGAAGAAATACGAGCAGGAAAAACACGCTTTATAAAAAGGAACTCATTTAATCTATCATAATTATTTATTGAATCACCATTTTACTTTGTATTATTGCTCTGTCTTTTTATTACGTTATTTATTATTATCTATTCTTGATAAATAGAAAAAAAGATTATTATAATTGTTTCTATTATTCTCTTATATACTTGATTTTATTTAGACTTTTAAAACTATTTTATAAACAGTTTTACTTGCTTTATGTTATTTTTTATGACTAATTGACGTTAAAAATATTTGTGGAAAAATGAAAATGTTTGAGTAATAAAAGATTGCAAACAGATAATAACTAATTTTAAATAAACTATTTTTTTATATTTCAACGTATGAATGGTTCTTTTGTGCGTTTCTTCATTTCGCCTTGCTCGTATATATCTCTAGGTAATTTAAGAAAATCAACAATCGTTCAGTCTTCTGCACGTCAACAACGATAAATCATAAAAATCAGTCTTATCTTTTGTCTTACCTTTCTAATTGGCGGGTTCTGTCCGCGATCATTAATTACCTCATTCCATTACCGCGCTTGATTGCCTGGCTGAAATATTTTCACCTGGAGCCGCATTAATTCATCATCCACAATAAATAATAAGAATGTGGCGAAAACTGCCATTTAGACCGCGTGCTCTTCAAGACCACAGTAATTTGCTGTCTGTTGTATCATCATTTATACAGTCCGAAACATATATCTCGTTGCTACATGTAAAGTTGTTACATACCAAAAAATAAAATATCAGAAAAGTCAAAACGATTATCTAACGATTATTATAAAACGGTTATTTAATCCTTACGATTATAATCCATTAAGTAATAAATACGAAATATAAAGAAAAAATGAACTTAAAATTATATTACAAACACATATAAAGGAAAAGCAAAGAAAAAGAAAATTAAAAAATGTGACGAAAGATTCAAACTTTTTCATTTTTAATATAGGCTTAGGAACTATTCTGTGAAAAACATAATAATTGTATAATAATAATTAATTTCAAGACATCTGTTTTGATACAAATTTTGATAAGTTGACGTTTTAATCAGTGCAAATCTTATCATAATTTAATCTTGGAAAGTTCTTCCATTTCGTGACAATAATTCATAAGTTTCAGTGTGATTCGAGAAACACTTTGAAAATAAACTCGACGATTAAATTTTCAGATCCGACAAACAATTAATTTCTTACACCGCAAAATTGTTACTGTTTACTCATGTGTTCTTGTCACCGATTTAGCGATAAATGCAACTGTTCGTGGCCATTGTCCGATTCTATCGGGCGTACACAAATAAACCAACACGCGAAGAGAACTACGTTGACAGATTGCCGATTAATTACATCGTTCAAGGGTGAATCCGCCTTCTTTCCGCACCCCATTCCGGCTCACCCTTTGCGTACTGCCCCGATGGCAGCAAGTCGATAAACACACCCGCTACTCGCGTGCATTCGGCGATGGATTAATGACCGCTGCAACGGCTGCGCCGCTTATAAATCATGCTTACGCGCCGTCTGCGACGATCGGTGGAATTTGGATCGGTAAAAGAGGTAAAGAAATCCCCTCCGTGAGTTACATCAAAGATTAACTGCACTCTTATCAATTAACATTGGTTTTATGATGTATTTCCCCAACATAAAGTATATTTTTGCGCGTCTAATTATCGGATATGTAGTACCAGACTGTAGTATTATACTTTGAGCTTATCGGTTTTCGATTGCATAACCGCGATATAAAAATGTAATTACAATTTAAAATTTTATTACATAGAAAATCGTAGCTTTAATCACGCGGCACAAAATATTGCAGTTGCATCACAGTATACATAACAAACATATCGGTAATTAATATATATATTTTGTATCTTTAAGTGAAAATTTTTATTGATATATTATACATTAAATAATTTTTAATTCGAATACAAGAGTTGTAGCGCGAATCACTAGACGTAATTAATAAAATTTTATTTCGTCAAAAAAAAAATTTTAACTGAACATTTTTAAACATTTATTAAATTTTCTTGTTGCTCATATAAGAAACAAATATTTCTTATGTAATCTCGGTGGTCTTTGTTACGACGGTGTACGGTATGCGCCTCGCGCCAATTAAGCTTCGCGGGAATCAAAGTAAACAATTGTACACGAGCATAGTTACGTTTGCAGTGCTCCAGCATAATTAATACACCTGCGCTCGACAGAACACGTCGTTGTTCGTGGATGACGAGTGCATTCGTCTTTGAATGAAGTCTAAGCAAAGTGTTCATATTTCTCATAACGCTGGAATCATTTGTACCAGACGCTTTATATATAATGAGCGGTTTCCTTTAATATTTCATTCAGTGTGACACGTGCGCAATATGAATCTCCAGAAGTTTCATCTAGGCGGTGCGTCTAAATTACTTCTAATTGTTTGACCTAACGTGCACGTTGGGACGAATAATGTTTCAAATTAGTCGTGCTGAATAATGGAATAATTATAATTAAATGATATTTTCCGATAGGCATTCGAAAGGGACTCTCACCGGAATATAATATATTTTCAGATGATATTAAGATATTTTTAAAGTTTGTCTTAAAACTTGGATCAATTAAAAATGTAGAGATGTGCCGATATAAAATTATATAAATTAAGGCAAACAGCAGTAGTTGCGTTCCGCAAAGCGCATCATGCACATGATTTATCCTTTTATCTTTGTTTAACATTTGGCACAATTTGAACACAAGGCTAACACAAGGATACATCATGCGCATGATGCGTTTTGCGGAACGCAGCCAGTGTGTCCTTGAAAAAAAAAAGAATAGTGTTTAAAAATGATTTACAAGTTTCCGTGCGAGTGGCAGGAAACTGGAATTCGTTATGTGTCCGAAAAGTATTCTGCCGACCACGTGTCCGGGAAAGGGCCATCCTATTATGCGCGCACACTACAATTTACCGCTTCTATTCGCCAGGCCTGCATCGAAAGAGCCCCTTGACTGCGGCGCCCGGTCGACCGTGTGTCTCAGGCTTCCGTGGAAGGTTGCGTCTCGCTTCGACGGCCGCCTATATACGGCGCGTGGTCCCTTTAAAGATCTTATCTCGCGCCGTGGATGGATAAAAATAAGGACGTCGTCCTTCCTAGAGTCAAAGTGCATTATCGTTCGTTTCCGCGCCATGGTTGCCCGCCCGCCGAGAGGAGACCAGGAGAGCCTGCAGGCTGCCAGGCTGCTACTATGTATACTGCTGCCGCTGCTTTCGAGAGAGCCACTGACGCGTTGTCGTTCAACCGCGACCTCTCGACGTGGAAACTTCCGTTCCGACGACCCGTATTGAGCGGACTCTGGGCTCTTTTGAGCGACTCTCACGCCGGAAAGAGGCCGGAGAGGCGGCACGACGGCGGCGGGTAGGCTGTGCGGGTGCGGCACAAAATTCGTGTTCCTTCGAGAGAGGCGCGTCGTCTTCCCCGCCGTCTAACGCCGACGTCAAGCGAGAATTTATTGCACCCGCCAAGAAGAGAGTCCCCGAGACTTTCTTTCGAATCGAGAAGCCACCGGATCTCCTTCGTGCGACCGATTCGCGCGGTGAAAAATAGATCGCCCCCGCGTCTCTCTCGTTGGAAGTTAAAAAGGCGCTGCTCTCGGCGCCTCGGTTTTTGCTTGGCGTTCCGCCCTAGGCGCTTTTCATTTGGTTGTATATTTCAATGTGTCTTTGTAATGCCCCTAATACCCGTACTGCCAGACGTCCATTTGTCGCCTGACCACGTTCGGCTGCGACGGCTTGCGACGGTATAATTTCCTATTACTCACTGAGAAAAAAGGTTGTCGACGAGACGCAACGGATTATCACGAATGGACATTTGTTTCCCGACCCGTGATACACGTGTACACGTTTCGTACTTTCAGCAGATAATGATATAAATTGAATGTAATTTATAGATGTGTACACAGATTTTTTTAATCGTACATCATTTTTAATTGCAGTATTTATAAATCTGATTGTTAATGTTTTATACTCGTGTACGAGCGAAGCGGATTCTAGTCTCGCGCTCCTTTTTTGTCCCAAATCCGCTTTTGCTGATACGCGATTTTTTTTATTACGAATTTCTCTGAGATCCGGCAGGACATAATGCAACAGGATTTAATGTCGAGTCTTACTTTAATAATATCCAGTCATCGCGAATTTTATCGCTACGTAAAAATTTTGTCAAGTACTCGTATATACGCGTCGATTCCATGCGTTACGAGGAACCCCGCCTTCCATTATAACATGCGGCCCGTACAATGTGCCTGCTTTTAACGTGAAGAAACGATGACAAACGTAAGGTGACAGGTATAACATGCGCTAACATGCAGCACTTAAACTACCTGCCTCGTTCGAGCGGCGGGTTCAATCGACCGCGCGCGTTGCGTACTCGACTCAAGTCAAATGCATCATCTCACGCCCACGCGAACCCTCGACACGTGCGACAGGAATACGTCTCCCCCATCCCCTGCCTCCGGGTTCCCTCCGTTTTCCCGCCTCATCCCTCGAGAGGACACAAAAATCCATTGTGCTTCTAACGAGCGCTATTTCTCGTCAACCGTCCATGGTACCGTGAAATTTACCAGATTAACGCCGTTCGCCGGCAAAAATGAATTTTTTAATGCGCGACCTGGACACATCTCACACCCGCTGGTGTTTGCAACCCGCGACGCGCGCGCAATCCTCCCGCCGTGAAATGCGTAAAATCCTCAGCGTAAAAATGTAAATGTGGCTGTAAGCTGGCGTGAAAGAAAGAAAGGCGACGGGTCGCATGGAAATTTTCCGGCTGGTAATAATTGGTAATAAAGAGGATTAGTAGCGAATATCGTAAACCGGGGAAGATAGGATCATCGAGGTGAATGGGATCAGAATTATGATTATGGAAATGCATTAAATGCATTTCTTTTTCGTTGTTTTGAGTACGCATGTTGTGTAGATGGTGTCCATATAGCTTGTATTACTGTCTCAGATTACGCGTAAATTTATTCCGCGATATGTACAAGCCCAATTATTTAGGGAGACTTTTTACTTTTACGGTTACGTAATACTGCGAGAAACAGATTCGTTTAGAAATAAAAGAATTCCATTACGGATTTGAGAAGATTAATGAGGAAGATTAATAATACATGGTACCTGAGAAATCTCGAGCATATTCTCTAATTATAGATACAAATTAAAAATATGGCAATTATTTTGATACTTGTACTCGAGCTCGTACTAATAGTTTCTCAAACTTAACTTATCGAAAACTTGGAGAGTTTTGTTGAATTTTCTTTTAAGAGGGTACGAATGTACAATATCGATTTTAATTTAATTTTAGATTCTCTTTACTGTACAAAAATCGATACGGGAGCTTATGACTTATTAATTAATCGAAGTGTACATTAAGACTCTTATAGATTTCTTGATTGAAAACACGTTATCATGAAAGCATTAATCTTTGAGTTATAAATCATAGTTCACGGTATGTACGGTAATTTCGTGTATGATAGGTTAATATATAATTCTGAAGATACTTTTTACGTTAGTCTTATCTGCTCGCGTGCTCCTTATACGACAATATAAGCTGCGGACATTAGGCGACTTCGCGTGCGGCGATTCATTTTCTTGCACGCATCCTGACGTGATACGCCGTACCTTGCCTTTGGCGTGCGTGCGTTCCGGATTATGGATCGACTCGAAGCGCTCTCAGGAATCTCGAGTTATTTTATGAGCCGTTAAGATCGGGAGGCTTTTTTCCACTTATGAGATTAAAAAGCCGTCCACGTGCGCGGACGGGGACGCACAGACGCAGAACGACGGGTGGCTCATCAGGAAAATTGAATTTATGACAATTTGTCTACTTTATCTTTAACGTGTCATAAATTTTAATTTCCTGATATGTATGCATATTTCTTGATACATATGTAGAAAGCACTTAGCGGTTACGTGAATCGCTAATAAGACAGTATAGGAAGAATTACTGTCTCTTTGATTACAAAGAATAAAAAATTATCATCTACATCTATTATAATGAACCATCTGTCTAGTTTTATGTTTGATCTATGATTCAAGGAAAAGATAATTTCAGTATAAATCTACTTAAATTATTAAATATTTTCATTGTATCAATTAGAATGTTGTGTAGCAAAAAATAATTTTGCAAGGAATTTCAATTTTTTTCAGAATTACATAAAACAGCTACGTTATTAATACATTATTATGAGAATAAATATTATGTATCGGAAAGAAAATAGATATGTCAATAAATGACATAATATATATCTACTATATACATATGCTTAAGATTTACGGTAAATGTATGTAAATGCAATTCTGCCACTGCGCTGCGAAAATGGTTAATGGTAATGTCTATCAGTTTGTAACTCTGCAATAGTATGTGTTTCGAAAAAGCGTACGATATCCTTGTATATATTCCATATATCTTTTCTACTGGCTCTATCGATCCGTATTGCGAGAGACACCTTTATTTCCAACTGGTTTGCTATTCATATTCCTACAAAGTTACATGGGATCGTGAAATAAATATATTTGTATTTGATACAACATAACCATGTGCACAAAGTCGTAAAAAAGATGCGATGTAGTATATTACAATGTAACTGCTCTGCGGAATCAAATAGTATGCAGTTGTATAACTCGTAATTGTTATATAAAAAATAAATTGTTATTCCTAATATATTCTAGGAGGCAGTTTTTACAATTTTTCTAAGAAATTATATTTGTAAATATATTGCTCCGCGTCTACATACCGTAGCGAACAGATAAGAGAAGAGAACAGATTTGTTGTAGATTTGCAGTTTTCGCTTTGAGAGGAAGCACAAGGTATAACGTGAGGTACCGAGCCGTCAAAAAGGATGAAAGTCCGTCGAAAGAGGACGGTTTTCTCCGACATTTGTTCCAGCGAATACATATATATATATACGATTCCGTCCCCTTGCTCGTCGTATATCCCGAAGCCAGGGACGCCATTAGTGTACATCAAGGGATCGACTTATTCTCTCTCTCTCTCTCTCTC
>NW_012027062.1:2549325-2656449 GCF_000956235.1 Wasmannia auropunctata
GAGAGAGAGAGAGAGAGAGAGAGAGAGAGAGAGAGAGAACATGTAACATCAAGGAATATGTGGAGGTTGTAAAGTTGTCATCTTGTCTGCTGTGATCAATGATCGGTTGCTTTTAATGGATTTCTACACAATTATTTACTGCGTGGCCTATTGTATTTTTGAAACGCGAGGTAGTAACGAATTTTCAATTAATTGCAACAAACAATGTCAATGAAAAATATAACAGCACCGTATATCGCTACGTCATTTAGGAAAACAATGAAAGCATTGGTTTATTGTTATACGTCATAATTGAGCCGTAATCATTTTATATTTTTCCATCGAATTGGAGCACGCAAAAAGATACCGTTTGTTTCCCGCGATTCCCCCGCGATGGCGCCGTTGCCAAAAAAAGAAAAAAAAAAGTATAACAATGATACACGCACATTACACGCACTCGGTCGAGTACACGCGCGTATCCATATACACATGTCGGTCCGGCGTTCAACGACCGATAAATTAAGAGGCTTCCAAGCGTTCCGTCTATTATCAACAATCCAGAGAGCAAAATGATACGCGCACGTAAATCAAAATCTGCATGCGGGCGGGCGTAGCGTGAAATTTTGCGAACGTGACGGCATATGGGGCGGCAGCATATGCGCTCGTACACACATGTATATCGATCCGCAAGGGCCGGTAACGTCGCGTTATTTATCGCCCAGTGCCATAACGGTCGGATAAATAGCCGGTCGCTGTTAATTACGTTACGTGGGAACGCACTTCGTTCTCTAAGGTAATAACGGTAAAACGCCAACGGGCGGATTAGCATAATGTCATGACGTAAAAGTTAACGCGGCCCGTTAGCCAGCGTTTATGAGCCGGTTAAAGACATTCGGATGGCGCCATTATCGCGCTCTATTTGTATTTGTTCTGGCAAATATTTAGGCATAATCGCGCGCCCCTCCCCCACCTTTCCACCCTTCCACCCCCCCTTTTCTCCCTCCCCACCCTTCTCGCCGCCGTGAATTCGCGCTCGCCGCGCGGTTCGTCGAACATTCGTTCGAGCTTAACATTCGTTAACACGAGCGACAGTGCGTGCACTAGAATCTACGTGTGTGTGCTGCACAAAATGATTGCTAATTCGCATACTGATTTCAATGTTTCGATTAATTTTGAGGTGATTTTTTTCATAACGCGTTACATAAGTCGAACCAAGTTACAAATGACTAACTTAAAATTGTTCGCCAACTAAACTTTAATGCTGTAAACTAATTATTAAACTATTATAGGTTAAAAACCTTATTTTTCTCAATTGAATCCTAAGGAAACGTTATTCAAACGGAATTGAATATAATAAAAGTACTTAATACTTAATACCGCGAATTTACTTTATAATACTGAACGCTTAATAAAACTTAAGAAATAATGATATCTGATTAAATCGTTACGAACAAAAAATATATAGGTGTGAATAAAGCAAAGAATTTCGCTGAATTATAAACGATGAATTATAAACGGAATTTTGATATTCCCCGCAGAGACGCGTGAATTTTCACGGATGACATGCAGAAACATTCACGCGCCACCATCACCTTGCATTTCTGCACCATAAATCCCCGTGTGCGTGCATGGCTGCAGTTAATTAGCTGAGTTGATTGGTACCCACGGCTAATTACTGATGCACGTATGCTAATTAATGCGTAGATGATAGATGATAGTAGTCGCGTATAGAAGCGAAGAGTAATTGGGGGCCCTTTACGTGTAAATGCAACGCACTTAGAATCTTTCGTGATATTTTTACCAAGCTTTATCCAATTTTTTTTATTCAATCGCATACATTTAAGCATCATTATCTTTTAAAATGCATTACATGCAAAGTGCAATGTCGTTAGTATAGCCTTGACTGTTTGTAATATATTTCGACATTTCTAATTTAATATTGTATTTTAAAATTTCAGATTTTAATTTATGTGTGTATAATTACATGTTACATATCTTGAACTGACAATATTACATTCATAGCATTCGAAGGGAAGCGTTTAAAGGGAAGTCTCGCAAATTTCACGTGTATTTTTACACACGGAGATATTTCCAACCTTTTACCTTCGCGCACTGGAAGCGTGTTGGTAAACGTAAAATATTCCTACTAAGGAAACCGTGGAACCATTCTCGTTTCTAAACAAACGGAATGAAACGCGCGTCGACTGCTCGCAGTGCTCGCATCTCACAGTACCATTATCGAGCCCCTTATTTTTCCGCGAGATAATAAAGAGTCCGCGTTTCCTCCGGTTTAATATACGGTGGAAGCTCAGGGAAAATCAGGCCGCGCGCTGCCGGCGGCAACTCCGTCGCTTGATGGATGTGCGGCGTCGCGTATGGAGCTCACGCGGAAATTCAGTCCTGAGGCATCGTGGCGTAGCTACCTACCGCGCGCAGTTTTGCGCGCGATAAATAAGTTATATTACACGCCGCGCGGTGTTTTTCATGAATCTTTCATCGGCGGTGCGTTACAGCGGGAGGCGCGCGTCGATACCTCTCATGGCTGAATTTATTCACAAGCGGATAAGCCTATCGTTCCCCTGCGCGCGTATACGCGACACTGGAAAGTTGCAGCTATACTATGCACAACGCGAGATAATCTTAAAATATGCGTGAGCTCGTAATGCTTCAGTCGGAACAGGCATTGGCTGTAATTTCGCGCGAGTGCGTTCGCTCTGCTCATCATTCAGAAGCGGAACACGATAACCGATGATTTCCGATGTCATTACTTCTATCTTTAATGGTATCGGTAAATGCGCGAGTAATGTTAACGATTTCTCTTGTTTATCAGGAATGTGCATACATTTTAAAATAATAATAATAATAATAATAATAATAAATTTATACAAGCTATTTTAAAAAAGTGGAAACATTGTGTGTGAAAGCGTTAAATTACCAACTACTTACAGTTTATAAAAAGATATTACTGCTTTGCAATCGAGAGATTATATTTAAAATTATGTTATTTTTCTTATTATATTTTTATAATAAATAGGATAAATCTTAATATTTGCGATCGAGAGATATAGAAAGCTATAGGCATCTCCCTTTTGATAATGTTGGGTATTCATATCGCATATTCAGCGTTCAATGTGGCCAAATTGCTAGTCTATGACAGACGAATGCGTTCTGTATATTGATCAAATCAAACAATCATGTTTGATCCGCGTTAGGTGCGGTTATCTGATTTTCATTTCATGATTACGTCGAGTTGATTCTTCGTATTAGTCATCGCAACAGAATAGACATTTCAAATATTAAACGTAGGAAACATAAATATGAGCTTTTAATATTTCCGACAATCTTATGATAAATTATATGTATAAAAAAATTAAATAAAAATGAATCTCTTTTTTCCAGCGGCAAATTTCTTTCGAATTACGGCGCGTTCATGAACTTGCGCACCGCAAGTGTATTTTTACTCGTACGTGCGATAAATCTTGATGGAATCTGTAATAAATCGGAGCGGGTCTCTCTCTCTAACCTGACAGAATTGGGTTGCGTTTTCAATATTTAAATAAAGCGATCGCCGACAAGCAGATAGGAGAAATTCGACAGAGAGTGACGCGCGTTCGTATTAGATACGACGACATTACGTTAATGGTATTACCGTGAGAAGTTTTGCTGCGCCATCGAATGTCGATACCGCATTATCGGGATGGACAGCGTTCTGCTACGGCAGACGCAACCTTTGATTTATCTTTGAGCAAAGTCACGAAGATGTCAGTTTTCAGATATTCCATCCGCAATATTGAATCTCAGTTATTTTCAGATATACTATGAAAGTAGAGATGCTTTCATATATTTGTATATTCGTAAACTAGGTAGTATTATGTACATCTCTTACATATATATACATATAATAGTGCTACTACTATATTATATTAAAAATAATATTAATTTAAATGTATATATAAAGAATTTAATAGAAATATATCAATACACACAAAATCAAATTTTAATTAAATGAAAATTGGCAGTATATTTTACAATTAAAATAATTTGTTTAATAATATATATTTGGATAAAATATTCTGAATGTATATAAAATAGGTTTTTTAATAAACAGTTTAAGTACAAATTAATTTATATATTTATTATAAATGATATAGGTTTTTTTTATATTTAAATAAATTTCTCTATGATAAAACAGATAATAAAAGAATTATCACACATGAAAGAGTTGCGCACTGAAAGATTGTCTATGTAGTCCATTTAGATAAATGGTTAATATAGTCTGGTATGTACACAGCGTGCCAATGTATCCTTTTCGCTCCGCCAAGCAAAACGTTATATCCCGTAGGAAGTACTGGAAAGGGACTCAATTTGGCTAAATCTTGGCGGGCGGTAAATCTGTGCAAATCCGCTGATACGACGCGGGGACTAAAGGCCGTAAATTCGGGCGCGCCAAGCGCGCGACGTACACCAGTGTACCGTAAACGTAAATAATCGTTATCAACGTGCCGCTGTAACGAGGTAATACGACATTAATACCGGAATACTCGACGCGCATTTGCACGGTGCCGATTTTTAATCTGTTCGAACCGAAGCGCTTTGGATCGCTCTCGAAACGAATATAAGTCCCATTTTTATGAGTTCACATTCAATCCGAGACATATGTACAATCCACAGTTGGATTTTGAATAAAAATTTGGAAGTTAAACATAAAGCGAAAAAATATTCGCCAATTACTTTGTCCGACGCAATATATTCAGAACGTCGGTGTTTGTTGCCAAAAATACATATTTTTTGACCATTTTTAATATTATTTTCTCCTTGAGGAAATTCTTTCAAAAATGTTATCCATATTTATCACAACTTCTTTTACTTATCCCTAAATGTGATCAAATATTAAATCCGCAATATTTATTCTTAAATATCTTGGTAGCTAAATTTTGAATTAATATTCTGGATTAAAATCGCATATGCATATCAGATGCATTTTTAATCAAATATAAGTCCATGAAATCGTGGATTGATTTAATTGATTTTAATCGCTCCCAGGCCGATTGAAACCACCTCACTCGAACAGGCTATTCATATCTGAATGCACCCCGAGTGTACAACATATGCGATAGGAACAAGATTTTTTCAACGTGGACGCACTCGACGTAGTACATACAACGCAGCGTTCGCGAGATCAATTCCATTATAGGCCGCGGCGGGTAAATAACACTCACGCATAAAACACATCAGACCGACGCTATGGGATTTGCAGAGTACAGTGCATCGAAATCCCATCGCAAATTGCCGCGCCGATCCAGGGCCCCTCTTTCTCTCTCTCTCTCTCCCCTTCTCTTTCTCTCTCTCGTATCGTGCGCACACGGCAATACGATCAAATCAAGCGCAATCTCCAAATCTGCTAGAGCACTGCCCCGGAGTGCCTATTCGGAGGTAGAGGCCGACGGAACGCGGCTTCGTGCTTATCGCCGATGGAACACGTGGAGTAAAATCCACTGCGTCGCACCGCACGCGCGGGGCAACCCCGTCGGGGTTGCGGAAGAGGGTCGTCGGGGGCCAGGCAAGGGGGGTCGGTCGACGGGCTCTCTCTCCCGGCGCAAAGCCTCCAATCGATACAGCTTCCCTCCTCGCCGCTGGCGCGTCTTCCCCACGTCGGGGATGCGTCGCGGAGAGAATGAGAGAAAGAGAAAGAGAAACAGGAAAAGAACGAAAGAGAGGAGAGAAAGAGAGAGAGAAAGAGAGAAAGAGACAGATCTACCTGTTAGACTCGTCGATCGCATCGAAAACCAATACCGGATACGTGCGCGCGAGACTGCTGCATCGCAGTGACGCGCCGTCGTCACCGCCGTTGTTGTCATCGTCGTCGTCGTCGTCGTCTTCGTCGTCTTCGTCGTCTTCGTCGTCTTCGTCGTTGTCGTTGTCGTTGTCGTTGTCGTTGTCGTTGTTGTCGTTGCCGTTGCCGTTGCCGTTGCCGTCGACGTTGCCATCGCCGGCGGCGTCGTGCAACGTCGTCCCTCCGCTGCTGCGGCCTCCGCAGCGGCTTTGTAATTACCGTGCCCCTATCGGTCGAAGGAATCATCCGCACATCGAGAGACGTGTATGCGTATGGCAGCGACTGCGAGAGAAAGCGTGAATGGACTCCGGTAATGGCCGGAAAGTAATTTGCGACTTTTGTGCGCATTGAAATTTCGCGCTTTTCTCTTCCTCTATATATTTCGTTCTTTTTTTTTTTAATTTTATTTCGCGCCGGCCATCGACGCTCGTTGGAAAATGCCGAGGCGATTATTGCCACCGCATGAATATCTCTCCCCTACGCTTTTTCATTCCGAAAAATGCGTAGATACTTTTTTCATTTCGTTTCATTTAAAGCAAAAATCAAACGCTTTGATTAACGGTAATTCACCGATTTTATGCGATAAATTCGCTCTTTCCTACGGGGCGTATATTCATGATTCAGCAGTTTAAATTATGCACGAATACGCCTCGCAAAAAAACGGTTGTGCCGACAAATGTAACATCTTGAGTGATAAATATGACGGTGGCTTTTTGAAAGTATCCGTCAAACGCGCTTGCACATTTATGTGTAAATAGAGATACATATATACAATGTAGTACTTTAATTAATTAAATGCATTCGAAAGAACGGCCGTTACATGGAAAACTATTTTACGTGAAAGTGTTCAACTTCGTTGGTCTACCTCCCATTCTGTAACTTCTAAAACTAATTAAGTTAGGGTGGGTCAGTTTAGAACTCTCTTTATAAAGCGCGCAACTTTTCCGGCCATGTCTAACTTAACTTATCCCTAATCAAGTTGCGGTTTTAGGTGACATAAAAATAGTAGGGTAAAACGCATATAGCACATTTACCATATTTGTGTATACACTACTTCCAATTTCGCTTTCAATAGCTATTTTGTTTTTAGTTTACTAATTATTTTTCGTGTTAAAATGTATAAAAATTGAATTACCTACAGATTATGTATTCATATTATATTTTATAATGTTATCCGTATATACGATTAAATGCCATTTCGCTGCTAAAAATATACTTTTAGATTTTTTAAAGAATTTAGATAGATTTATGCGAGAAACATCCTTTTCTACGCATTTTAATACATCATTACTTATATATTTTACTAATTTATTATTCATTCGCAACATCTTGAAAAGCAATTTTAAAGCTTAGACACGTTTTGCGGATTAACCTCGTATGTATTCCAATTGCTGCCAACGGCTGCACCGGCTACGTGCCAAGGAATAACGGCGGAACTACCACCTGTCAGTCAAACGTTGCGACAGTTGGACCGAAGCGATTAGCGCCGCAGTAGGTGCACGTTCGATATCGGTAATTGTGCAGGGCGCCTGTGCCCGCCGCCGTGTGGGTGAGACAGCAGCAGTCGCACGGATTTTATGTTTTCGTTAATCGTTCCGGGGTTTCGCGCGCGCGCTCTCTCTCTCCCGGAGATCCATCGCGTTCATTAACAATCCGTAACGACGGGTTAATTTAACGGACGGCGTTCGTAATCCCTGCACCGGCGGGCTGGTGCGCGCACGCGATTCGTTAAAAGCGCGATATTTCACAAAGTCATCCGGACGCTCTATATCATCGGATATATGTATGCATAAGGAAAGAGCAAAAGGTACGCGAAAGTTCCTCCAATTAATTACGAGGTACGATCTCGGGCGTAACGTGTTTACCTCGGAATCCACATCAGAAGAAGTTGACGTTTATCCAAGCCATGTTCTTAAATTAATGACGCTAAACAAATATTTTTATTCCATGGTCGTTTAATGAAGCGTACCCCTTTTTTTTGTCACGAGCACGAGTAAGGGCGTTACATCGAGGGAGCAAGGTGTGAATTTATGGATCAATGATAATCAAAAGACTCGAGTGAACTCTCGCATTTAATATCCAAGCGCAACAAAAAGAAGATTAGGGATGAAAATTATGATTATTTTTAGTGGTATTTTGTGATAAATGTTGCATTAATACAGGGTGTCCCATTTTGTATTTGACAGTCAAATATTTGGAAATCGCGAGGTTTCAAAGAAAAATGTTTCAATCAAAAGTTGTAGGGTTTCGGGGGATATAAGATGATAACATTGGTTTGACCCTGAGTGGCGCTGTCAAGGTCAGGTTAAGGTCACTTTGAATTTTTTAAATGGAACCCTCCATTTTTCATTGCATATTCTTGTAGCTTTATAACTTGAGATTTACTTAACCAAAAAACATTTTATCTATGTGTTTTGGAAAGCTCTCGAAATAAGCTACAAGAATATGCAACGAAAAACGGGGGTTCCATTTAAAAAATTCAAAGTGACCTTGTCCTGATCTTGACGACGCCACTCAAAATCAAATCAATCATCATAATCATCTTATGTTTCCCTCGAAACCCTACAATTTTTGTCTGAGTGAAACATTTTTCTCTCAAACTTTGCGATTTCCAAATATTTGACTGTCAAATATAAAATGGGACACCCTGTGTATGATCATAATTTTTAACAATTCTATAATCATTAATTATACAATATTAATTAATATTATGATACTCAATTCTAATTATCTTGATTGTACCTATCGTTTCTTGAATTAGACCTTTATAATTGGTATTTTACATTAATGATAAAGTAATACAATTCATCAGATATTATTTTGAATAATAATTAATCAACATACGGGCGTGAATATTGAGTATGTATCAATCATACAACGTATAATCTTTCATTAATCTTATTTTTGCAAACCTCTTGGTGATTGTTTAAAAAAAAAAAGTTAATTAGTAATACTTGAGTTAAAGTGACATTTAGAAAAACGAGAAAACATTTGAAACGGTGTGCACGGCAAGGCCAGAGTCCAGTTGATCTAATGAAAAATTCGACGCTTTATAAACGTATCGCTAGAATCCGTTTGATCAAAAAGTCCGAAAGCGTTCACTAGCGCGTTTAAATACCCTTCTGGTATACTCGACGAGCGCGGGCCGTACGCGCGCGAGCCGTACGCGCGCGCCGCGCGCGCGCATCTGTGCCATTTGTGTGAGGCATTTGTACGTGTCACACAGCGGCTGTGCACATCATGGAATTAGGGCTATGTTACGCGTGACTGACGTGACTGTCAAACGTAGCGACAACGGGATTATAACCATTAGCGTCACGTATTTCGCCGACGCTGATAATTGCGCTACGCGGCGCGCAAAATTATCGCCACACGGCTTTGATGCTCTGCCTCAAATCGTTCAATAGATGCACTCGAATCTGCATACGTGCACGAATCGTCGCGTTCACCGTTCCGTGCGGCCGTATGCGACTGAGGGGATTCGATCCGAGGAAGCGATAAGCCCATTTCGCTAAACTCTACAAGGGAGGCACCAAACGTACTGATTTTAAAATTGTTTTATTACTTCACAATGTCGTAGGATGTACATTTCTGAATTGCTTACTCTCAATTTTTCCAAGTGTCTCACATATAAATATAGCGATACTTCATATTTATCTTCTCTCTATGAATAGAAACTAGAGTTTCGTTATTTTTAATTAGAAATTTTATTATTGAACATATAGTTCTATATAGCTGAGCTACATATATATGAGCTATTTGGAAAAAATTTTTTTTCTAAAAATATATTGAAGCTTATAATTGTTCTTTGCTAAGTCTTTGGTTGCTAATCAAACAATTGTGCAAGAACATGTGTCAATATTTATAAAAACCCATGTTTTCAACGAAATTATATATATTTTTGCAGCGTCTTATTTCCATTTTTAAATAAAACTATATTTACAGAATTATATATATTTTTGTTTAATAAGCAACGGGGTCGACTGCAATGTTGACGCACGACGGAAGAAAATGCATGGCAGAATAAATTTGTAAGGGCGCGGGGCACAATTTCTTCCGAGAATATTCCGCGGAGAGTACTGAAAGATTTAACCGCCGGAATAATTCGTCCGAGACGACCGCGCAACGATCTCGTTAGCGCGTTAGTTTTCTTTCGCAAACACACGCGCAACACCAGGGAAATATTTATGGTGGTCTATAGATTATCGGGTTATCCCCTAGATCTGAACAGCCGCGGTCGGCGCCGCGGGCAAACAGTTTACCAGTGCGCCTCGCTATTTTTACCCCCCCCCCCCTCTCCCCTCGAAACCGCGCGGTGCGACACATTAAACGGAATCGCCAATGGTCTCGCCGCGGCGCGGCAGCGTTTAGCGTTTACCGACACCGCGCGCTTGTAATTCCGCGCGTTTGTTTACGGTCGAGATTTTGTTTACAATCGTACTAACGAGATCCAGAATGAAAGGGCCGATTCCCCGGCGGTGTGATGGCGGTGAATCGCGTTTTGCGCGCGCGAGATGCTCTAAGCGTTTCCGTCCGAAAATCCCCGCTGGGCTTTATTGGAGTGCGCGCAGTGATATTTAAACGACGAACACTAGCGTACACGCGCCAGTGTGCTATCCGGCGAATATTTGTAGGTTACTCCTCGTGCTATTTGCACGTGCGCGCGTATCCGGACGAGGATAGAGAAGCGTCCCGGGTAGAGACGTGACGAGGGCCCCTAGGGTAAGAGCGACAAGGCGGTTCTCGCTTCTCTTCGGCAGGAAAGCCACGAGTCCAGGGGATCGTAAATATTGCCCATCGACACGCTGACGCGATCGGTTTACGGCACATCCCGTATACAGCTTGACGGTGTGTTCTATTTATTTTATTCAACGGACAACCGCGCTTGTACGGATTGCTTTTGCGTGCGGCTCGCGAGAGACGGTATGAATTACAGCGACAAAGAAGGCGCCTGCGTTGCAGGTAAAATCCAATCGGCACAAATTGCGAAATACGCGTGCAAAAACATTGGACCGTGATGTATACACACATACACACACACATACACACACGCGTGTATACATATGTATATAACGCGGTGAATCCACAACCAATATGTGCAAATATTTCTTAGCTGTGCTTCATACCATGCGTTCACTTTACAGATATTCGCCAAGCTAATACGACCCTCACTTTGTGTGGATGAAATAACGAATGACGAAATAACATTGCTTTTATTGTACATTTATTGTGCATACATAGGAGTACGGTTGGTGAGATTCGTTAGAAAATTTGATTATAAATGTTGCATATTTGTGTTTGTCGAATATCTTGGCAAAGTGTTATGAATTTATGAGAACCTTTTGCTTTTTCTCTGTGAATAAAAAAGAAGCATATCGTATTATTAGATATTATTTATGGGAGATTATTATGTACATTCTCTTATTTAAGTACAATCTTTAGACTGTTTTTTATAAATATAAATATTGCAAATCAACACAATTTGAAAACCTTATATCTAATAATACCAATAAGAGCAATAAGTTATTCTCTCAATATTTTAGTGACTTTCATTTTTTATATGCTAATGGAATCATCAATTATTATATTTATTGTCTTACAAATTTTTCTCTTATTTTTTAATCTACTTTTTGCTGTAGAGTACCTAATGCAATTTTCAACTTATGGTTTCATTGGAAAAATATATTGAGTTTTAGGATATAATAATACAGACGTTCCGTTCACAAAGTTCCGTTAAAACCGCGCGAAAATAATATCCTGCGGCGTAAGAGAGTAATTTAAGTAAAACAACATCACTTTTCCAATAGTTACACGCTCGGTTATTCAAAAGCAAGTGAGTATTTTAATAAAGTTTAAATTTTCGAATGCACTTGTGGCTGTAGTCGAGGGGATGTTACATCAAATTAATAATGACCGGAAAACTGTTAAACAGATTAATGACCATTAGTTTAATAAGTCATTGCTTTGGATCATAAACATCTATATGTATCAATTAGAAACTAAGGAGAAACTTATGCATATCAGGAACATTATTTTTTCATTATTAAAGCAATAACACATTATTATCTCAGATAACGATAAAAAGAACGTATTGGGTATTTATAGACCTCAATATTTTTTTTCATTCTATTAGGTGTATAATTATTGTTGTCGTTAACTATCGTCATATAGCATACTCAATTAAATAGCGATTGGCGATGCGCATTTCCGTGTGAGTGTGCCGTATTATAAATTTCGGCGACACTCTTCGAGAGAGGCCTGTCGCGTCAATTATGCTAAGATAAATCGCGCGCGGGATCGCGCGCAAAAAGTCGCCGATTTAACGCGCTTACGTCCGCGCGTAGACACGTATAACTTCGCGATCCTCGCGAGTTTTTGCGACGAGTTTCTTCCGCATTATGCGCACTCGCGCAAAAACCGTCGAGATCCTTCGATGTGGTGCACGTGCGTATGCGTGTGTGTGTCTTGTGTGTGTTCCGCTGCTAACTCTGTTTGCCGAGCTGTGCTCCACGTCGTCGCGCGGATCTCATTAACGTGCGACGTGCACACGCACGACTGCGGACCGAATATGGATGCGAGGAGCAAGAACGCGAGCAAACACCGACGGGGTTAATAAATATGAGAAGAGCGATTCGCTACTGTTGAAAAAAATTGTAGGACATTGATAATCGTCAATTCATGTATATCATATATGTATACAGTGTCTTTATATAAATAGTATAATAGTAAATACACTTTTTTTGTGTATAATTATGTCCTTTTATCGAGCATTTATAGCATTTAAATTGTAAGTAAAAGGAGACTTCTTACTCACTATCTGATCAAATCATGTTTTTACACAATAGTTTTCGTAAAATTGTAATTATATGCAAGTGATTGGTACAAGAAGTTATATTTGTAAAAGAAATTGTTATTAAAGAAAAATATTAGTTATTATGTGTATAATATAATATAATACAATACGTGATTACTATTATATTGTGTATACTAATATGTTATAGAAAAATCTTTTTTCTATGTTAATAAGTTTCACTGTATACGTATATTTTTTGCTAATTATATATACTGTCAGATATAATTTTATTTAATAATTTCCATGAAGATTTGATAAAAAATTTAGAACTATTAAAATTATTAAATTATTACGAGAAATTATGCAAATAATAACAGTGAAGTTAAAACTCGTAAAACGCGTAAAAGTATTTACATATAAATGGCTTAAAGCAATAACACTCTAAGCCATGTACGTGACATAAATTTTGGAGCAACTTGATAAGGGAAAAAGACGAATTATTAATGAGATTTAATATATTTTTAAAAATTAATATCTTAAAATGAACTCTGAGGAGAATGACACTTTAGACCTTTTTAAAACTTTAATCAAATTTGTAAATAAGAGTTTTTTGGTATTTTTTCGTGAATTTTAATACATTATTATTTTAGGGTATTCATATATGTATAAAATAATTTTATAACTAAAAAGCTTTAATAAGTAATTCACGAGGTATAATCATGAATAAATGATTTTATATTGATAAATTTTTCATTTTATTTTTGTTACTGAATAGTGTGAATAGAATTGTATAGGATTAAAATTTTGTTTTCATTTTTAATTCTCACGACCAGAAATAACGGGCAATAATATCAATCCAATTAAATAAATTGGCACGTGTTTTATTATTTATTCTCAACTGATTATTTGCTTTTATCAAGTATTGAATTATTTAGTTAAATTTCAAATAATTTAGTATTTACCAAAATTTACATATAATTGATATTTGGGTAGATTAATCTTTCTGCTATATACCAAAAAGCCATGATATTTACTTGAACGTAGATAAAAGCGTTATTCCGTGATACTTTTCTTACCGAGACCGCGAGCGTATGAATCCTTGCGGACTCGTTAGAGCGCAATTTAGGTCAGTCCCTATGGATCGATAGCGAGATCTCGTGTATTTCAGTCCGAGCAGACAGTGGTCTGATTAATCCCTTTGCACACGATCGCGCAATCTCGCGATCTCGTTACCGATCGTTCTCGTCGTGGCGCATACCGTTAAACTCGGGAGTCCGAATTAAGATTCAAGAAGGTTTGCCTCCTTGATTCGTCCTTAGATCCCTCCTTTTCTCCCCCGAGACTCCGTTTAAATCCGAGTTCACGTTCTGCTTAAATTCATGAATACGAGCGGGCCTCCGGCGCGATTATGCTCGGCGAAAACTCGTCGCGCGATCGCGTCGCTGAATCACTACGCAACGCGGACAAAGCGACGTCGGGAGTTCAGCGACGAAGGTTCAACAGGTAAGAATACCCGGACGCATACCTGAGTCCGCACGTTCCGGTTCCCAAGCGACTCAGAGAGCGACAATGGCGTATCTACGACGGGGGTGCTTTACGATCGGCACAGGTAGTATGTCTACGGTACGAAAGCGGGGCAGCCGAAACGGTGATAAAAAAAAAAAAGAAAAAAGGAACGGATCCAAGAAGAGTAGAGAGAAAAGGAAGAAAAAAAGAGCAAGGAAATCTGGACGGGACAGGTTCTCTTCTCCGGGCCGGACGACATTTGATATCCACGTGAATTGTTACGTAATTTATTTCTTGCGGATGTCCCGAGGGCGAGTGCGTGTCTGTCTGTCAAAAAAGTATAAAATTACGCCCGCGATACTTATTAAAGATTTGATATCATCGTGTCATTAATTAGATATCCTTAGTTTTTGGTGGTATTGGTATACCACTATATATATCCATATCCACATCTGTATCCGATGTCTCACCTGTCGATAATAAAGGAGATATTAAGTTGCTTTAATGGTGCCGATAAATTAGAGAGCTTAAAAATATCGAGAGAAATGACGAATAATATTTTTGTCGATGTTGACTATTTATAAAGTAAAAGATGTAGATCATGTAATTATTTTCTTCCTCAGTCTATTTCATAATTCAATTTCACCAATATAATATCTTACATACACAATTGTAATTAATGATTTCAAGATTGCGATTTGTTGTTGATCATTTTCGTTCCTCGTACTTATTCAATTTCGGGCGCTCTCGAGCAAACATAGCGGTATTTCTATTTAGGAAATATATTTCGTGACAAGAGGATTGGCGAAACCCTACCAGTTACGTCTACCTTTCCTCTCGGATTTAAGGACGTTGCCTGCCTTTTTCCCCAGTGCGGCATTCCATGCCTTGAATTTAAGATGGGCAGCGGATGGCGGGGCCAAGAAGGTTAACGCGATTTGTAGTCCTGCTTGTATCTATGGAATTTTAGGGCTTCGTAGATTTCTACGCGGGGAATTGCGGGGAGAAAGTAAAACTCGTTTAACGATGTTGCCGAAGAGCGCTTTTATTTATTTTTGCCCGGGGTGTTTTACGTGCTTAGTGTAACTCCAGCGTTCAGCCACCGTAATCTCTTAACAATCAAATACAATGCGTCTAATTCAATGTACAATACATCATCATTCGAACTTGGCCAGATGTAATATCGATTATATTTAATTAAAATAATTTGATAATCAGTTATATTTCGTAATATTAATTTCGAGAATTCGTCAAAGTATTAAATATATTTATAAATATTGTACTGATGTTTCCTTGAAATATGTTTTGAGATAAGTTCGCAGCTCATTTGTTGCGTAGTTTTTCGCAGTTTTGAATTTTGAATACCTCCACTCGTCATCACATGAATCACAATCCCCCCATCTCTCGCTGTTCTCGTATTCAAATTCCGACTCTTCCGCGTACCGTTTCCTGTTCTGTATTTCGATTCTTGGCCGATTCTCAAGACCGAAATCCGCTTCGTCTAAATCAGCCGTAACATATTTCTTGAACGAAAACAAGCTGCCACTTTGTTCAGAGGAACTGTTTCTGCGTTGGCCTTGTAATAATCCACGGTAACTTAAGGCGTAAGGCTCAGATGTCTGAATTAGGAACGCGTATTATTTTACGTCCCTATGCTCGTAAACGAAGAGCGGCGTGAATAGCGGATATATTTTGAAACTTAAATGTGGCGGGTATCGTTGCGATAACGTTGTTTGTACGATTTAACAGCCGTTCGTGCTAGAAATTCGTTGGACGACGGTCGTCACGCTTTAACATTTTGCGACACTCTGTAATTTGATATCGTGCATCGTCTATCGCGAGATGAAATTAAGCGGAATATGTTGAAAAGCCTGTATCGATCACGTATCGATCCCGGTTAGTAGAGCAGCCGTTTTACCTTGCCATCATGTTAATCCCTTCCGACACGTTGGACAGTTGCGGAGGTGAAAATCTTAACCGGTATCTTACGAGATGCATATCTCGCATTGGTAATCTGTCGTTGTGAATCAGAATCTGTTTCGCCATTGAGATCGTCTTTCCTGATACCCTAGTTAGTTGAGCTTTGCTCGAGACAGCTCAAGGAGGCCCACATTTACCGAAGTCACCCTTCGTTACCGAAATGATACCATACTCTCGAATAACGTCGAGACACGTATAAGATACTTTATTTTATATCGAGTGAACGTTAATGATGCATTTTGAAGTATGAGATTTAGATTTAAATTCCGTTTCGGAAGCAGCATGTGTATGATACGCGTGTAATGATTAATTCGAAGATATCGCTACAGATAAAAATCAAACGATTAATGTTAAGTAATTTAAGTCTAAGTACATGGGACATCAGATAAAGTGTAACACGAAATACAAGATTACTACAATATTTTAATAGCGTATATATTCCGGACATTAATTACAATTCAGTATTTTATTATTAAAAAAATTGAAGTTGTAAAATAAACAGTCTGCATCTTAATGATTAGAAATTGGCCAATGTTATTTCGTAAAGTTCGTACGATCAGGTACATATGCACTTATGCTTTGTGTTAATTTATAATTTATTATTAATAACAATATTTTTACTGTTACTCTTTTACTGATTTTATCTTTCGATTTGTAAATATATATATATATATATATATATATATATATATATATAAATATACCTATATATATATTACTGTAATTAGTCGATGTTGATTAGTAATAACAAATTTTAATTATTACGCAATTGTTATATACATTATTTAATTTTTTCGAATTATTAAATCTGTCATAAAATATTTGAAATTGAAAAATGAAATTTGTTTTTGATTTGAACGAAAACGTAACTGAAGAAATGAAAAAGCATGAAATTTTGGTATTTAATGATAATTTACAAGGAATATATAGGGTATATCTGTAACACTTTAATTATTTTGTTAGTTTCCGAGAACTATATAAACGAACGACATAAACGTTCGACCTTCGGCGCTCGCTTTTCGCGGAGCTTCGTACGTACGTCGCGGCGTATTGTTTACACAAGGTTGTCGCGCTATCATTCGTACTGTAAGATTCGAGCGAGCAGATACTGTCGAGGACAACTGCTCCATTATTAACCTTCGAAATACGATTGAGATAAAATTGAGAGCAAACGTGATTGCTTTCCATTAGCGACTATATCGACTTATGGACTCTCTTAACTTCTGCGTTTCGCAAAAACATCGCCGGGTTTTGTAAACGCAGCGACTGTATTTTAAAATAGATATATCGCAATATGTATTTATTCGTAATTAAAATCGAAGTATTAATCGAAGTAGCAAGTTAATCATGTTTATACGGAGGCTATAATTATTCCTGTAATAAATTCGAATGTTTCTCATAGCGCACTTTGAATTAATTTAAAATGTTAAATTAATTGAATGCCGCGAATGTAGAACAAATTGACTTCAAATAGAATGATGATTTACAATGTATTTAATTAGTCAATTAATTAAATTTTAACATCCATCGATTGTGTAGCATAAATTTGGCACGCATTGGTGATTTGTTAACCACTTTCGCCGTTCGAGCCTCATCTGTTACACTAGTTAGCGAGACGTCGCGGATCACAGTTCCGTGCAATTGTTTCCTCGCGTTTCACCCTATTCTTTCGTCACAATAGAACGTGCAGCGCGTATTTGATTAAAGATTAATCTACATCTATTGTAATGTCTATCGTACGCTCTTTACGATGCTCGTAACGCTCATCGTATTAGCTCATCGTACGAGTTGACAATTATTTATCCATGAAAACGATACATTACGACGCAACAGATTCCCTATTTCGCTATTGTCTGTTCAGATTGCGATTTATATAGACAGACATTTGTTTACGACAACTTTTTCCTTACGACCACAATCACTTACGATCGCAATGTTACGATAGATGTAGATAGACCTTAACGTCGGAAATGCCGTGCAAAGTGTCGCGTGATTGTAATTAACCGTGTTTCTGCGAGTGAGTGTTGTACGACTGTAATGAAGGAACCTGAAAGGAGGAGGAGACCCGGGAGGTATTCGGCGTCAACGGAGCAACCATAAGGTAAGTTTATTATTTATTTATTATTTGATTACTCTTGAAAAATTGTTTTTGTCCGATATTACATAATTATTTTATCAAATATTCTTTTTCAAAAAAGGAGAAATAAAGAATTCATTGTGTTGAAATTATTTTGGAAATTTTTATTTTGGGCGTTGTAATAATTTAGATATATTTGTAGTTTACAAAACAACGCAGTTGTGCTATAACTCTGCTGCTGCGCATCGTATCGATAAGTCAAATTATTTTTTTATTTTTAATTTGTGGCAATGAATCAGTGATAACGGCCGGTATGTACATGATGTATAATGAAAAAATCGAATGAAGAAAAGTATTACTGAGAAATTTAATTCTCGCATAGATCCATTACCTTAATAGTTGGAATAACAGATCGGTTACTATAATATTTAATTCTGAAATTTATAATAATAATAATTTTAATGATAACTATTATATAAGATTTTTTAAAAATGCAATGAAAAATATCATAAATTTTATCATATTATTTCGTCAATTTTAACTTAAAATTTATAAATATGTTATTGTTAATATCTTAAATTTATTATATAAATAATTGATGAAAAATAGGAAACAGTAAAATTTTAACAATTACAAAATACTAACATTTTAGAGCATCCTTCATGATGTACACATCTCATAAACAATAACGGTGAGAACAAGATATATACATATATATATATATATTGATGAGTTTTATGTATTTATAAAATAAATATTGATTAATATCTATAAAACTCGCAACATTGTTAAAATATTTGCGTGTTTTATTTTCCCTCTTCCATTTCTAAAATATTTTTTAAATAAAATTTGAGGTTTGCGTCTGGCTCTATATATAATTCTTCCAGGATTAAATTGCATAAATTGATGCGACAGAAAACAATAATCAGAATTTTTTTCGGTATGTAAATATTACAAGTATAGATCAAAGAAGAAATATCATATAATTACATGGTCTAGTCAAAGTAATTTATTTAATAGAAAATGTAATTATTACTTTTACTCTTGAAATGCTTCCATTTTGACCTGAATTTTTATAGTCTATCCATATAATCTATTTGTATTTATTGGTAGCTACTCTTGATGTTATCTGACAACAAAGTAAAATGACATTTTAATTAATAAATATTTCGTCGCAGAACAAGAAAGAACTTCTATATAGTTTATTGTAAATACCATACACGATAACAAACAATTAGTACGCGTGTAATGCAGTTACGAGCTTGACCGTATGGACTGTGTGCGCTACCATTGACTAACTTTGATTGCTTATAATTCGAAAGCTATTACGATGTCGACACTTTTGTTTAGAATTTTCGGTTTTAATTAATTTCCAGAATACGCTATTAAAATATCATATGATGGTTTTGAAATGTTCTCTATAGGGAATAACAATAGGATAACACAATTAAAAAGAGCTTTCTCATCTTCTTGTCGGGGAAGACTTTACTTAACTTTGTTTATTTCTTAATGTAACAGAAAATTAATTTTATTTGCTTGTTATTTATTAAAATAACGATAAATATTAAAAATCTGTATAATAATCGTTTGTTATAGAAATGAAAAGTAGATATTATAATATTTCTGTGTTTAAAACATTCTATATCACTAAATTATCGAAAAAAGCGTTTTGGAATAAAACCTTTTCAAGCAGATGAATATTATAATGCAAATTCTAGTTTCTTTGATATTTCTCTCTCTTTTGATATTTTGATATTTTAATATTTTGATATTTCTCTCTCTTGTATATTTAGATTAATAGTAACATAATTTCGTTAATCTTGTAATTGTTAAATCGATGTAGACGATAGATAAATGCATCTAACCAAGTTGAATACTTAATTAGATTTGCGATATTATATTCGTCGCTTGAAATCGGGCACGTTGGAATCTTTTGTCAAGGTTACGCAGTAATTTTAGTTTGGCGCATGCACCGGACGTTTTCACATCGGCGTGGAACAATAACACGTTGTTATTACATGCCTGCTCAAAATACATTTAACGAGCTCCAGCTGTTGCAGCATTTCGTCGGGTGATGGGGCTGCCCGGGAAATGAGACGAAATCATTTTCCAAAGTTTTCAGCAGCAGTTGAAATCAGTTGGAACTTTTTGATAACTCAGGTTGCCCATTACGACGATTATTTCGTCAAGCGATTTGCTTCGGAATGATGTCAATTCGCAAACCCTACCTACGTACGCTCGATTATCCAATTGACAGAATGCCCCATTAATCCATTAAGCTTTGTAAAAATAGATCGCGTCCGTGAAATCGCGTGACTTGATCCTTTCCGGTCCTGTGATTGCAATTGCAGTCACCATGTCTATTATGTCATATGCTAATTTGCATCATCAACATTAGTCCAGAACCATTCAATTTTCTGTATGATAATTGTGCGTTAGAAAAACTAGAAACAATTAAATTAAAGTAATTAGAAATTAAATGGAAATATGTTTCACTGATACGATTTTACTTGGAAGCGTTTTTTAAGCTCTGAGCACAATAGAATATCATATTTCATCTTATTTATCTTAAGTAGTACTAATTAATTTGCTCTTTAAGATATTTATGAATTGAACTTAATGAAATAATTGCATTTAATTTTAAGGAGCCGTATACTTTATCTATAATTTCCAATTGCTTCTGTGATACTTTTTTTGGTACGCTTTCAATGCAAGCATGCCGTTATATGCATAGTTTCTTTATATACCGCGTTATTTACGTGTTTATGGGTTACCTAGTTTGTACGTAACAAGCATTACGCGTAACTACCAAACTTGATACGGCGAAAGTAGATCGTAAAAAATTGACGATAATCGCCGAGCAATCGCAAGACGACGCGGTCAACGCCATCGTCTCTCGCGTTATACGTATACGTTCGCATCGTTAAGCTTCCATAACGAGCTTTGATTTTATTGATAGACCTTAAACGATTATTATGTCGTTCGATCGTCTTAGACCGGAGAAAGCAGGAGGGCCGGAGAGTAGGAAAGAGAGAGAGGGGAGAGAGAGAGAGAGAGAGAGAGAGAGAGAGAGACTTTAATGATCCTCAATGAGAGAATTTAAATTGCAGCGCGACCGCGTTCTGGTCGAGCCGAGAGGAGGACCGGATTGATAATGGCGAAGCGGAACGGGGAACAAGAAGCGGGTGGGGGGAGGGGGGGGGGAGTAGGAACGGAGATAACCAGTCCGAGGATAGTTTGACATGGATGATTTAACCGGTTTATCTACCGAATGACCGCGTAATTACCTATCCCGAGTCGGGACCAGATGTTTTAGCGCTCGCGGCATGGATAATTCACGCACTCTCCGACTTATGCTCGGATACTCAAAACACGTATTAAGTTTATTAGCCGTGTCAGTAAAGACTGAAATACTGTGTCTCGCGAGGGAAAAGGAAGACGCCGCGGATCGCGACTCGCGGCTCGATTACAGGCGTCAACATTTTTCCCGATGTCACTACCACTCGCGCAGCGGCGGTTCTCGGCGCCTGAGCGCAAGATTAGCGTTCAGCTCTTCCCTAGCTCATCCCGCAATCCCGACACCTCAACACTGAAATTAAACCGTCACGATCGTCGAGAGTTCTCGGTAACGTTGTCCCTCGGGGTGACGCGCCGCATTGCCAATACCTCACCCGGCCTCTCGATTTTCGGCCCCTCTCTCGTCGGAGCGAATCCCCAGTAGAATTCACGGACGCTCGCCCAATCGAGCCGATCGGGCGACAGACATCAAAGAGTATCCCGGAAGCGCAATTCCTCCACTTTACGTGTCCGAGCCGGCAAAGAGGTTGACTGATGCGAAGAGAAGAGGCCGGAATGGTCGAATCTCGGCGCGACTCGGATGCGAAATCAGGCGTATACGGCGTGTCACACGTCATCGTCGCGCCTTCCTCCGCGACGATTCGCGTCACGTAATTCGCGAAAGATTTAAAAGAATCCGTCGGAGTAATGCCGGTCCGTACTCCGTTCGGAGTAAAACATCCGTTCTCTGGCTCGTTCTGTACACCGGGCACGGCTTCAATTAAGCATCCCCGATATTCCTCGTACGTGCGTGCTCGTTTTGCTGCGTTTCCCTGATCGCACATAATTACGGATACTCACGAGACCTTGATCGAGTATCGCAATACCGATGCTTATCTCACCGACGCTCGACACTTCCGACATCGTTAGCTTCGATCGTGTTTTTTTTTCAGAAATAATTAAATTGATATTGCTTTCACTGATCTAATTAAGAATAAATAAAAGCAATATTGATATATCGCATGCTCCTCTATATTTGAACATCCGCACTCGTAAACAAGCGTGATAAATATTGCATGAATATAAAAGGATATAAACGCTATGAAATTGTAACAATTTTTCATGTAATTAAGAAAGGCACCTGCGTTGATATTTGTGATATTGGTGCGAAAGGAGAGAGAATCCACTGCGTTTTTCTGCCGAATTTAAGAATCTGTACACATAATTAATGTGTAATAATACAGCGACGATCCAGATGTTGTTCTTTTCGGATTTGCCTTTTCGCGTTTTCATCTCGCGCCCGGAGAACTCGAGTTTAGCATTGATACGGTTATCGTTACGACCGGCCGTTACGTTGGTACGGCTTACACCCGCGACTCTTCCTACTAACTTTGCGAATGCCGCACGCCTAATGACGCGTATCTTGGCCCGCGGCGCTATTCCGAGACGTTGCCTCATTTTTACGATTATTGGAATAGTCGCGCCCTCCGTCGTAAAAGTATAAAATAGAGGGGAAACTGCCGCCCGAGGTCTGCTGGCGATTTTAAGACGCGATCATTTCGAGTGCCTTTTCTTCAGCGAGCTGTTGTTTCTACTCTCGGTCTACTCTCTCTGTCCGTAAGATCGAGTCGATAACTGCAAGTTGACAGATGTAATTGCTGTGCAGTTTGCTCGCCTCGCCTCTTTATGATGATAAAATGTCATTTAACATTTTCTGTTATGAAATATTATTTCCCTTTAATAACCGTACAAATGTAGACATGCATAAATAAGTGTATTATATTATTTCTTGAATTCTTTAAGAGATTTATGGGATTCTGAAAATCGTTGAATTAATCGTTTAGCCACTTATTTGTTTGTTTATGATTTTTAAAATATTGTGTTTTATCTGATACTCTTATAAATAATGGACAGATGGAATGAACGAAGCCGATTAAAATGTTTACTTTGCAATATCAAATTGGATCAAACTGGATCATTTCGTTTCCATTTCCGGGAATTGTGAACTGTAACATCGTTTTCATGACTATTACATAATGTTACGTAACACAGTTATATTTATCAACGAAGTGTGTTGCGTCATTTTGCTGTAATCTTTATAAATTACTGCATATAATATTACCGTAATAAAATAATTCGTCTCGGCTGGAGACAACAGTATATCCCGATAATTAAAAAATATTGAGTGGAAATCTAATCAAAGGATACACAATAATAATTCTATATAGTGTGGTATAGATATAAAAAATATAGAGACGTCAGAATTATTTTGATACGTGAATGGATGAGGATCTGTACGCGATTCACGGCTTCCGTCGTACGCGTTGGGATACACAAATCACCGTCGCAGAGATACGGGTCTCTTGTATTCGCGCGGACGGTTCTCGTTGTCGTCGTAGCCATCGGAGGGGGCAGGATGGTGAAAAGAAAGTCGCTAACCAGCTTCTCGCAGACGGCGCGACAACCCCGGGACGGGGATGCAACGTGCTCGGACTTTTAATATCACGGTGAAAATTGTGCCCGGACCTCTCTCTACCCCGATGAGAGAACGTGAGACTATCTCTCGCGCACGTGAGCCGTGGCTGCGATGATTATTTTCTGATTCGGTGGGATTCCGTGCGCACGATCTGATGTACGCGTGCACCGACAGTGGCTGCTGCGGCAGCACAATAATACCGTGTCCCGCGTTGAAAAGCTCTCACGCGATCACGATCGCGACGAGGAGGAGGCGGAAGGAGGAGGAGGAGGAGAAGGAGGAGGAGGAGGAGGATGTCGACGACGACGAAAACGAGGATGACGGGATACGAGGCGCGGCATAAGTTACGACGTGCGAGTTATCGATCCGCGCACGTACGTACCAAGGTACGTGCCTATGTAACGCGTAAGCCGACTCGCCTTCGAAGGGTGCGACTTTATGACGATTTTCACATGAGGGTACAAGAGGGAGAGAGAGAGAGAGAGAGAGAGAGAGAGAGAGAGAGAGAGAGAGAGAGAGAGAGAGAGAGAGAGAGAGAGAGAGAGAGGGAACGGGCAGGGAAACGACGGCGCTGAAATTGACAGGCGTTCCACGAGTGAGCTCCCGTCGTCGTTGGAGATGTACATGCTGATTTTAATGCCGATAAGATTTATAGCCGATAGGGGCCCCGGGAATGCGGTGTGCATTTACGTAACGTTTCTGCGCGTTCCCGACAGCGCCACTCGGCTAGAGAAACCGCGCGGATGTTCGTTTAAACGGCAGTTTCGTGGCTCACTCGTTCCCTCATTCTCTTCGTTCACGATCGTAGCCGAGACGCGTGGCGGAATTTCGTATTCGACTTTTATGCCCTGCGCGCGCTGAAGGCTCGCACGGGACGGGTCCAGCGAGACAACGTAATTTCGCGTTATCTGCGTAATTCAAGCTCTAGATTCAATTTGCACGAGACGCGCCGGAATCGCGGCGAAAGAATGGTCTGTCTCGTCTCGTCGGAGGGAATTACACACCCAGAACAGGATGACACTTTTTGATTAAACAGTGGCTAATCTTACAAATACGTTCTTTATATGGAGTAAATAATGAATTTCGCCGTTACAGTACGGTGGAGTTAAAAGAATTAATTGAATTTCGCTTTAATGTTAAATAATGTTACAATTAAAATTTCCATTTTAACGCTGTCATCAAAGAAAAATCAATTTCAAATACATCGAAAGATCCATTATTAACGCATCGTTTAACAATAACTCGGTTCAATCGATTATCTTTAAATGAATTAAAATGCGGTTGAACGTAACTAAAGTTAACTTATATAAGTAATGCCGTTGTCGAAATGTGAAAGCCTCTCGTCACTTTTCGCTATACACTTCCTCTGAAATGTCATTTTACTTTACTGTCATTCTAGATGAAGCACGTATCGCTTTATTATTCTTGCGTGAGAGTTTTGTAATAAACTTTCCAACGCGTGATTGTACTATTTTTCGAAAACCCACCCCTCTCGTTTTCCATCGCGAGTTTCGCATACAGTTTACGTCGTCGCTCAAGAAGTTTTGCAATCAACCGAAGCATGCTCTGCGTGTTCGCGATGCGTTGCGCGAAACGTGGGCTCCTTCTCAGGTTTTCTTATTGAGCCGTCGCATAATCTTTCGCAATCGTTTCGTGAAGTCGTTCAGTCGGGTCTTGAGGACTCTGATTTTCTTCCTTTAGACAGCGATACAAGTTGCGCACGAGAATGGCGAGGCTGATTCTGCGAGCGAGCGCCAATTCCGTTCCCAATCGGCGATGAAACTTTCGCGAACTCGTTCGAAATCCCGTGCGAACGAACGGGATGATTTCGAAGTTTGCACTCTCAAACGGTCGGCGATGTTGCGCGACGCGTAAAACGACTCCTGAATTGAACGTAGTCAACTCGTGTTGTCGTATCGTACCTTTAGTAAAAAAAAAGAAAGAGTTACAACTGTTAAAAGTTGTTTCTTCTGAAACCGTGATTAAAGAAGAAACAAGAAATAGAAGAAAAAAATTACCAAGATGGAAAAATGATACTCGGTTTTTGTTGAATTAGAATTATTTTTTAGCCAAGACATTGATTGCATTTATACAGTTCTAAAAAAAATTAGGAAACATGTGCAACATGTGTGTGTTTGTATATGTGAGTATACTCGAAACGCTCTAAATCTAACAGAATTATACAAAAATATTACTTTTATTTAATTTCTATGTGTGACTTTACGATATAAATCGTAAATTTATTTAGAAATAATTTTTTATAGATGTTTGTAACGTTTATCTTACTATAAATCTGTTCAAATGTTAATTATATAACACGTATATGTTTTAAGTTCAAAATTATATAAAAAATGATAAATACTATTATAAAAATGTTTATATAATTTAATGTTAAATTACATAGTGAAAGATATCATTTTTTTGTACGGAATTTCAGTAAAAATGTAACATCAGGTCCGAACAGCTTATCCAAGTTCCATAATTGAACATTGTTCCCCATTGTAGTGGAACAATCCATTGCATGAAATGCCGATGAACGGCGTTCTTTCGCCGGGCAATTTCGCTTCCTCCCCCTCTGATTCAAATTTCACCCCGGGCTAAACGACGCTATTAGCTCCCTTCAAAGCTTCTATTCGCGACATCGACGTTTCTCTATGAACCGAACGGTGTTCTCGTTCGCGAAACAACGCGCCACGCAGGGACGCGCGTGCTTTGTTCCCTCAAAAATCACAGAAGTTTTTGTACCTCGTGTTCACGTTGGCGGGGGTGCGAGTTCGCACAAAACCATGTGCGACCGCTCTTTTTTTTTCTCTTTCTCTCCTTTTTCACCTCTTTTTTTGCATCGCTCGCTCGCGCGCGCGAGACTGCGTCGTAACGTGAAATTCGTCACGTTCCATTATTGCGGTTTACGGTACCGAAACCCGGTAGCGGATAGAAAATTCCGCATCGGCCGATCACCGAGCCTCTGAATCGTGAAAACTTTTATCCCCGCGCGATTAAGTCGCTGCCGGTATGCTCTCTCTTTCCCTTTCCCTTCCTTCTTCTCTATCCGACGAAAAGCGAGAGAGGATATCTCAGCTAGGATCACGTCCGACAGAAGAGGATCGCGGGCGAGACTGCGAGAGACGCGACGATCGTACCCTCGTCGTCCCATTAAAATCCCCCGGAGAACGTTGCGCGCGCGTTATCCACGTTCGCGCAGAAAAATCCGCGCTTAATCGCGCCGGTCGAGGAAACGACGCTTAATGGCATTAGCCCCTCGGGCGATTTCCATCGGCGAATCGCGTGACTTGCCATAAGCGAATTTCGCAGCCTTCTGCGAGATTGGGTTAGGTCGGCACGAAGGCATTCTGTCTCCCTCGCTTCCTCTCCGGTAGGGCGATCTTCGATCCCAGATTAAGGTACCGGCCACTCCGGCCGACACGTAAACCGGGTAAACGGCGTCTCGTGCGGCCTTTTGTAATTGGCACTTGTTGCCGAGAGTGGCCGGGAGTTCAATTTACAGCCCAAGAAGAGAGAGAGCTGACAATTATCGATAATCGTCGCTGGTTATCGGTAACGTCACGGCCGTATCGTCGCTTTGTCGGGATTGCCGATAACTCGCGTTAGCCAGACTGTTGGGTCGACTGCAACGTCTATTTCTTGGGATGAGTTGCGGGGACAGCCTTGGTTAAGCTTCATAGCCCCAAGGGAGTGCTAGATGCACTGCATAGTATTAACACGAATGAATGGTACAGCTATGTTATCAGATTATAGTTAGCGATTCCCTGGTCCCTTCCTAGATTATATCTCTAGACGTAATATCGATGGAGAAAGAAACTTTGGTTAATTATGATTACAAGCACCCGTTGGTGCAATCGGCTTTTATTGATTTACAACGTGTACTGGGCATTCTGTATATTCTATCGATGTTAGAAACTATAATAAGCTTACAAAGCTTAACAAATATTGACTAACAATAAGTATTTTTACAAATTTTGTTAATGTTGAAATGCTTAATAAAAAACACAAACTTTTAAATATCTATAACTTTGATTATATTTCTGTACTTATACTGTTGATTGTATTTAAATGAAAATGCGCAATTAATATAATTTAAATTTAAATTAGTAATTATAATAATAAACTCTTTTTCATTTTTGTCTCATGTTCTTAAACCTACTTTAAGTTTAAAAACATTTAGATCGCTCAAATAAAAAAGGAGAAAAACTTGGAGCTCTTCAAAGTTTAAGCTCTAGTGATATAAATGGATAACGCAACTTTATTTTTCATTTAGTTTTAAAAGAACTGAAAAGAATTTAATGAAATTTAATAAATTTTACGGCTTATTTAGCGACAGTTATAATATCGAGTTTATAAAAGATAGAATCCTATGAAATTTTCGTTAAGTCTAAGCAGTCGCCGCCAGTTGCTAATTCGTCAAAGTGTCTGATGGTAGAATATTGCACGATGCCGCGCACACACACACACACACACACACACACACACACACACACACACACACACACACACACACACACACACACACACACACACACACACACACACACACACACACACACACACACACACACACACACATATATGTATGGACGCATCCCTACAAGTGAGAGAAACTCGAATTCGGACAGGACCGACGAGCTTTTCCGACTAGACGTTATTCGCGGGTGGCATATTGTCCACGAGTAAGGCTGGCGAGTTTCGACGACGGAGTTTGGGATGTGGGCTTTGACTTGGGGTAACTCGCACTATAATCTACAACCCGCTCTAACACAATGGCCGGTTGGAGTCCCGCAGGGAATTGCGTCTCGTACCTGCGGCAATGGTCCCCCGGAGTGGTTTCGCGAGTAAATTATTCGCAGCGCGAGCGATCTTCTGGCTTCGCTTGAATAAAATGACGTTTAAACTGTCCAGCGGCGGTTGGGTTTTCAGGGATTTTTAGGGAATCCTCGACATTTCAGACGCGCGGCTCGCGCGAGAAGTTAGTTTAAAAAAAAATTTCCTGCAAACTTCGGCGCGCGCGGTTGATTTAAATGCTTAATTGACAGAATACTTCGGCTCGCCGCCGGGCGACTCGTAAAAGCATCATGAATATTTAATCCGTCGCGTATCTGGTAATCAAGAAAGTTCGGCTAGTTAGGCCGAGTACACAATCGCAGTGTACGTGACAACGTCGAAAAGTAGGATACTCTTGCCGGTAAGTCTCTAATTTATTGAGACTTTTACGTTTCTTTGAGGCTGCGCCGCCGCCGCGCCCGGAGAGCTACTTTAATTACTCGACGCAAAGTTATCGTTACACTTTAACCGGGATGCAAAGTGTATCTGCGAATTGCACATACCGTCACCGTTTATCCGACGTAGCGTTATACGTTACTACACGGAGACTTTATTACACGGTTAATTTAGATAACGCGATCGAACGAAGTAACTACCACCGCAATCTGTTTAACAGGCCATATATATCCGCATTAGAGGGTCCCCGTATTGCGTTTTGCTATTTGACAATTTATTGCGATTACCTTAATCAAACTAGATGCGGAAATATCAGCGCGCGCGTTTGTACGCGAACGAAATTACTGCCAAAGGGCACGCGCAAAACACGTTTTCGGGATCACCGACGCGATGTATCGGAAGTAGATAACTCCGATGCGATTTATTTTCATCACTATCGATGCGAGACACCCGCGGGCGGTGTATAGTTAGTGGAGTGAAACCGCGCCCGGGTAAAATCCTCGTTTTATCCCCGCGGTTCCGGCGTTTAATGGTTAAAAATAAAGTAATTCACTGCCAATCTAGCAAATCTGGTGATTTAATGACGTCGATTCCATATCAGCGGTAGTTTATACCGGCCCCAATTTTATCGTGTTACTCTGTTACTTTGATATACGCAAGTGGGATTTTACTGTCGGTATAAACCCGATTTATGCGTGGCTTCCGGCCTGGCGACGTGAATTTCGTTCGACCAATCGATAAACCAGTCTACGCAATTGCATGCAGCAGGTTCTGCCATTCTTTACCATCACCGTGCAAACGAAATTATGCTCCCCTGCTTCCTTCTATCTCTTTTTCTCTCCTTCCCTACCTCCCCCATCTCTCTCTTTTCCTCCTTCTCTCCTTCTTTCCCTCTCTCTCTCTCTCTGTCTCTCCTTTTTTCTCTCGTTCTATTGCAACAGGGCAATTCGTTTCCGAATTTAATTCGTCGTATTGGAAAAGAAAAAAAAAAGTGAAAAGAGGACCGACAGTTCGGCAGTTCATACAATAGGATTGCAACTCAAAAAGAATGATTTTTAAGTTATCATTGTACCCTAGCTAAAGAACAGTTTCGAATAGCGCTTTATTTGACAAATCGATGAGATAAGAGTACATTCGCATGTGATGTTTTAACTGCACACTGAAAGCCATATATAATACGATAATAAAATTCGTATGAATGCGGCGCATTTGCATTTTGTTGATTGTACACGGAAAATAAATTGCATTGTAATCCTCTTTTTGCCGGTAGCTGAAAAGCTATTGATGCATCTGAATGTTTCGAGTTATAATTCTTTTTCAGAAAACCATCGGCGACTCGTCGGGTAGGGAATGGGTAGAAATAGGAACGATCGTTACGGGCCTCGGTTACGTCATCGTGGGCGCGCACCGGATATAAAACCGTGAAAATAAAAAGATTTTCCGCGCGAACGTCCCGGGCGCCTGGCTGCCAGCTTATCGATTTACTCCATTTAGAGTCCGTTATGACGATAATTGAATTTATATTGTCAATTTTCCGCCGGCTGTGCTATCGGCGAATCGGTAGGTCAATCTGCGCGACCATGAACCATTTTGCGGAGCGACAGCTTATCGCGAATACTTAATAAGAAGAGGACGAATCTGCCCGGAAATCGATAGGGCTCCTCTTCAGCGTGAAACGCGGTTCGTAAACATTATCGCACCGTAGTGCTTCTATTACAATCGGCTCTCTCTGATTGGTTAATCGAATTACGGAAATCTAGATTCAGCGCCGGCAAGTATGATTCGACTGGTAAGCATTGTTCCGCATATATACGTGTCTTTGATTGAATCAACGCCAATCTACGCGATTACCGGTTCAACGAATGCTTGTGGATCGAGGGCAAGTGCGTTACGAGAAGCGAAATGCAATGAAATATTTAAGTAGGATATAGACGTTGAGAAAGTAGAATTTCGTAGTAGTTTTGTGAATTCTATATTAATCCATTTGTATAAAATGCCCCGAAGAGGCAAATTTGAAGTACTGTAGCTTACTATAATATAAATGAGATTCTTTTTTCTCCATCCTTTCTACCAAATAATAAAATATTGAAAATATCTAAATTGAAAAATAAATTATTTATAAATTTTCTGGAGTTTTCGAGCTTCTAGGTTGTTTTAGTTTATCGCATATTCGATTTTATTATACGAACTCTATCCATATTTTTTTTAAATATATACGAATTAAATATTAATACGTTGTTTATTAGGGACCTTTTTATTTTTATCTTTCATTCTTTATATATTATTCCATCTTCCATTTTTTACGTATTATTATGTTCTTATAATTAATTATATCTCGATTCCAAATAGTGTGCAACCGTTTGCTCATCCTTGGAGCAAAAATAGAGCGAAAAAAATATCTTGAATGCGAGAACATGCTTTATCTTTATTTCACGTGTCGATACGTAGAAAAATAGAAATGCACCTGTGAACGTGCATGTTTCATGAGATCTTGTTCCTCGTGTATCGAATGTATTTATTTTTCAATGGTAAGCTCACGAGTCCGTAGCACGCGAATCAATTGCTCGAATGCGTTCGCATACTGCTGTAATGAATAAACAATAGCTTTATATATTAAGCAAACAGGAGAGGCAATCGCAAGATTTTGAGAAATTAAGTAAGCAAACGAATACGTGTATGAGCTGTAAAAATGGAACAAAATAGATGATAAATGACAACAGAAAAATTCATTACCCCGTTAAGCTTTTTTATTCATATATCGATCACAAACATTTTTATTAAATATACAATGGATAAATAACATCTTTATTAGGATGAATGCAATATACACAATATGTGATATTTCAAAATTATTAGTATCAATCTCTATGATTTATATACATGAGTAATTAGTAATAAAATTCTTTGGATGATTTTGGAATTATTAGGGGAAATATGACGCACTCCAATATTACATTAAGATATTACACACTGACATCCGTGTTAGCTCTCATATACGCCTTTATTGTAATAGGGTTGATTTATTCTAGAGAGCTCGTGTAAATAATATTAAGATATTATCTTTATTGACTTATGTCAGCGTTCCTCTTAACGCTGCATACCTGCTGTCAACTATCCTAAATCAATGAATAATTTTGTAATGAAGGTTCAACAACGGGGTAGGAAGTGAGCGGAAGAGTGAGGGATAAGGAACGGGTGGAGAGTTGGAGAAGCTGGGCGCATGTTGGATTAATTAAGTACGGCTCACTTTAGCGCGAGCAGAAACCAGCGCTCGACGAGGAACGCACCAACTCGGCTGTGTCGTAAATTTGCTAACCGAGATCAGAAGATTGGTGCCCGTCCAGAACGGCGAAGCAGAGGGAGAGAGCGACGGCGGCGGCGGCGGTGGTAGCTGATTGGTTTCTCAAGTGCTTGCAAAACATTCACCGTTGAAAGGCTTCCCGGTGGTGTGCTTCCGTCGTCATGGCAATCTCGAGATCGTTCCAGTTTTAAATGCAGATATATCCACCGTCCTCCCGCGCTCGCACCAGACAATACGCATTTAATGTCGGAAGTCAAATTTATTTGCACGTCGGCCGGTGGCGATAGTTCGCTAACGATGAATGCCCGTTCGAGGTAATTAATTCGAGATTAAGCAGGCGAGGATACTTGATCCCTCGAAATTAGCGGACGAAATAAAACGCGCGCGCAATTATTATTTTCGTAATTGAATGCGGTTATTTCAGCAAAATTCTTTATACGAATAAAACCACAATGCAGTAATACGGTATTCCTAATATGCGTGGCTGGAAATATAACTGAATTTATATATCTGTAGTCAGAACGTCTGGTTATAAATTAATATGCGTAAGATAAAATTCAAAAATATTTTAAGCTATAATTATACATAATTTTATTTAGGATATCAGATTATCGAAGAATTGATTAAATAATTACTGTAAATTCACGATAAAATCGCGAAAAAGCAACCGTAATCCCAAAAACTTTGTAGGATTGATTCTATACCATGCATCTATACATCCGTATGTGTAGATATCAAACTGGTTGAATGTAGAATGTACATGTATTTTATTTTATCCATTTAATATTTTTTTAATGAAAGGAATTATATATATATATAATATATATAGCATAATATATAGTATAATTAATTTGTGCAAAACTGGCCTCAATGAAGGTTTTAACATACTGTTAATTAAGCTTATAAAAAATTCCAAATCTTCAGATTTGCAAAGCGATATTCAGATTTTCATGTATAATTTTTTCATTTCATAATTCAGGTACTAAAAGGTAGTAGAGTTCGGAGGAGTATTTAGCTCTTTCGACATTTCGACTCTTCAATTGTCTCTAGCTTTAAAAAAGCTCGATCAGAGGCTTAAGACCGACGCTCAAACGAAGCGGCCGGGCGAAATGGCGGCTTTTGAAAGAGATTCTAATCGAACACGCGGCGCCAATAAATCCAACAAAAATTTCGCGTGCATAGGGTGTACACGGGCAGGTCGGTGTGTTAACGAATAGGTTCTGGGGGTCAAATGAAAGGACGTAATACAAGCGTGGCGCCATGTGAAATTTGGACGTTTGACGTTTTCCCCCTCGCGCGCGCCTTGCACCGCCCGGAATGATTTGACTGCGTCGGCCAAACCTCGCTTTGAAGTCTTTCGCCCGCAAATTTTTCGCTCGACGGCACCGTTTGATCAGAGCCATCGTATGCGTCGCATCGCATCGCATCGCATCGCATCGTACTGTACCGCATCACATCGTACCGCACCGCATTGCATCGCATCGAGACGCATCGCTCCATTTTTCGCGGTATGGGAACGAACCACGATGGAATCGCCAATTTAATCGTTGCTTCAATTAAAGCGTACGGCCGCGCGGCCGAAGCTCCTTTGGCTTTTCCTGTAATTGGCATAGGACGAGGCTCGACCGATACCTCGACCGATTCTCGTTAATTGAGAAATAGCCCGTTTGCGATCGGCGTGGCCGTAATAAAATACAGTAGTAACACGTACGCCACCTGCATTATTCATGCATCGTTGCTTCTTCCCGACGAGACTCTCGAGAAGAACTTCTCAGATTTATATGAATTCTTGAGATGCCGTGAGCGGGTAAGGGGTGTAAGACAGGAAAAGAAAAAAAATAAGAAAGAGGGAGTCGCGAAAAGAGAAACGGGGGGCGGGGGCGTCGTTCTAAAGATCCGCGCACAACGATGACTTCTATAAATTCAATAGGGTTCTTCTCTTCCCGTCCCGGCCTGCTTGCTTCTCTCGGCGCGCTTTTGAATTTTATGCGCCATTATATGTGTTGGGAATCGCGTTTGTTCTGCGTTGCTGCAGCTCACGAGCGGCACTCCCAGGCCCGTGCTTTGTGAGCCGCGGGCCCATTAATTTTTATCAAGCGCGACCACCGCGCTTTCGCGGACACCGATGTCGACGACTTACGTCCAGATTGGCGTTCTTATTCCATTTCCCGCGGGAAAAACGGCGCATTTCTTTACGATAACTGTCATCGCGAAATGATTTGCGGTCACAACCGGTGAAAACAATTCACTGACTTGGTATTAATGGATTCTTCGACTATCGATAGGTATTTCAATGACTTTATGCGACTAAAACGATAATTCGCAAATTCTGAGATTTATTTTGTGTCCATTGGTGATTTGTTTATTAGTTATTATATTTTATTTATTGCGTTTTCTTTTGCAGAATAATCTTTATAATATACATCAGTAAAAAGTTGAGGATTGCATTTAATTAATGGTAATATTGATAGTAAATGTCGATTATATAAAGATCTCTCTTTAATACAAAATCAAGATAAGCAAAGAATTTTTTACATTAAAAAATCTTAATAAATTCGGGAAATATCAGATGTTCATTTTTTAACGAATTTTTTTCATATTGATAATCCATAGATCTACGCACTATTTTATATCGCGGTATTGATAGTAAATATTGATTATTCAAGGGGGAAGGAGGGGGGGAGGAGGGGTTCTTTAGTAAAGCTGGGCTTTAACGAGCGTGCTCGTTCTGTCGGAGTTAAGCGAGTGTGACATGGCCAGCGGCGCTGCACTTAGCGGATTTACATCGCGGCCAGCTTCCTCGTCGTCTCGCCATCGATTCACTCTCGTGATCTCGCGAGGTGAGCTTTGGGCTAGTTCAGAGGTGCACAACTCAAATATTGAAGTAGGCCATATTCAGTTTAATTCAATTTAATCGTATTATCGCAATATCATCTTTGCTCTGCAACAGTTTCATGGTAAGTAGATTATTTATGATGTAAGACTCCATGGATTTTAGGTAGTTTAAAATGAAAATCGTTAAGGAAATTTGAGAGAAAAGTATTAGAATTCTTTATTTGACTTTGAGAAGGAAAATAACAACAGAAAGCAAATCATAGTAGAAAGTATAGAATAAATAAAATGTTCTACTTTTAGATAGATATCATATTTTTATTCTATGTATTATATAATTTATCAGGATATTGTAATAAATATTAAAGTGACCAATGCACAACTTTGTAATCGTAAATTTAAGTAGGCGAGAAATTGGAAGGGGCGCGCGGGCATATTATCAGGTGAAACATCGACAGGTCTTCACGGCTTGCGGGCCTTGTGTTGCGCACCGCTGTGAAAGACTAGCTAGAAACACGAGTGGTTAAATCCACCGGGGCATTATCCGTCGAAGCGGCCGATTGAATGACAGCATCCGGCACGGGGCAGGTCGTGTTGCTCACGGGGTAATTTGAGGGTGTTGCGTCTTACCGTAGATCGACCTGACGTGGACGATTACCTACCTATCTGCGGAAAGAATCGCCTGAACCAGAGTATGATAGTCGATCGAATTTCATGCATCAGCCTCGGCCGCAAGAAGAGCGTTTAATGTAATTTAATCCTTGCGATTTTGCCGAACATCTTTGTAAACCAGTAAATATATAACGCGCTATTTTGCATTTTTACGGCATACATCGGAAATTTGTGGCTTGCTATGCAAGAAAGACTTGCACCCTTTATGTAGGAATTATGTACACTTTGATGGAGTATCGGCTTTGCAGAGAGAAGTTATATAAAGTTATATTATTTGATGCCGTGCTATGGAAATTTAAAAATTTCCAATTTATGTGAGAAAGGTATTCAAGGCTGCAAAAGTTAAAAAGTTTAATCTCTTTTGTTTTTTGTACACGCGTGTTATAAATAATTAGTAGGTTTTTTTATTGTCTTATAAACGTAGTTAGTTTATTGGTTTAAATTCGATCAGAGTTTGTTGGTTTAAACGCGTATTGATTTTGTGAGTGTCACGATGTGTGTACATACGTGCAGGATGCAGGGAGAGCACCATTGGAAACATCAATCTATCTTCTTTCGAAGTAACTGCCTTTAAGAATTGTAGCGACCTTGATACGCGCAAGAGGGGGAACTTTCTGAAACTTAAATTGAAGGCGGCCTCCGCTTCATAAACAACTATTAGTGGCGCCGCCCGACTCGATTAATTCTCTTTTATATTTCCGCTTCGGTAACGTGGTTGAACATTTACGAGGTTCCTCGATGAAGATAGTCCCTTTTTAAAGGATATTACGTACTTAGATAGAATAATCGATGAATAGATTGCTTCATTATTATGATCATTATATCAGACAATATCTACGCATAGATTTATGATAGCATAGAAATGGAGCTTTTCAATAGAGAGATATAGAAACGCATATAGAGATAGGAACTTATCTTGCAACTTACCCGAAATGTTATTTGAAATGGGAATGATACAGCATAATATTATAGCATTACGCGAATTAGCGAGCGCTAATAAAATTTCTTAGCTCTTCTTTTAATTGCTTTTATTTTTAATTAAATATTTAAAGTTCAAATATTTGTTATTTGCCTATCCTCAATATAACGGCCTAATTTCGTGAATATCCCATCGTTATAATAAGTTACAATATACATAGATACTTGAAGCGAATATCTCAGGAACGCTTTGGATAACCGGATGCCGTGGCACGCTTTTAAGGAGAGCTCTATCGCGACCGTTCACCCCGGCCGCTCTCGACCGCAATTTCGCCGTGGCGGCGTAACGACGCCCTCCACGTATATTTCAGGGCGTCTACCTCGCGACGACATCGTCGCCGACGGCCTAGGTGGACGTCGAGGGACCGTCGAGTCATCGTGTGTACGTATGCCGTATCTGACGATCGCGCGGCCATATTCCACCCCGGCTGAGTCAAGTACAGTCTGTAAACACGCCGTAAAAGGCCGTAATCAACGGCCATTCCGCGATGCATCACCGGTGGGACGTTAATCGATTCGTTCGATAGTAATTGCAGATACGATTGGCGCGCTCGCGGGGCCTGTATTATTCATGAGGGATTCGAATAATCGAGCGGATACGCGCGTTACCTGGTGGACGCGGCAGCGGCGGCGGCGGCGGCGGCGGCGGCGGCGAACTGACGTCAACGGGGATTTTCAGCCGCGCGCGCGACTCGTTCTCCACAATGGCGCTTGCCAAATGCGCCTCTTGGACGCCGATGAGGAGGAGAGCCCGGAACGGGATAGACAATAATGCGGCGTGCCTCGAATATCGGTGTTTTATCCGATTCCGAAATTGCGGGCAAAAATTGGATCTACTTCCGCGGAATGGGACCAAATAGTTGGTATTGTCCGCGTCGGTCCCTCTCTACGGAATTCATTCCGATGGTGAGATCGCGTTTGCAGCGCAGAAATTGCAGATATATTTTAAGTCAGAGGTTATATTCGCGGTGATATTTACGTGAACGAATTATACAGTCTCGACATAACTATATTTTTCCATTTCATAATTTATTTCGATAATACGTGAAGTTTCGCCGTGTCGTAGTGTGTTATAACTGCTCTTGCTGATGATAGGAAATCCATTTGGGACTTTTGTCGAATTTGCATATCTAAGGTTCCTCCTACTCGTTAGCTACTATGATGCTATCATTAAATATGCAATGCGTTGTGCTCTATATCTACACCTGTAGTCCTTTACTTCGTTATGTGCTGCTGCGTTTCTCTATCAGTCTGGCCTGAAAGCATTCTCCGTGTTAACTGTAGCGATATAACAAGGTATTATATTTCCAATAACCAGAAATATCAATGCAAAATCACTTTACGTATCATTCATTTGCTACAACAACTCAAAAAAATGAAGTTTTCCTGTAAATAAATTTGAATCTCATTAAAACTTTGTAATATTAATTTTGAAATGCAATTTTGATGTAATAACTAAGTGTATAGGTATCAATTAAAGCATGTTTCTCTTTTTTTCTTCAAGTTTCTGTTCTTTTTTGCAAGCAACTTAAAAATGACAATTTCTGAATGATGTCATTGTTGTAGCAACTGAAGTTGTAATTATTGCAATAGTGATTACTTTATTGTACATTGTAGACAAAATAATTCCGAACTTTTTGAATCGGTTTTTTTTACAAAGAATAACTCTAGTGTAAATAATTTGTGGGCGCTATTTAAGATACACCCTGTATATGACTAGTCAAGTCATATTTTATGAAACTAACTATCAACAATTATATAAATATAGATATCTTATTATAATAGGCCATAGGGAAATTAGTGAATGATTTTATTATTTTTCAAGGACGAGGAATTTTTACTGAATTGTGTAAAGATTTTACGATAAGAAAAGATGTTAATATATAAGAAATGTATTTTAATTACTAAAAGATGCCATGATGCAGTGACAAAGAGAGGGAGAGAGAGAGAGAGAGAGAGACACATTTTTAATTATCGAAATATTTTTAATATCGAAAATAAAAATTTAAAAGAAATTGATGGAATTTCCATTACAATTAACAACTTTCTCAGTGGTCCCATTATGCAGTGTGCCAATTTTCATTCTTGCCGTCCTTGTATATCGGTTAAATATAATTGCACTCCGGAAGAGAATAAAAATAAAATCTAAGATTATCTTTATTTATGATTCCGCGAATTGGCCGTCGAAAGTAAGGACCGGTTTTTCGGCGACCACTGCTACTTTATTTACGACCGTCCGACGTTTGCGGTTAATTTACAGAGGTTCGATCGAGGCAGGGTAGCGTGTTCTTCTCGGGCGTGTATATCGAATCTGCGACGGTACGATTGGACGCGCGTTGCACGCGTGATACCGCAGAACTCTCGTGGAACAGATCGTTGGCGATGGCACGCGGATCCAGCCATTTTCGATCTGAGTAAGTGTATCCGCCTGTGCTATCCCGAGGGATATATTTATCCTTTGCCGATACAAACAAACGGTCTCGGGGCCGCGATCGTGCCGGGTCTCTCCGTATTCCGTGGGCGTCCGCGAACATCGGAGCAGCGAACTCGCCTGCTGTTGTTTCTACGTCTCGAGACATTGCTTCTGAGAGCATTGTTATTTTTAAGCGCCTGTGAGAGAAAGAGATAGACAAATAAGAGGCCTGAGAGACAATCTTATGCTGTGGGAAAGTTGCAGAATTTAGCAAAATATGGCCACTATTCAAAATTCGTTATTGTATAAAATGAATATAAGTGTCGCTACAATATAAATACAATTAATATAGAAAGTATAATATAAATAATTACATTATCGCACATATCTTTAGTATACATATATAATTATGTATAATCGATATAAAAGTAGTATCTGATTATTTATTACTGTTATATACTCTCTAAATTTTTTAGAGTGAATCTCACTCCAAAAGATTGAAAATACTGCCACTTGGCCACTTGTGAGTGGCAGTATTTTTACTCTTTTAGAGTGAAATTCACTCCAGAAAATTTAGAGAGTATAACTTTAATATTTATTTTTCTATTTTTTAATCAATAATGGAAAAAATTAATCTAATCTGATATTTTTTATATATCAATTATCAATTTTACTTTTATAATTATATACATTTCTATGTTATCTATTACTTTTCTTTGATATTATCGTAACAAATAACGAAGGTGCGCCAAACTTGTGACGTATGTTCTCGTATCAATCTGCTATTGGCATATTTTTTCCCTATAAATAGATGGGTATTTTTATCTTCAACAGATACAGAGACAAACGAGTGAAACGAAATAAATGGACAAAAATGCTTCTATACGTACCTGTGAGGAGAAAACAAATAAACGTATCAGATGGAGAGTTTTAAGTTTATTAAAAATTCTATAGAAGTTTGAATTTTAGGAAAAAGCAATTTACTTGAATATTTTCTATTTAAACTTAAAAACACGGTGTAAAATAATTGTTAAATAATTATAGAAGGAATAGGGTAAAATTAGTTTGCTAAGAGTTTTTCATTTTCGATCATTTCAAGTGTTAATTAGTGTCTCTACATTTCAATTAAGAAAATAGGTTTCAATTAAGTTTCAGACTAATAAAAAAATTTGACTATATTTTCAAAGAAATTTATTATCTAAAATATATTATTAAAAATTTGCAGTTATTATATGATACAGTTTGTTTTACACTTTCCAATTAGTAACTCTTTGTAATTATATAAATAAAATGATCGACCGTTGCATTTTCCAAATTGCAAATACTCCGATTCGCTGGTAACATTGGGATGTATTTCAGTGAGGGTTCAATTTTGCATTATAACATCCATCACTGTCCTTCGGACAGGTGGTAGTTTTTATTTAGGTCATGTAACCGGAAAGAAAATAAAGAATTCGTGGGCTTGGCGATTGAGAACTCGTTCCACATTATCTATGTAGTATCGTCAGGCTCGGATAACAAAATTTGAAGGCCGTTTCAAAGAGCGTTCTTCTTACAAATGCGGACGTGCGCTCCATGATGCTTCAAATTCGTTGTAGTAGTCCCTTGCGTCGTCGAGTGACCAGAATATCTTGCCATCCTACCTTTGTTTTTCTACGGGTACAAACTGCGTACTGCATTCGTCCCTCCGTGAGACTATGCGGCAACCAACCGGTATGCCGATCGTAAACGCGAGACGATTGTAGTTGCGTTACCGATTGTAGTTGTTACGATTCGTTCACACTGCGCGAGCATCGTGATAGTATTGTATTTTTATTTTATTTATATTACACGCACTATAAGCGCGCGTATATATCATGTAGATGATGCAGGTCTACGATGCATCTACATATCGCAATTTTCTTTATTTTATTTCTTTGTCTCATTTTTCATATATTATTTCATATTGTGATTCATAAAAATGATTTGAAATTTTATTCTAGAATTTTTATTTATACGAGTGACTTTTTTAATAATTTTAGAGAATTTTTATTATAATTTCAAAAAGTAGCATCTTATTTTTATAATTTGCACATTTCCTATTGACGTAAAAAGTTAGGCAAAAAATTTATTGATGCTATCTAAAAGAAGGTAATTATAGTAATAACAATAATAATAATAACGTTCGATACAATGTAATAATCTAGTAATTGCAGTAATTATAATTAAGTCTATACGTTGAAAGCTAGTTGAAAGCCCAATTCAATCCTCATTGAAATTCGACGTGTAGATTTATGTTCGGAGAGATTCATTCGCTCTCGAATACACAGTTTCAAAATGCCGGTTTCGGGCATGAATGGTCGAGTTCGTTCGCTCTTGATGACCGTCCCCATTACAGCGACTGCATTCGTTTGCTCGTGCTCGATCGCCCGTGTTCGCATAGTATAAATGCACCTTTGGCTGCTGGAATACTTGATGCGCGCACATCTATAATTTCACGCTCGTGTGTCACCGATCCGTTTCATTTCCCATCGAGCTATCATCCGGGAAGAATATTCATCATACTCGACGCCAGTGCCGCGTCAGGAACTCATCATCAAGTTCTGCCAGCGTGGTTCAATCATTCACACTGTCCATCGGGTTAATGATAATACTCCGTCTCTCACGCGTGGATCTGTCGCGATGTTTGGCCCTCGTGAAGCCGCATAGTTATACTCTATGCATGTGCAATAAGGCCTATAATCACATGGTGACCCGAAATCAGCGGGAATGACATATCAGAGGGATTATTTGATTAATATGCATATTTGGTGATTTTGCAATTCGGCGTTATTTATCTGCAAGTCATATAGAAGCAATCTCTAAAGTCAAACACCAGTATCGGTATATATACATTAAAATATCTTATTATGTAGAGTTAGCAAAAGTTAGATATCGCATGTCTCGCATTAGTTATCTGCATTTGTGAAAAATATCGCTTGGCAGATATTTTAATGCGCAACTTACGCACACATTTATAGTATCGTTTATACGTATTAATATATAAATCAAGTAATTTCGGTTTTGCAGCTGCAGTTTCACAGATAATAAACATTTATTTTACATTCTTTTTTAGGAACGGCTTAATTTCGTTGCCGTAAAGCTGTTTTTATCGCCTATGCAGTACATTGTTTCTCAAGCAGCGACGTGCAGAACAAATTATCCTGAAAAATGAAAGCAACACAATTTGTAGTTTTACTCTATTTTCTCTAAGCCCGTCGCCCGGTATCTGCGGAAGTTAAAAGTCGAAGTATACGTCTCTATGTTCATTCCCCGTTTTCTTGCTCGTAACAATAATTCTTCGCGCTCGCGTCACAGGGAATCCGGATACAAGAAAAAGCACGAATTCCGGCGCGCTTTGGTGCACTTTAAGCTACTCTACGACATGGACGACGGTAAGAAGCGACGCGATACGAGCCGACGCGAGACCGGTGCGATTCCGTGGCGCTATTCTACGCGCGGCCATTTTTCACCTTCTTCTTTCCCGAAACTGGCCGAAGAAATCAACGGTGAGGGTGTACGCTATCGCGATTCGGGGGCCATGACAGCGTGCGAGACCGCGAACGGAACGGCGAAACGCGCGGGGATGTGGCGGCCGGCACCGATAAGACGCGGTCCTTGCTCGTGTATCAAAGTACGACAACTTCATAGTCTCGCCGACCGTAAGTCAGGCCATTATCTCCATTATTGCCATCTTTTTTTCAGACGAGATATATAAATAGCCTGCTCGTACAGATAATAGGCGTATCCCCTTCCCTGCCTTTCGTGCGGCGAGAGAGGGAGAGAGGCGGACAGCCCCATAAGTCGAGGGCTATATAATCCGCAAACATCTGAATTTATGCCGTCGACATTGCGGTTGAAGAAGCTTACTGTGGAAGACCGTTTTCATCGCCGTCGCCGTCGTCATCGTCGTCGTCGTTGTCGTCGTTGCCGATGTCAGACCTTCGTAGCACGCACTACGCTTTTTGTCTCGCGTCATTGTCTTCCCCTTTCGATAAAACGTCGCGTATTCGCATGCGAACGCTTGTGAATGTAACGTGATACGGGAGCCGCGCTTTCTCTCCGCGTGTCCATTAAGGTGGATATTGTAATAAACCGGTTTAGAGTCGCTTGCACCGCACGGAGGCTGGCCACGGATTTAATCGCAGGCATCTTAATTCTATTCCACGAAGCAGACACCCGGTTAGATCGTCGATCAATATTATCGTTGCGATTACTCGGCAAGAATTTATATGGTTTGAGACCGAGAATGGATTAATAATGCAATTGTCAGTTGCTTGAAAAGTACGTTTCAAACTGATTATTTCTTTTTTGTGTAGTAGATGTAATATATATTTGGACTCTGTCACGAATAGATCGTTTTTGCTTTTAGTCGATTTTTATTCCAAACATTTCCAAACAGAGGGCTGCTCGAAACGAATTGCGCGCTAAGTATTTTAACAGCGGGCGAAATCCATTCCGGCTAATTGCATTATCTGCGGCGATATATATGGATTAACACAGTTAACAGTATTAAACACAGACTGCAGTTATTTTATTCGAAATCGACCGCGGTAGCGCATTTTTATGTGTCGTATCTTTAAATTAAATAATGAACTCGTTAATCTCAGAAGCACTGATTACAACGGCGAACTTTAAATAGAATTTTTCATAAACTTGGAAAAAAGCGAAATAACAATTTATTTAATAACAAATTTAATTTGGCATGTAATTTTAATATGGAGTTTACACACAATTTTTATATGCCTGTATTAAAGCAAGATTTTATTATATAAAATATTATAACATTTTTGTATTAATGTCAGATATAATATCATAGCTTTATTATTGAATAATTGAATAATTATGGCGCAGAAATTGTATAGAAGAATTATTAGTTATCAGAATGTTACTGCGGACACTGATATACATCCGAGTGATTTTACATCTGTATATACGTGCTTGCATTCATACTGCAACCCAGAGTTCTTATAAAAAATGTAATTTTGTAATTGTAAAACAATTTAGCGGTACATATAGCGTCAATGACAAGATATATTAAAAGATAATTATATTTAAATATGAGTACAAATATCAAGCTTATATATTGTATTACAAAAGCTATATTATATTCTAAATGGGACAATATATTTTTCTTCAACAGTTTCGCTAGTAAATAATCGAAGAGTCAAATGCGTCCTTTTTTTAATTGGGATCCGTTGCGGTCTCTGCATTTGTTTTATGGTATTTGGTTCTGGTAATAATTCAGCTTGACCGAGGCAAACTGAACACGCCAAGCGAAGTGTACGGTCAAGTTTGCCCGTAAAAATCGCTATTGAAATATCGGCGACGTGACACGCCAATTGTTTTGATTTCCACGTTTCTTCGTGGCACGTCGCAGTTTTACCAATGCAGCCTCCCGACGTGGCCTCTGTCGTATTCAGCTGATGCCGCAGGCTTCGTCCGACTTCCGAGCCAGCGGACCGCGATGTTGCCTACGTCGCGTCCCGCCAATTATTCAAATTCCGAAGATTTCCGCCTCGCCGGTGGAAGACGGCAAATATTGACGAAAAATATCAAGCGTTTCCCTCTGCCTGCCGTCGCGAGTGGTGGACGGCGCGGCGTGGGCGTCTCGTACTCTCGTCCGTTTCACTGCGGAAGCGAGGATCAGCACGTCGCGCATCCCTCGATCCACATACAGAGTACAGGAGGCGAATCCCCCCGGCCGATAAGAGTCCCCCGTGGCGACGGCGTCAGAATACGCGTTCGAAATTCCAACCAGAGGCTCCTGGTCCTGCCTGTTCGGCCACCCGCCCGTTCGACCGACCGATTTCCTTATTATCGAGGGATTCGCGACACGTGTGGCGCAACGTTAGCGCGGTGCGATGCGGTGCGGCGCGACCGCAACCGCGTATGCACATTGCACACGATCACGGGGAACGAGACATACGGGGGTGAGCTCGTGGGAACGTAGTCGCATGCGGTTCGATCGCTCCGCAATGGACGTGCTATCGGCCTCGTCGTCCACCGCCGCGTCGTCATGGCCGTTTTGCATTCGGTCGGCGCGGCTTAATAGCCCGCCGCTCGACTTTATTCTCATGAGGCTCGCGCGCGTTCCCTCGCACGCGATATCTCTCGCGCGTTATACTCCTCCGCCCTCCGTTCGTCGACGTAAAAGCGCCCCCGATGACTTTTAACGAGGCATCTATGTATATGGCGAATCGGGGCCGAGGCCAGGATGAATCGGCCGCTCATGGCTAATTTTAGGAGCTTCGTGTCGCTCCCGGCTTTAGGCAATGCGATCCTGCGCAAAATCGATAAGCGCTCGCTACAGGAAAAGCGGATAGAAGCGGCTTGTCGCACGCATGTGTGTTGTGTATGCTGAAGTTCCAGCAAGTTTTCACGACGATCGCATCATATTTTTGTCACACTTAGCTATATCATTAAATATAATATCCAAGCTCTTTTTTTTTTATAAAGAAGAAAGTTGCCAGAAGAGAATCTTCGTCAATTCACGGGTTAAGAAAAAAAGAGAAAGAAATACTTCTGAATTCCAATCGAGAGGGATATCGCAGAAATAATATTGCCAACGAAATTGCCATGTTAAAATATCTGGCGAATCACTATTTTGCGATCTTTCTTTGCGGTTTACGTTAAGGTCAGACCGGTTTGCGGTTAAGACGCTTTAACTTGTCCCCAAAATCCGTTTAGGATTCTTTTTCTCGTTCGTCACGAAGAAGTCGCTAAAATGTTTCTTTAGGTTTTCTCGTCTCGTTCAAAAAGCAGTCCATGTGCCCAAATACGAAATAGCGGAATCGCAGAGATTTAAGTCACCATTTTATCAATATTGCACTCACACGTTGTATTTATTCTCGCCTTTTTTTCGTATCATTACTGTAAATTTATCCTTTATTAACGTCACGGGATTCTCGCATTTTACTTACGGCCGTATGTAACATCTGTTACATACACGTTCGGCGGGACACGTTGCGGCCGGTGTAACAACCGGCTGTGATCGTAAATCACGCTTGCATGACTCAAAATCACCGATTTGCATGGTGAGTCGATTGCGTGCGAGCATGAGGGGGCCCCTCCGCGCGTCGCTAATTCAAAAAGTCGCGGCGGTCGACCGGATCGTAATGCTGGTGCAAGGAACGCGAGCCCCGGCCACGAGATTTCGTTGAGTTATTACGTGCCGAAATGCGACGTGCAAAGCGGCTTTCAGGGGCCCTATCTCCCGGTTAGAGAGAAAGAGAAAGACGGAAGCGCAATTTGCTGGCGAAGAAGGGGCATCGAAAAAAAAAAACGAAGAGAGAAAAAAGGACGAAGATCGCGAAATCACGGCCACAAATCACTGGTTGCCGATATGAAGGGAACTCATCATAATTTGTGCAGAGAGAAATCCAGCCGTAATGATTGCTTCCCGGACGTGCCTCTTGAGCTTAACGAAAACTTGCGGACGCGCGAGATTCATGCAAGTTTTGCGTGCTCGCGGGGAATAAAGTTAACCGCGCGTGAATTTCACTCGGAATTGGTGAATAAATATTTGCACTTCGAGACGAAACAGATCGGAGTTTGCGGAAGGGCTTTCTATTTCAATTTGTAGATAAGATGAGGAAGTGGCTTTATCTGTGATAATGAAAGATCGGAAAGACATTTTAGTGAAATAACAAAAGAATTCACATAGGTATGCTTTACTTGCAAAGGCGAATTTGATATTCTTATGAAGTTATTAGGGATGGCACGTATTTTCACGCTCTTTCTCTCTCCTTTGTCTATCTACCTTTCTTTTTTGTCTTTGCGCTATTTTGCCTTTATTTTTCTAAATAGACCGCCGGCAGTCTGTCGGCGATTCACGGAAGCGACGCCCACGGTTAGCATAACAGGAACGCTGTGTATTTTCCGCAAAAATCGAGCTACCTCCTTACTATACCTATGTACTACATGTATATATATCGCGCAACTTCTCTCTCTTGCCCGTTATCCGGCATCCAAGGTGCTTCTCAAATTTCCTCGAGCCGGTCTCGCGCAAAGTAAATTTGCTCTATGCGCCGTGTGCAAAGCAGATTCGTCCTTTATCCGCGCGCCAGACACGAGATTGCCTGAACGCCATCGAGCGCCTGGGCGGCAGAAAAAGGGCTAAGGAGGATGAAAAGCGCGGACATTACAAAAATTTGTTTATGACGGCGCGTTCCAGCCGACACGGTAATTAGCCTCGTAGAAGTTATTTCAGAGGCGTCGTGCCGTTTGACTGGCGTAAGCGAAATATTCCACGGCTTGTGCCCGACGATGCGCGCGGCTTTTAAGGCCGCCTCTTCTCTCTATAGCCGCTTGAAACAGCAGCCGCTCGATATCGCGGCGCTGACTTTCGGACCTTCATCGCCGCCTTGTCAACGCTCACCCCCATCCCCTCCCTTCCCCCACCCCCTCCTGACGCCTACGATATTAAATTTCGCGTCTCTCACCGAGAGGGAAAGAGGTAGATAGAGAGAAACAGAGAGGTAAAGAATGAGGAAGCGAGCGAGAGGGAGGAACCGGAAGACAGGAGAGTAAGAGAGAACGTGGCCTCTTTTCACGCGGGACCGATACATTTGCCCCGAGCCCCCGAGGAGAACGGAAGGAAGGCGTAATGCCGCGGTGCTTTTAAGGCAGCTTAGAAGGGCACGACGAACACCTTACCGTACTCCCACGGCTTACGGCTTACGGAGGGAGCTCGAATGTTATATCAACGGGATTTCGTTTTCAACGTCGCAGCGCAGCGAGCGTAAATAAGAGTTTCTCTCTCCCGCTCTTTGGAGTCACGTGGGACCCAAGGAGATGCGGAATCGGGCCGTGCGCTCCGTCCGCGCGTCATCGTCGTCGCTGCCGCCGCCGCCTATTCGTGCGTATACGCTTGCAGGAAATGCGGACTTTTCGTAGATATACCGTGCTTCGGATACACGGTAAACACGGAGTTTGTGTGCATGTTGAATGTTGATACAAGTCCGAACGGAACTGCCGTGACAACTTACAGTTGATTTTGTACTGCACATAGCACTGTACTGTTTACCGTAACCGAAACACGATATCGCAAAGACTCTCTAATGACGAAAACGTTGTGCGGTGCGTGGTTTCGGCGTGGTGACATATAGATCTACGTGTGTATGTGTGGGTGTGTGTGTTGTGTGTAAGGGCGACGATTGAGGTTGTACCGCCGACCGAGCATGAACTTGAGTGGGATCGGGAAAAGCTTTCAAGCTGCTTGCGAGAATTTGCGCGCGAAATACGTACGGAAATTAAATCTGTTTCGCAATATAGCGATATATAGATTTCGATATATAGCCCAAGGACAAAGGACGAGCGCAGCCGCTTGTACGAGTTCTGTTACATTGTTCGTCTCGTCGCGTTCTTTCTGACGTTAATTGCTCACGATTAAACGCCGGAAAGATGCTGATTTGCTTGCACCGCAGATTTTAATGCACGCCTCCGGCCTATTTAATTGTACACTATTTAAATTGATAGCGGTGGCGATAAATTTATGCAGCTTCTTACGGCGGCAATTACCGTGCTTTTATATGCAAGCAATCGCATCGGTGCAAAGACGAGTTTCTATACGGAGGTAGCGCGCTGCATAAATTTCGCCGGCGCTGTGTATAAGGGCGCGGAATGATATCGTGGCGCTTAATTATTCGCTCCGCTCCCTTTGCTCTTCTCCCTTTAGTAAACGCTAATCAAGTGCCCGTGAAAACCGGTCTGGATAGACGTCACAATTATTGCAGACAGTCGTGCGCCGTGGGCATTATGGGTAAATTGATCGAGTACGTGCTAGCGCGCCGTGGAATTATAGTAATTATTTCGTCTCTAATTCAGATGATAAGCGAAATAAAGGAGGCTGAGCAATTTAAGCGAGATATCTATTCTAAGATCGAAGTTGAAATAAAAGTAAACGTAGCTCATAATGGAATAATTAGTTCTCCACTCGTGTGACCTTGGCTACGTAACTATATACTTTTAAGAAATTGCTAAGTTAAACTAGTGCAACATACTCGCGCAAAAGATAGAAATTCTTAAAATAGTTTATCATATACATATAATCATGTACACATATTTTTCCTTCATATAAATTTTTATATATGTAAATATCAACACAATCGCAATGCGTGGAATTAATTAAGTTATAATTTTTATTAAAGTTAAGATACGTAAATTGCGATACTTATAATTAGCTACATGACATTTTCTGAAAGTATAAATTTTATTAATAATTTTTCATTAATTTAATATTTAGTTATGCTATATATTTATAATAAAGTAACAGACTTGTCTTTGGCAAGGATTATTTCTTTAATTAATCATTTCGATACAGTATATCAGATTAACTGTATCGATCGAGTTAACACGAATAAAAGGCTCGGATGTATTTATTCCACGATTTATGGAGTCGCGGAGTCTTAACGGTAACGCTTAATCGATTCCGCCGTCGTGATTACCGCGTCCGGAAACGTCACAATGCTGCCTGAACCGGGCTAATTACACGGTCGAGCAACGTGTCACGAGTCAGCCCTTTCTATCGCATAAATCGTCCGCTCTAATTACGAGCAATTGCACGCATCGCGATTCTCTCTCTCTCTCAAGCTATCACTCAGTTTTCGCTGTTTAAATGACTGGTTTACTTACAAACACGCACGATATCGGTATAGTCGCGAACAGCTGCACAGCTACAGGGTACAGATATTGTTATCCACATCGTATACGAACATGGAAGTCGATAATCCTAATTTCTTCTTGATTTCTTCGGAATCAGAAAAATGCAACGCAAACAAAGGAAATTCAACGGTCGCTTAATGGCTCTCATGCCTATGTGGAGCCGCAATTTCGCGTCATTACACAACTATTATGCACGCAATTAATGCGGTATATATATGTATATGGTATAATATAGAGGACTTGAACATCTTGCTTGAGTGAGTAGATCTGTTATTTGATCGTCGTAACAAGAGGATAGAAAATCCGGGCTGCATTCGGATTGATTGCAGATAAACAAAGTGGCGTAACGCCGTTAATTCTCTCTCTTTTAATTTAATTAATTAATTTATGCACGCTGTAATTATATCGCATGCGTTAACTTGCCTCGTTTGCGATTCTTTGATTTAAGTATATGAAGTAACAGCATTGTAATTATGATACACTTGCTGCCGCAATTATCTGTGTAATCTCTCGTCGTAATAATCCCTTACTGCCGTTTTCCTTTGTTTATCCTTGATGCGTGCGGTGGTTAAGTTTTTTTCCGAGTTAAGGCAAGAGCATTAAACTGTCGCAGCAATTTTAGCGTTCCGCGTAGATGGATATTCATGTCCGTTTTTCTATCCAGACCGCAGTTTGCAATGGTTCGCTTGAGCTTGAGGAGAACCAGTTCGATAAAGAAATCATCTCATTATTTTTCCTCAGAAGAGTTATACGTTAGAGCAAAATCAGTATTCGCGATATACTTTTAATAGCACCCGTATATTTATCGTGTTGTTTTTGAATATGATGATATGATAAAATCTGATGGAGATATGATTTGCGTATAAAATATTTCACGTAAAATCTTGATAATTTTACGCAATATTTTTATACGAATCGATAAAGAGGATAAATTAAAAAAAAAAGTGCGCCAAAATAGCAATCCGCGGGAAGCGGTACATGCAGAAATTGTATTTTTACCCGTGACACATATACAATATTATTGTATACAGAATGTATTCACATATCGATATACATATGTATATATTATGTATATCAACGATAACTATAAATCACAGTTTGTTTGGACGTTTTGTTAAACTAATGATCGTTGTTATTTCGATTTCAATCACGTGGGAGTGCACCATTTGCAAGAGCGGTTTCACTTATGGCTTATGCCTACATATCCATTTCGCATGGTCTGCCAAGCACGCGGGGTTTTATCGAGCGTGTCTGAGAAAGAGAAGCGTAGGGTGTATTTGCAGCAGGAACTGCAGCGAAACGATGTTTTGACACGGCCCGTAGATTCAGTCAATTAACACTTTTCCGAGCGTGTGCTTAAGCCATTTCGATCCGACACAGCGAAATAGCGAGCGCAAATAAACGCCCCCGCGATCCAACTTCGGCGGGGGCCGTACAAGTTCGCGCATATACGACGGCCTTTCCAGCTGCCTTCCAGTGACGTGCGAGGCGTCTTGGAAACAATTCCTTCTTGGACATGTAACGCTGAGTCAGGATCAGGCATCAGATAAAACGCGGCCCGGCTGTTTTACATACGGATCTGATAGCACTTACTTTGCGCGTTGATTAATGCGCGTGCACATTAATTGCCGCATTATCTCATCGCGAAGGAGGAGCGACTTGAGAAAGCTTTTAATGCCTCCGCCTTTGGATCGTGCGTATAGATTGGCGCAGTGTAAATCGTCAGTGGCTCGTTGTCCCATGTCTTACTAATTTGCGTTATATATATATATACATGTGCTAATAAATTGGCTTGTCGAGTTTTGTATGAATAGACAAAACTTGGTGGACACCCTCCCCCCTCTCTCATCCCCCTGAGAAGACTCTATGCGCCATTCAATATGACTCTACGAGGACCCGTAATCTTCTTACGTATGAATACATTGTATTTAGTTCTCGCTTTCTCGCTAATCTCGGCTTAGCGCTTCCGTCATGCATGTGAACGTGCATTAAAAGAGACGGTAATTTACTGAAGCGATGCAGATAGTGCGTGTTGAGGGATCCGTTTTCGCGCCGTAACATCGTAGCTGACTGCGCATACTGGACGGCATAATTTATTCCAAAAATAAATTTCCGATCCTCTTAGAGAGGATCGTAAAGCGCGCGTCGTAACGGTGTCTTATGCAGCAGCACGGATTTACGTGCGGGCGCGAATGATTGACATGCGTGTACAGCCAGCTGCGGACTGTTTATGCCGTCTTACGCCGCGGAATACGAAATACGGTGCGCGCGTTTTTGGAATATATGCCGGTACATTATGCACACTCTGAGCGATGACCTCCGTACTTGGGGGTGGGGGGAGGGGAGGTGGAGGGCGGAAGGCTCTAAGTTTACGTAAACCCATCCCGCGATCTGAGGGGTCCAGAGATTACCATCGTTGCGCGCATAAGAAAGTCAGTTCCCGCGAAACAAAGGTGAGACGTGATTTACATGTTGGCTCTGGTATATCACGACATTTGCATCGCCTGTTTGCTTCGAGCCCCGTGATAAATAGCCCTGCTGTTGCCGTAACGCTTAGCCCATCGTACATATACGTATACGTATATGTACGTCGCGGCATCTTTTCAATTCACACAACTATGATCTAAATTTACGTACTGAGATTTATCTCCGTGAAGATAGAGTCGCCGGCATGCGCTGATATATCATTTCTTTTTATACAAAATCAATTAGTCCGACGATATCGCTTATACACTGATTGCGAGAGGATTTTGCTTCTCTTATTACGCAAAGCTGTTTCTTCGTATATTTGTGCATCAGATAAGCTCTTTTACTACGTTAAGTATACATGTTTGTAATTTATGGCACATCATGTAATCATGTATATGTATGTTAATTATTCAGAACTCTTAGCTAGAATTTGAAGATTTATGTGGATGATAATTTTCTAAATGGAAATTGGGGTGCGGAATCACGAATATTAATACTTTATGTTGTGCATGTTAACGATTATTGACACTTAGATGGACAATGACTTTTGAACATCTCTCTTCTCATTGACATTCACGAGACGAAGGTAAAGGCTTGAACGTCAGGAATAAACATCGTCGAGGCGGCGAATCGTAAAGGATTAATGGCGGGAAGGTATTGCTTGTAACTTCGCGAACTCACTGTCTATTGGGTATTCATCGCTAATCAATACATGTTTGATTAGGAATGAAGAATCGCGACGCCGATCGTCGGGCGTTCATAATTCGGCGTGCATGGTTGTTAATAAATCGCTCCGTCGGTGGAAAACGGAGCGTCTTTAAAAGTCGCAAGTCGCGGATCACGGACTTGGCTGAGCTGGCGGTCGTTAATATCGCGCAAGGGGGGCGAGCGGGTAAGTAACGTAAAGAGATCCAGATACTTTACTGTCCAAAAAACGAGGCGCGGCGCGGCGCGTCGTTGTGCATTCGCCAGTGCATTGCGATGCCAGGAAGCGACGCCGTCGCCGTCGCCGTCGCCACCGTCGCCGCCGCCGTTGCCGTTGCCGTTGCCTCAGAATCCATAGGGAGGGTTATTCGCCCGCCCGGAATATTTCTCGTTTTGCGGCGCACACTGTCGCCGCCGTAGCGGCCAAACTCATTGCAATTCAGATCGCGTAATTACATGCGCCGCGGCGGACGACATCTTGCCGGTGATGCACGCGCGTTGCCGCGCGATGTGCAGTCGCGGGAAAATATAACAAACGGGAGATTACCGCCGGCTGTTTCGTCGCGCCGCGCGCCTCGAGGGTCTCGTGGGACTTTCGGAAGCGGCGTATCTCATATTCCGAATTGCGTCGCGCAATGGAACGGGAACAAGCCGGAGCATCGTTAGTAACTCCTGATCTTTTCATCTCACAATTTTTGTTTCTCTAATTATGTAATGGGTAATTAAGTAATGAGTTTTTTTTGTGTCAGTGTATGATAAGTTTAATGCACTAAATTTTCTAACGCGTACATTACTTTGTATAATTTATAATGTTATATTACGTCACTAATATGTACGATGATTAAAACAAATGCAAGAGTTCAAATATTTAAAATATTTTGATTACAATGTAAATTAAAATCTAATTTACATTATTATTGATCTTCTAAATTGTAATTAATTAATATTTATAAACTGTTGAAAAAATCATATCTGAATGAAAAAGGAATTTGTTTTTATATTAATATATCTTTACAGGGAATTATTTTTGTTTTTATAAAACGTACGTAATGTATATGGGTGCGTATCGTATCGATGTATCTCGCATTTTACGGTGCATTAAAAGACACTGGTAACATAATTCAAGGCGGCTTATGTAGGTATCGCAGACCCTTAAAAGAAATGCGCTCCATTTTTTTGAGCTCAGCTCGTAATAGCATTGCTGATGTCGTGTTGGTAGCAACGACCTTAGGGCTCTCTGTGTTGCACACGTAGCAGTGTCGCTGAGGCCTGGCTCTAAATTCCGAAGCGTGTGCATCCTAAGCTCTCCAGGGATAATAGAAAGTTAATGGTCCGTCTCGTCGCCGCTCGACTTGGCTAGCGCAGTTCAGAACGTATTGTGTTAGAAGACACGTGCCTGCCCTTTCATTAATAGAGAGTGACTAATTTGGACGGGACGTCTTGGCAACGATATAAAGGGACCGTGGCCGTAGACGTAATTAAAAGAAAAGGAAAAGCGTTTCTGCGGAAACGCTTCCTCCGTAGATTCCTGAACATGAACACGTTTGTACATGCCAGTCGGTTCTTTTACGCGAATACGCACGATCGATATCTATGCACGTTTTGCAATAATAGCTATTAACGCGATGTTACTTAAGTTGACGTTCGCTTTGCGATAGGCGGGTAGACGTACCATGTAGTCTATCAAAGACTGCGCGATCTTCAGAGTCAAGTGTATTCAAATTTCAAATTTCTCTCTCGCTCTCTCTCTCTCTCAATACTCGCCCTTATACCTGATACACCGCGCCGATCGGCCGTTCCCTATATATTCATCGTTATTCCCTTACAATTCGAGCACAATCGGAGCGCGGCTAAGGGGTGCGCCCGTTACCGCAACCGGCACCGCGTCTCTGATACCGGAATACTCATCTCACTAATAGTCGGAGCTTCCCTATCTTCCACCTCTGTTCCCAGGCTCGATTGTGAATCGCGGCCTAAGGGCGAACAGATCCCTCTGATCTCCGGCCGCGATATCAAAGTATGCCGGGATAATGCCGTCTCTTTCGTTCCCGCGTCTCTTTCTCTCTTTCTCCTCGCTCGGATGTTCGCCGCGAGGAGATGGAAACGGCAAAAAATTATAAAACACAACCACGGCGACGGTAAATCGACGTTTTCCTGTTCTCCTGCGGAGAGAGAGCTCGCTTAAGCGTGAAACGTATCTCCGCGTATTTTATATTCCGCACGGCTCTCCATTTATTCCCGCCCGTTCGCGCGAAGGTGGTTGCTAGACATCGATTTTACCTCGATCCCCATCTCGGCGCGCCCGCCGCTCATAAAATGACGCGCGAATAGAGAGGAAACCTGGGAACTAAGCTCGGGAAACTGGGTCTTCGCGATATGCCAAGGAATATGATGCCAGCGAGATTGATATTTCTTGCATGCTTTATTTTAGCCTATTGCTTGATCATTATGTGACGTGAAGCAATATTACATAATGTTTTAGTTACATCGTTAGATACAATGTACGTATATATTCTCTTTCTTATTTTTGCGATACTTTTTTCATTCTTTTCGTTATTTTTATTATAGAATTCACGATTTATTAAAAAGAATTTTTATTCTGCTTTGACAAACTTGTCATTGATTTTACATTTTTTAATATAATTATTAAGTATAATTATATTTTTGCGAAAATGTAAATTATATAGGTATATTAATTTGCGTAGTCGCGGATAGGAGAGAGTATAAATTCAGCGGTCACAGTTGCGGGTCTGCTAGTGTTACGTAACCAGTATTATTGTCTGGAATTAATTTGATCCGTTGCATGCGTGACAACGTCACGGCTGCATTGTCTTTATTATTCGCGGTGTTGATAAGGGAGACCCTCGTGTAATATTCTCGCTCACTGGAGACGGACGATGACTTCCGAATGTCGCTCGTATCTCCTCCCCTGCGCCAACGCACTCCACAGTGCATCCAAGATGCGTTTATTATGAAAATAAGTGTATCCAGGGCGGCCGCGGATGTTCCGCTTGGTAATAGCTGTTCCTACTATGTCGCATCCCTCGGAAAGCGCGGCGCGGCGAGACGCGGCGAGGACGCGAGCGGGGGTGGGTATCCGTGAATGCGCCGGCTTCAAACACACGAGGAATCGTATGCAGTGCCGTTCACACACGCCCTATCCCCCGTCATGGTGTTGGTGTCCCTTCGACCCGGACGCGCCCGCGCGCATCGCTTCTATTCCATGTCGCGGTGCTCTCGACGTACTTCGACGTTTGGAATGGGCGCGCCCTCGGGCTGTGCCAGCGGGATCGCCAGAGCGGATGAAATCGTCGACTGCGATCCGGCGATGTGTTTCCCGATAACGTTAAATCGTCCAACGCAAGGGATTCCTACGGAATACCGTCGGCGGAAGCAGGCGATGGGTATCGTAAAGCGGGCCGCATGAACGATAGCCCGGTGAGATCTCTCCGCAGAACCGAAGACCGCGTCTAGGATGGGAATTCGCGATAGTGCGCCCCGTGGAACCGCGCGGTGCTATCAATTTCTGGTTGCTGACCGCAAAGTATTTCAGACGCGTAATACTTATTACTCGTACATTTCCCGTTCTCGCTTAGCTCGACGAGATTAGAGTGGATTACATTTATCGCGTGTCTTTCGAGATGAAAAAGTATCACACAAGGGAATATATCGCGAAGAAATACAGAGCGAAGATGCAGTAAATAAAGGATTATACAATGAGGAATAAAAGCAGGATCGTGCCACGAATTGTACTTACCGCTTGTAGACGTTCCATTGCCGTAATCTGACATAAATTCGAAGAGTCCATTATATTTATTGCATGCTTTAAAACGAGAAAAAAATTCCCTCGTGAAAAACCTATACGTGTGAGATATATACAAGGGGGAAATAAGTATAGTAAATAGAGGATTATATACGATCGACAATAAAAGCTAGAGAGTTTGTGAGCTTTCGTATTCGGGATCTATACAACTCTTCTTTTATCTGTCTGTTCTTTGATCAATGTAAAGCTGATTTTAACAAAAGCCTGAGACGATTCTTTGATGAATTCCACAGTTCAATAACAAAGCCTTTATTCTTCATTTAATTAATTGTAATTTAATAGAACATAATTTTAAAGGTTGATTTTTCATTCAATTCTATAAATTAGAAAGTTTTACGAAGGAAGACAAAGCGTTCAATTAATGACAAAAAAAATCCACAAAAAATAAGAGCAATAATGTTAAATATGCACATTATACATATATTTGAAATTGTATGACATATGTATTAAATATTATATTTCTGTAAATAATTTAATGTTTTTTTTTTTTTTTTTTTTTTTAGCATTTGATAAATCATTTTTGAAGAATGTAGCTCCCAGATCAGGAACCTAATACACATCTTATATATTACATTGCCCAATTTCTGGACTCTCATAAACATGTTCTAATATTATTCCTTCTATTTATGGTTAATAGAGACCCTTTAAAATTATGTATATCAATATCAAGAATTACGTTTTTCAAAGTGCAAAGAATATCGTTTTGATTTTTTATATATGAATAACTGCAGGCAGAGTGCGATATTTCTGACTACACTATTCATACCGGAAAATAGCACATTATTGCAGAAGGTTTAAATCTTGAATCCTCGAGTGGAGGTACAAGATATTTTCAACTTTGCAACCGTTATAATTACAATATAATTTTTATATTTACAAGTCTTTGATGTTTGATAAAAAAATTATTTCTTAAAAAAATTTTTTTGATTTGCTTACGGCTTTTGTAATATGCATTAGAGAAATGTTACATCATGTTATTCCAGTTCTGACCGCGAATTTAATTAACTTGTCCAATGAATTTTGTTGCTCGAATTGTAGCATAATAATTCTCGAAAATGTGGTCTCAATTAGGCCGAGTGTGCTAATGAACGGACACGCGAGGCGTCTGTTTATGACGTAAAACTTATGTTCGCGCCGTGGCCTCGCCGCATTCGTCGAATGTCCCGCGAACGTTCTAACGAAGAGCGTGGTACTTTTTACTCTAATTGCCCCTATAAAAGTGACAAATCCGCACGGCACCCCGAAACTTTCTCCATTGGCCCGCTGCCCTGGCCAATACCCAAATATACCTACTTCATTTACGAGACGCTCTCTACGCCGCGTCGAGAGGGGCCCTTCCTGCTCGGTCCGAATATAATAGATAAACGTCTATTCCCTCCCTCCCCTCCACCCAATTCCGAGGGCATGCCGACGACGGAGATACGCTTTACGTTCTAAATGCGGGCCGCTTAGATATGCGCAATATCTGCGACTGGCGCGCGATTTGTCTCTCCGGCGTGACGGCAGTTCGGAAAAAGAGCTGGGATTGAATGGATATATAGCCGGCTTTCTCGCCGAACCCGGTGCATCTATCTGCATGCGACGCGAGACGAGCACGACGACGACGCGGGGAAAGCGAGGCGATGCGACGCAATGCGAGGTGGCGCGATCGAAAACTTTTCTGGACTGCATCATGCGAACGATAGGGAAAGAAAGAAGGAAACGGAGTCTGTGCGCGACCGTATACCTATATACCCACGGACTACTAGCATCGGCACTTTAACCATCTGCACCGCGAAATCTGCATTCGATATATTTAAACCTTTGTGACACTTTTTAGTAGCCTCATTTCTCATGCGCGCAAAACAAGGCGGGAGCATATGTGCGATCTTTTTCTGCCGTTAGTTATCGGAAATATCAAGGCGCTGCGTATATAAAAGTTGAAATATACTCTCTAGCATAGGTTCATGACGCGAGACTAAGGCCATCATTTTTTGTAAATTCTACTAAATTTCTTATATTTATTTAGCATATTTTATACCAATTGTGAACTTAATCGAGTCTCTTGCTCCGAGCGTTCTGTACAATTAAAGAAAGAAGCGCAGGCGAGTCAAGAAAAACCGGTGGCCGCTTATCGACTCTGCAGCATCCCGCTGTCTCGCGAAGAAATATATGTTCTCGCGAGGCGACGCGGCGCAGAGATTTCGGAGCGTGAGTTTTTTGTGCATCTAGTCGGCCGAGATTTTTTGTAGATTACGGTCACGTTCTCGGATCTCGCTTTTCCTCTCTCTTTCTGTCCGAGAAGCGTCGCGAAGGTTTGCGCCTAGCGAAATGAGAAATGTCGCGCGTGATGACGCCCCTGTATTTTCTCCGATACGACGCGAGCGCGAAATAACTTTCGAAGGGGAAACATGCCGCTCTCGGGCAAGAGCAACGCGATCGCAGCAACGAAATTAACGCGCCGGACGATGTTTCTCTGTCTCCAAATCTAAGATTAGCGCACAGAAGAGAAGCACAGTTTCAATCTGGAAGAATTTGCAGTACACAAACACGTAGTAAAAATATATATATGCATACGCGATACTTTTTTTCTGTAACAGATATGCTTTCTCATTCACTATTTTTGGACGAAAAACGGCCAATCAACAGAATTAACAGAATATTTTAAAAGGAAATTAGTTTTAGATAAAAATTAAACAGTAGAAGAAAAAGACGAACTAATTATATGACATTAAATTATGCTTGATACTCGCTCTTTGATGAATTTTGAATAAATATGTAATAATACGAGAATATTAGACTCTGATATAATAAATAAAATAATGAAATAAATGCCTTTGAGAGCCGACGCAGTTCTTGTGTCGTAAATGTTTCAAAACATACAAAGGAACATTTACGCCACAAGAACTGCGTCGGCTTTCAAAGGCATTTATTACATTATTTTATTAAATATTTTATTAAATGTAATATTTGATTAAAATTTGATGAATTTAATTATAAATTTATTTATGAAATTCTTAAAACATGGAAAAGTAAGCTTTATAACTTGGTAGATTAAGCTTCATAAATATGGAAGATAAGAAGCTCGGTTACTTTCGGGATTATAGTGTTATTTATTTCATTAGAGAAATTATGGTTTCAAATTAAGTTGCCGAGAGGTTAAAGCTTACTTATTTAGAATTAATTCTATAAGCCAGTATTTATTATTATGAATTTCAACGGATTACTGTACATTCGTAGCGCAATATTTGCTGATGTCAGATAAGCTTTTACTTATAGTTAATCTATGAAACATTATATTATATATTGCTACATTTCAATAACAGGATGGAGGTTATCGATAATTGTCGGTATTTTTTTATCTAACAAAACGATCGTTACACACGGAAGAAACTGATATTTACATTTTTGTTCTTATAAATAAGATAGCGAAATTTTTAACGTTACTAATATACGTATATTGGGGCCCTCTCTCTCGTTGCCAATATCCCACGGTAATGTTGGAGTCAATATACGCGATGCATCGTGAAAATGTCGAATCGCGAGAACCGATGTAGACATCGAGCGAGAGCGCCCCAAGCGCTTTTTGCATGTCCTACTGTCAGCATCAGGAAATTCAATTCGCGAAATTCATCCGTCGCGCGAGACGAAGTCGGGGTCGAACGGAAATTCTTACAATTCTCCGCTGGCAGGGGGAGCGGGGGTGGGGGAGAGGTAGGGCGGGAAGGAGGCGCCAAAGCGACGGATTTGAAAAATCTGTTTTCGCCAACGTGCAGGTGACGCCGGAGCTCCATTCTCCCGGCCTCGGAAGACGTCCTTTCTCGAGCCGAGTGAAAAATCGCCATAGGAAAATCCTCGGGGGATCACCGAGACGTCCGGGAGTTCTTGCGACGACGACGACGACGACGACGACGACGACGACGACGACGACGGCGACATGAATCCGTAATATTTACGACGTCAGCGCTCTTGCCGTGAATATATGAACTCGTCGATGGCGTATTTACGTTGTAATCAAGCGAAAATATCGAACGAGTCAGTCGAATTCCTTTGTTCTGTTGGATGATCCGTCAACTGTAGGAAGCTCACAAGAAGAAATGATTCTCTCGCTTACTTCTGACTTGTGCAGAATGTATTATTGCCTATATCTAATTATAAACTTTGATTTATACCCCTCTTTCAACATTCTCGCTGTTCCTCATTCATTAAGTGTTGTATATTGAAGTTAAGTTTAATTGACTTTTACGCGCCCTCGGTAGAGGCGCACAGTGAAAAATTTGAAGGAAGATGAATATCTTCTAAGAAAGTGAAATTGTTTGAGAAATCCTGTGAAAAAGGGGTTCAAGCGCTATATTTCAATAATTAATGAAAGTAATAAATACAAGATGTCATCTCAGTAATTAGAGAAAGTAATAAATACAAAATGTCATTTGTTTGAAAAAATATATTATACAATAAGATATTTATATTATACTTAATAATTATATATATTTTAATATAAGTTATTTCAATTGCCTTTATTTTATTGCTGCATACACAAAATTGTCATATAAAAATCTAATTACGTTTATCACTGTTTTCAATATTTATTTGATTAATACATCGATAAACGTATCGCCAAACGTCCCCAAATAATATCTTTAATTTTATTCTTTTTGTCAGAACTTACTTTTCGTCAATATTGCTTATATAGCTTATCGAACCGCGCTACACTTATTCGACGAATATGATATCGGCATCGCCGACTAGCCCTATCTTTTTTTCGTGGCTCACCGATTTTGCTCTCATCCCATCGTGCGATCTCGTACAGTTTTCCCGAATTTACGATTCGCGCACGCGCTCTCACTATGGAAGTTTTCCATTTTTTTCCTGAGCCGCTTTTAATCACTCCGCACCGATTTCTGATATTCGATATGACTTTCGTACATAAGCAAATATTTGATCGGGTCTGTTCGGCGAATCTTGCCTATCTGCGGAGTAATTCTCGCGTATTATATCATCCCGCAGTTTCGAAATCGGAAATCCCTTCGCGCGGATCAACTTCGGATCGACTTTTCGTGATTAGGCTTATGCCAACAGTCGTTCGCAAAGGGAGAGCGCGGTTTGCCGCCGCGGGCTTTCTCGAGTAAGCTCGAAAACGCGCGAGAGCGCGATAATTATTTCAGTCTCTTTCATCGGCGAGCACTCTCGGTAATGAGAGACGTTTTCCCAGCAGGCGCGGATGTGCATGCGTCGTCCTCGCTCCGTCTCTCGCATATTTCGGATGGTCAGCATTTTAATACAAGCAGGATCAACGTGATGGCACAAATTGTCCCACTATTATCGGTTTTCGATGTTCCATGTATACGAATTTCAACACATTTGACACGTTAGCAATTCGTTATGATCTCATTTCTCATAATACAAATTTCCGGAACTGCTTTACAATACCTTTATGAGGTATTATTTGAATAACAAATTTAAGAAATTATACATAAATGCAATTGCGTAAAATTGAGAGAACTAACCGAATTGACTCCAGAATATATTAAAGCATAAATATAATATGCTTATTACGTATCCGCGATTTTAATTCGGAGCAGCGCGTGTTTCGTGAGGCGAATATTCGTGAGATATAATGCCTCGGCCGTGCCAACCGGGCCCTTTCATGATCGCCCTCCCTTTCTTTCCCTCCCCCTCGTGTACATGCGTCTTTCTTCTGGTTTCTCGGCCTCGCGCAGCTACCCCCTGCTCCTTTACGTCCGCGTTCTCGATGGCGGCTTGAAAACAGGTTTTGTTACTTCGTGCAAACGCTGCGTCCGTTTTGCGCAGGGGGAGCGAGATACGCGTATATAAGCGCCTTGCAGATTAAACGACACGTTAAGCGCGATAGGCACAAATGGACGTAGTCATGACTCTCCTGTTTACGTGTACACACGTACGCCGTTGTATGACGTATAATATAAGGCGCGATAGAAGGGACGCGTGCAAGAAGATGATCGCCGCGATGCTTCCTCTGCGCGGCGATGTCTCCTCGCGGGACTTCGTAAATGTGGGCGTCGTCGGGGGGGTCTGCGCCGTTGCGCTGAAAGCGTCGTGATATGTCTCGCGTTAACTGATCCCAAGCGTAGGTGGCTGTTCGCTAGATCGCAACGGGATATTTGTTATGCGCGCGTACGTATGGCACGAAAACATCCCGGTTATAACGCTGCTACTATCTTCGCTGCACGTCGCTCTTTGTGCGGAGAGGTAATAAATTACACGGGCCGTTAAATGGAATACTAGTACGTTGCCATAACATAAAATTTTATGTGCTCCTCTTTATAGGGTTATAATATATATTAAAATAATGTAACTCGATTCTATATGCACACGCGAAATTGTGAGAAACTGTGTCATAAGAGTAATTACAGTTTTATTATTATTATTACATTAAAGAGCTAAGAATAATGCAAATTCGCATGAATTGAGAATCGAAATGTCTCAAGCGGCCACCGCGTCGCTATATGTTGAATATTTCTCTCGTACTTTCATCAACATTAGCTTTTTATACGCCATTTACCTCGGTGCCCTAATCTCCATTTTTATTACTTTATGCATTTCTCGCGCGCGAAGGCTCTTAAAACACTCCGCGGCTTTTCAGTATATAACAAATGTACCTTTTCCTTTATCCCGTTTCACTTTGATAAAAAACGACGTATAAAGCAAACCATATTATTTTTAACTGCGCTCCCCTGCAGATAGACATCGTTATGGCGGCAAAGTACACTTATTTAAAGACAATATTCGCGCGTGTACACAGCGTAAACCTAAATGGCGCGCATGCACTCGGAACTAACGGAAGGTTGGAGAATCCTTAAAGTAAATGCGCTCGCGGGGGTCGAGAACTTACGAGCTTGTTGTTGGTAACTTCAGAGTCGGTTGCCGGTTGTTGTTCCTCGCGGTTTCGCCGCCGCGCCTACCGCGAGCAACCTCGTGCGGGATGCCACGGGATGTTGCCGCGAGTACTTACGGGCCGCGCTAAGAGAATTCGACGTTAATGATCGCGGGGGAGCGACTATTTTCCCGTGCTCGCCGCATAATTGCTGCCGTTGCAATCATTGTAACACGGCAATACAAACGGAGCTTGGCGAGAGCGGACGTGGCCCGGCGCGGGACGCGGGAAAATGCATACATGTGCAGTCGCAGCCGGGCACATAAACGCGGCGTTACGGCTTCGGGCTGGTCGTTGTGCTACTACGTTCCGGGGGCACGAATTATGGGAGACATTTGCGCGGTAGTTATCGTTTTCGGGTTATTAAACCATTTATCTAACGCACAGCGAGCTCCTTTAAATTCTCGGCCAATGGTAGTGCCGCGCGCAGGCAGCGGTCTCGTCTCTCGTCTCTCATCGTCATCGCCCGGTTGAAGATTACTTCTATTTATGTTCCTATCGAGCCCGTTTCACTGCACATTTTGCTTCCTCCGATACCCATTCTGAAGATATTGGATATACAATTCGAGGTAAACGTAGGGACAGACGATACGCCGACGCAATAGATAAGATTCAAACAACGCACGGATATCGCTTGTGTATATTTACTTTTCAATAAAATCATGCGAGTCAATTGTCGTTGACTTGCAAATACAGTCTTTTGTTTAGTAATTGTCCGTCAATTTTAATATATTTGTGTAAAAATTGTCGCAAAGTATATTGACAGATTGCAAAACAGAAATAGTTTTAAAGAACAAATATTTAAAATTTATTTTTATTATAAATGTAACTTTTTATGCGCGAATTTTAATTTTTTGATTCTGTTTTGTATTTCGACTAATTTAAGAAATAATTACGCTTTGCAATACAGATTTACAATAGATAACTTATACATATATTAACGCCGCCATTACAATAAAGTTTGCGATATTTACCTAATATATATATATATATATATATATACCCAGCACGCGTTCGGCACAAATATCCATTAACACTCTGCGCCCGCTAGAAGAGCCGCATTCAAGATATCGAAGATTGGTGTGTCGAGCCATTAAAAGTATTTGCTGTCGCTGCGAGCGAAGTGACATTTGAAAAACGGAATTTCCGCGATTTTTATGACTCCCACTCTCTTGGCAACTCCCCCGAATATATTTCCAAATAAAGCTTTCACCACTCTCCGGGCTTCGCAATGCTGGCTGCTGCCGAGGAGTAACAAAAGCAACGCATTTCTGCGACGCGCGGCACATGAGAACACGGTCGCGCCGCGGCTGTTCCCGTATTTTTTCCGCGATAAATCCATCAGCGCGTCGCGGCGCGATGCGCCTCTCGCACGACGCGTACACCGGGACCGGCTCTCCCCCGAAGTCGCGGACGAGCGATATATTAAGAAGGGGTACGTATGACGCGGCGCGCGCGAGAGCGGGTTGCAAGGTCGGAACTTTCCGCGCGTTAATCTCGCATACGTTGCCCCGGCCGGCGTTTCTTGTCGCTTCAGCTGGCGCTGCGCGCCCCCGGCTCGACCGGGAATATTTGACGTTAATGATTATAAAGTAACCGGCACCCCTCCGGCACTCATCGGCTAATTGCTCCGTTTTAAATGCCTCGCGGCGTATGCCCGCGATGTGCCCCGTCGCACGGTGCGGCGCGTCGCGGCGCGACGCGACGAAGCTCGGGCTCGGGCTCTGGCAAGATTTACGAGTCCGAGCCGAACCGACGCGGCGTGCCGAGACGGCGAGGTTGCTACTTTTTGTCACTCGTAATCTTCGACCGCGTTATTTTTATTTCGAGCCTCAGCGTCGTCGGCCTTGTGTAGAATGATCGCTATGAAAGCCGCGACGATTTTTTAACTACGTTAGATAGAAAAGAAGTCGAGGACGTGGAGTCACCGCAAATAACGTAAAAATCGTGTCGACCGTCACAGCTATCGTTTGGCACAACGTTCCGCGCCTGCATCGCGCTGGCGTTAAAAATGACCGGTAATCATTTCAGGTCTCTTCTTCTGAGGGTGGAAGAGAGAGAAAGAGAGAGAGAAAAAGGTGAAAAAGGAGAGAGGGATGTTATTACAGCAGTGATATTTTCCCGTTGTGGTAAACGTTCTTACTTAAGACGGCTGCGAGCGGTGCATTGACTTTACAAATATTTGCTGAGTCGATACGAGTATGTCGCATTGCACGAGTACGGTAGTGACAATAATGCCATGCGACGATGTGGTGAGATTTGTCGGTGCGAGTACAGCACATTTGGATGCGCCCAATATTCGACGGGTTTGTAGAAACATATCTAGCTCGCGCAAAAATTTATCCGAGAAAATTCGAGAAGGAAATTCATCCGAGAATCATAAATATACTTACACGTCACGAAAGTAGGAAATATACATGTATGAAAGTTTTAACCAATTTAGAGTCGAGTTCTTCTTGATAAATATAATGGGGGTATCATTAATATTCAAATTGCATGTCTATTAAGCTTGCGCTCTGCCATATGTGTGCAATAAATTAAATAACATGTTCTGTAATACGACAGTTGATATCGAGATAATTATGGAAAATAGAGGAAAAAGTAGAGGTGTTCGTTGCGTTCTGTCTGCAGCGCTCTGTCTACACAGTACCGGAATTAAACGAGACGTTAAAAAGGTCCGAATATTTATAAAGCGTGTCGGTTTTTTATGCATGTCTCTGCTTCTACTAGAATTGCTTTGTCCGCATTTTTCTTTTCTTTTTTTACCTGAGTGGTCTTCGGCGTTGCGTTAGGAATTCGCCAAGCCTTTTAGCAGGCAAATTACTTGAAGATGAAAGAAAGTCTGGGCATTCCGCGCAAATATTTTTTTCTTCGCGTGATGCTCTACCATTACGATACATGTATCTTTCCGAAAGCAGGAGATACACAAAGTACAACATTGAGCAACATTATATTAATACAATGTGTTGCTTATGATATTTCGTGTCAATATCCTCAAACTTCTCTTTCAAACTCCTCTTAATTCACGGGTAATAAAGGTCTATTAAGAACATTATTGCAACACGTGACCATCTATTATTTCTTGTTAAGACCACCTTTCTTTATGATCAACAAGCATTGCGGATGCATCTTGGCTCAATTGATCTAATGGGAATTAATTGTCGTTTGTTATTATATTGCCTGTGCGCTTCGTGCCCCGAAGCGTTTACGCACACGTTGTGCATGCGTGGTATTTTTATCCGCCATCGTATATTACTTATTAATAAATTCGCCATAATATGCATAGCATTTAATGCGATAGTGTGCATAGCGATTATTAAGCTCGAGATATTCGCTATGCCACATGAAGAAAACGCACGTTTACGTTATCTAGACGCATATCTATGTATTCGCAATTAAATACGTCTACGTATTTACGCAGGCGAGAGACTCCAGTCTCTTCAATTACCTGCGTCATAATGAAACGCGCTATTATACGCTTAAAGTCACGATAACTCTTCCGATGTTTAATTTACCGGACGAAATAAGAGTGCTTATTTATCCTCGCGAACACTCTCATCCGGTTTCGCGAACGCTCTCACTCTACTTTCCCCTTGCCCCGACATATTTCTGTCAAGTTTTATCCGCGCTTTTTAAACGATTTCGTACAATTACCAGTCGATATCTACCAATCGACAATCGGTAGGGATGATGATACATTCGATCAAGCAAACGCGCAAAATACATCTTACGCCAATCAAGTGGCACGCTGTTATATTTAATATCTATATTTCCTACATTGATTTTAGACGTCTTACAAACTCAGTTATCTTATAATATAAAATACTTTTTATTTTCACTCAACGCTTTCACTTTTACTTTATTTATATATTTGTATATAACTATCTCAATTATATCTTGTAAGTTTGATCATGGCTTTTCTATTTCAATTTATGCAAATGATAAAATAATGATATTGTACACGGTTCTTTCGATGCCTTGGGATTGTCGATGTCAAAACATGTTCCAAAGAATTCTCGCTGAAAACGAAAGGGTGATATTATCCCTCTATAAACGAAAGGGTGATATTATTTGCGAGCGTTTTGTCGAGCTCGTAAGTTTAATAACGTCAAAAGATATACACGAAAGAATTCGAAAGAATTTTTTTCGGGTCGCTCTATTAATCTCTTTTCGCACGGGCTATTTATCCTAGAAGGGTTGCCGCTATTTGGAACCCTCGTTGCTAATATTTCTTCGCGCGAAGGCACGAATGGAAAGAGCCGGGTGCGACGAACCGAACTGGTCTAGATCTCAGCATTAACGATGCGAAGATGCTTACACGTCCGTCTTCCGCGAGAGAGAGAGACGTTTCCACTCGACGTGCTCGGTCTCTCCCTCTCTTTCGTCTCGTTCGATTCGCAGAGTTCCATTTAGGTCGGCGCTGTCTGCTTCCCGGAGATGGCCTGAGAACCAGTTCCGTAAACGCCCCAACGTGAACGCAACTAGAGACTCTACTCTGTCGCTCCCTCTTGGGGCCGAGCATCCTCCTGGAACGAATAATTAGTTTTACCGTCTTGTTGTTCCCCTTAATCCAAACGTTGCCTGAAAACTTTATATTTACATGAACGCGTCTAAATACTAAATTGACGGAATCACAGTTAAAGTATTATATAATACCATAATATATTGTGGCCATTCGCTTTTAAATTTTAAATTATTATGATAAGTCGAATCGTACTTACTTGGGCGTCTTATGTCAGGAAGCTTACAATTTATTTTTCCAACTTACGCATTTAATATCTTGAATATCTTATTATAATTTTACTATATTTTTAGTATACTATATTTTTATTAATCGTGGAATAAAAAAGTAGAATAAAAAAAATGGTAAGAAAAGCTAAAGATTTTTCTAATTTATTAAATTATGTAATGCTATATAGAAAATATTAACTTACGAGTTTTTGATATTCTTTTTTACATACATTACGTACAGTTTGCTTGGTATTTTAAATATTAAATTAATAAGTATGATTTATTGCTTTTAAGCATTGCTTGTTTTTCATTTTAATCATAATTGATTCAGTCATTATTAATAACTATTAATAATTACTTAATTATAATTACTTACAATAACTATACTCTTGTGGTGGACAACTGTTTGGTGATATTTTTCATTAATTATTCATTAATTTTTAATTATTTATTTTACTTAAAACATACCACGAATAAAATGATTGTGCAATTCAAAATTTGTTTGCCTTTTTTTCTTGGCTCTTTTTCTACCGAGCTACATTCTCTTTGCTTAATTTAAATATATCTCGCTACGCATTACGCACTTTCTATGGCGATCCGCAATCTGTGTGAGCTAGGTCGGCTGAAGGCCTCCATAATCACGGTGAAATAAGCCCGCGCAGCTGGCTCGCTATTGTCCCGTATTACGTAAACTTCACTACTCCCCACCTGCATTATGCACTGACTTGCGAACTCGCGCACTGCAATTCGTGGACTCGTTGCCAGAAGCTCGTGCCCGGCATTCACAAAAATGAAAGCCCTTTCAGAAGTCTGTTGAAGACTCCTATAATGAACTGTGGAAGGAGATTGCCCGCGTTTACCTATTTTAGGACGGTGTTTCGAAATGAAGAACAGTTTTCTGCGCAAGCGTTTTTTCGCCCGCCTTTTGTCCTTCTTTTTTTTATTCGCAACGAGTGCACCTCCACACTCTACATTCGGCTCGATACGCTGCATTCCGTAATTGCGTGCGAACGAAAGTCTCAAAGTCGATAATTAAACGCCGCCGGTGAGACCTCCGCTTTCCTCTCCCCCTCCTCCCCCCGTCCCCCAGGGGGATAGGGCGAGAGGAGTCAAAGGCATATAACGTCCAGGATTTGCCGACTTCGTCGTCCTATTTGCGCAATAATTTCGCGCGTGTAGCTTTTCCGCCGGCTGCATAAATGTCACGCTCGGTGGGTATGTTACGCCTTGGCTCGAGAGTTGGCAAATTGGATTAAGCGGTGTATCCGGGGCTCAAGGAACTAATGGGTACTAGGGCCACCGGCTTCCGCTGACTATAAAGTTCGCTGGCTGGCTGGCTGGCTGGTTGGTTGGCTGGCGCCTACGCCGATGCCGGAGGTAACAGCAGGCGGCGGTGTGATTTCGGCTGTAGGGACTAGCTCATGTCGCTTTAAACTGTCACGCGTTGACAGCGGTCTACCGCCGCAGCGGGGATATCTACCAAGTTTATTATCGCCGACGCAAATCCTGGTCGCGGCTTGGGCGCCGCTGCGGTTCTTTTACGCGGATCAGAAATTCTCTCGCAGCTTTAGTGGCGGATCTAGCGCGCGGAGTGCAGTGCGAAGCGGGAAAACAAGGAGTATATATCTAGTATTTCTCTCAAGCGAAAATAATCCGCGAAAGGGGAAAACTTTCATTGAAAAATAAGAGATAAAGTTAAGGTGAACATTTCGAAAGTCACTTATTGCTCAACAAGTTCTTCCACAATTGCCTTCTCGTTTCGAACGTTTTAAGATATTTATTTCATTTAAATACATATATAAAAAAGAAAAAAAGATTAAAAGAAATACGTATTACTTTACGTGATTCTTGCCTTTTGCGATCGAGTTACATCAAGCGAAGTTGTTTACTATAATACTCGTATATGTAGCAAGTATACATGTATTAATATGGATATCGATTTACTACATTTGTTTTTGTACAATACGCAAGTAATCTCATCGTCGTGTAATAAATCTAGATTAGGTAGTAATATGTTTCGGCGAGGAATTGTACGTTCTGTCGATTAAACTTCAGATTGTGTTATTTGCGAGGAAATGGTTAGGTCAAATCACACGCGAAATACGGGAAATAGGAAACGCAATATACGCTCTGTCTCCGAAGCCCGTTATGGATTTCTGCGGCTGTTCGGCTTATCTTCTTTAACTTTATCGATTAGCGAGCGGTGTGAGAAATGGGTTAAGCAATGTATTAAGAGATCTCGACAGCTCGGGATGTACACATGTAGACGATTGGATTTTCGCGAACATACCGCGAGTACGTGACGGTGGTAAATGTTGTACGCTTGTATGCGTCTCGCGACAATACAACAGGATTGTCGGCGGTAGAACTCTTTAATGGCGCATTAGAAGCACTCAGCGTTTCGCATACGCTTGTAACCCCTTCGGGGACACAATTATTAAATTACATTTAATGGTCGCTAATAGCTTGGATTAAAATCGCCTGGGATTGTTGGCGAGTTATTTCTCTGGGAGGGGAGAGAAGGTGCTCAAAAATACGAGCGACTACGTGTAATGGACGTGCAAGTTTCTGGAGAAGAGAGAGCAGTTCGTCCAGTTCCTCAAAGTTTGGAACCTCACCTGGCCGGTAATTCGCAAACTGAAGGCTGGCTGCCGGAGAGACGGAGTTACGTCGAAATCATTCATTGGAAGACGGGCGGAGAGTGGCGCAGGAAGGGCGAAGTGACCGTTTGCTACGAATGAATAAAGTTTCCAAACAAATTTCGCCGCCGGGCGGGAGGACGTCGTTTGCAGCTTGGGATTCGCGGTAAACTACCGCGAAGGAACGCGCTGCCGCTATCAAACTCGACTTAGCCTCCTTAACGGACGGAGGAAAAGAGGTGAAATTGACGTTGGAAGAGGCGCCGGGTACGTATCGCGAGTTTGTGAGGTGCGCGCGAAAAGGAACTGGCGAAAAACTTCGAGTCGTCGCTAAATGCCGTAACTATCCCGCTTAAAACGCGGCAAATGCCCTTCGTGACGGGCATTAGCCGTTCCGTTCTGTCTGCGGGGACGGCTAACAAAATTGGATTCCGCCCACGGAGCGGTGTTACAACGTCTCGTATGAATAAATTCATTCACTTTGGTCCCACCGCCGCCCCTGCCCCCTCACTCTCTATGATCTTCCCTTTATCCTTATGCCCTTTTAGCATTCATGCCGGAATGAGACTGTTCTCGGTGCATTTATTGCGCCGCGCCGCGGCTAGGTACGAGAGCGCCGTTTAAAGCGTAATTCGAAAAATGGAAAATACGCGGGGTAGTCGCCTTTGATAATGTAATAGTTTGAATAATTGTTCCGGCAGTCGTCGCACTCCGGGGGAGGGGGAGGAGGGGGCGAGAAAAGAGGAAGCGTCGCGCGTGAAATTTGTGCCGCAGGCGAATCGCGTTACGCAGTCGCGCAGATGTGTAACGCACACGCCGTTTCGGCGAACATTCAACGCGATAACCCCGTGCATTTAAAACGGTATTTAAACGATCGTAATATTAATATTACGTTAACGGAAGACTTACGAAGGCTACGAAAGCTATAACTGTAGGTAGATATGAATATTAATTCTAAGATATGAATATGAATAATTTTTTATTTTACCTCTTGAATTATAATAGAGTTTTAAAAGTTAAAGAGATTTCGAGTAGATAACAAGTGTTAGTCTCCTTTTATCTTTTATCATCATAACTATAGGTATACATTCAATTGATGATGAAAAGTTTAAGATGATATCAAGAGAATATAATGTCTTAGCAACGCGCGCGTGTCCGTAAATACGTGTTATTATCTATTTGTCGCGTCACGTGACATATTCTGCTTCGTGTGTGGTTTTAAATTAGTCGACATTGCTTGCGCAACTTAACGAGCTCCGCTAATTAAGATGATGATGACCGTATAGTTGATAAGCACGTAACGATGAGCCTTTGCTAATTATCGCGTGTGCTATACCAGTGATTATCGCTTTTCATATTAGCCGACGGAGGCATCAACTAGATAATTAATATGCAAGGATACATTAATATTCTGTGCAAATGGAATTTCGTTATAAATCGAATGTGAGACCTCGCGACATAATTCAGTAAAATCGCGGAGAATTTCGAATATGTTGCATCTGAAATTTGTGCAAGTCTCCTTAATTAATGCGACGCACGTTTCATCCAAGTAGCTACTGAGAAAAATACCACCACTTTTGACGTCAAATGTTACGTAATAATGGTTATAGTTTAAAAAGTTTAAAATCCCTCTGTGTCGCGATGTAATTGCCGCGCTATCCGAGTTCCACGACTTTTGTCACGATATCCACATTCCGGGCAGGAAAAACGCGATTCGTGCCTGGCCGCAATCATTAAAGGAATTAACGTGCGCAGGAGATAACCGAGCTAAGGAGATTCACATTTCTAATTAGTCGTAGGAACGCGATATCTCCTTTTATATGCCGCCACTTGGGGAGGGAAACGGCGCGGAGGGCGCAGGGCATTTGCATGAGAGATGTTCGAGAAATCGGCTGGCGGCCAAAGTAGCGAGACTTTGGCGAGGAAACTGGCTTCCAGCGGAGCAATATTCCGTCGCGATATACCCGCAACGTATTCACGGCCCGCACGAAAATTGGGTTAACATTTAATTCCGATAAAGGCTTCGTAATTTTCCCGCGGGAACGAGATTGCGGAATCATTTGATATTTTTTATTCGTTTTCCAGCGACCATATCTGTATCTCAGAGAGAGAGAGAGAGAGAGAGAGAGAGAGAAAGAGCCATACAATCTTTAATTACATTTACTTGGAATAAGAAGCATCGATTTATGGGAAAAATTTATTTCTTTAAAAGCACATCGCAGGAAAAGATAGCGTTTCCTGTAAATATACAAAATTTTCTCTCAAAGTTTTTTTTTTATTATCGTTTAAATAAAAGTTATAGCCTGTTCTCAGTTTCCAGAAACTAATATACACTTCTTATATGGACATATGTAGTAATAAGCGACTTTAGCCCTCTAAAAATAGATCGACGCCGAGGAAGAAAAAACTGTTCCTAAATCCTTACCGTTCTCTCGCCTTCGCGCGGAAACGTGTTTCTTCGCAGCCGGCGGTCGTTTCGAGATTCTTATTAAAACTTTGCGGCGTAGCACTCGTAACTCGTGGTTACGTTGCCCTGACCGCGAAGAGAATAGTGTATACGAGTTATATAGCACAGAAGAGAAAATGCCGGACAATGCGATGAGAAAAGCAGGAGCCTCGCTTAGGGAAACGTCATATCAGAAACATGCGCGTTCGCGACGCGACACCCGACGGGCAGACGGTTCGCGACTCACGATAAGAATGCTTCTCATCATCTACAAAAAGCGCGACGACTTCTCGCCTTTTGTGTTTTTTTTTTTGTACTGCAGCTTGAAAGAACGACGCTGGCGGCAAAATTTTCATGCAGAAGACACCACGGGCAGGGAGGGAAAGACGCGGTGATTGAAGCGTGCGGCCCGTGTGTAGTGGCAGGTGCCCGCTATATATATTATATCGCAAGGCTCAATCTCGACAATCGACCAGAGGCGCATCGTCGCGCGTCGTCTCGGGACGCGACGGGAAACCAAACGTGATCGATGGTTTGCGAATTGATCCTGGGCTTTCAAAAAGCGGAATGCGTCGAGTCATAAGAGGATTTCCCGCATTAGGATCGTTACCGCCGATATATGCCATCGTGCATCGTGGAAGTATGAAACAACGTCGCGTTGTTTTTGCGTGACGATCAAGCCGGGATTCTTGCTCGGCATATCGCAGCCTTGGCTCGATGCTATTTAAGGATTGTAGGAGACCTTAAAGTTCTGCGCGCGAGGGAACGAGCCATTGTCGCATGCGTACTGAAAAGTACCGCATTTGAAGTGCAATGAATTACCCTTTGACGATTCGCGCGGATGACGTAGTAATGCCGGGGGACATTCCAAGCAGGGAACGTATATCGCTGTTGAAAAGACTAAACTTCATTCGTGCACGTTTCTAGCTCCGTTTCTGCGCGAGCTTTGCATGGAGAGGCCCCGTAACACCCCGCAGTCGCGGCGTAAGGAACCTCTCTCTTTGAGGCACCTCCGATAGACTGATTTAATGCATTCGCGGGGGCGTGCGTTCTCGTTCTCATCCCCCTTTTTTATTCCGAGGGCTTTTAAATGGCTGTCGAGCGGACGCGATTACCAGGAGCGGGTGCCTGCACGTCGTAACTAAAGCGCGCGGCAGCCATTTACACTTTCGCGTCGCCACGCATTTATCGTCGGTTCTCCGATCACGAGAAAAACGGGCACGACGTCGGTTTAATCCGCCTCTCTCTGTCTCCGTTCTTCTGTCAAGGTAGATCCCTCGTGTCGCGCGGCCACAAACGAAGTTGCTGGTTCGAGAAAGTACTTTCAGACGGAAGAATCGTTTTCTCGACGCGCTTCGTCAATGCCGCCACGTTACGCCCTTCAGACTTTTCTTATAAACCAGTGAAGCGACCCGAATCTTTTGCATGCTCCATTTTATTGGTATTCAATGAATGGAGAGGATTCCACGTCTCTCGTCTGCGAAGTTGGATTTTACGGGAATTTGAAGAAAGGAGCCGGAGAGAGGAAGGAGACACAATGCCACGGTGGCGTTATATGTACATACGTAATGTTATTAAGAGCGATGTTTCCATTCCCAAGACATCGCCCGGAGGCAATTACGTTGATTACCCACGCGATGCAGCGACATATCCGTAGGCGCTAATCAGCCGCGCGAGGGAATGGTCGAATCACTCCGCTCGAACGAATGATTGATCATCGAACGAGCGGCACAGCCGAGGTATGAGCGTGTATAACGCGTCATATTTCTCCTCATCCACACTACATCCGTAGCGGAACTACCGGGCATTTCCCCCCATCGCCCCGGCTTAACGACTTTGGCGGGAATTCGCGCCTCGTGTTTAGCGTAACGAGGCCCTGTCTGATTCTGACATTTTGTTTGGGCACACACTCTCGTGTCTCACGTTCACGAAGCAGGGCAAGACAGATACGCCGAGCATGTCAACAGCGAATATGGGATATATTTGCCGCACTTAACCACTTAACCACGTGCACGTATTCGCGTGACGTTAAGATGTTAACGCATATGTGTACGATTTATCGTGACGTTTAATACATACGAAATTATTACGACGTATATTACACGCATTCAGATAACAGACTTGAGATGACAGATTATTACTGAGTAATTCTGCGCATTTTATTATTATTTTTAAATCATAAACATTCTATGATTAAAAGAAGATTCGCGCGCGTGCGCAATTTATTTAAATTAATATTTAACTTTCAGTTTAACGAAATTAAAGAGACTCCAAGTTGTGCAGGATATTCTAGATCAATCGCATTAAATTTTAAAGCAAACTTTATGAATTTTTATTTGATTCGTGCTTAGCAAAAATATTAAAATAAATTTAATAAGTTATATCTCTCAGATTGCTGTTTCTTTTTTACAAGCGTAATGTTAATTAATCCATCGAATGGAATAAGTAACGAACATTTTCTTACTTGCAAAACATCATAGCTAGAAAATATCGTTGACTATTTTGGTCAAGTAAATAAAATTCCAGATTTGTTCAAAGCTAATGATTTTCTATATAAATTTCAAAAAATTCTATATTAAGATGAAATAAAAAAATAAATAAAATATTCAAAGTTTTTATGTAATTTCTTATAAGCAGTTATGAATCATGTTTTCTTGGATATTCAGTTACTAAAATAGAAAATATTTATATTAAATTAAAAATAAATTAATACACATACGCACAGAATTATTATTATAAATCGAGAGATAGCAAGAGATGAATATATATTTTATAAGACAGGTAGCCAAGAGTCTACATTTAACATTTCATCCGTTGCAGCGATATTGTATCGATTCAGTTCAGTCTGCATAGAAGTTTCTTGTGAACGTGACGCTATCTCGATATAACCAGATGGAAACGAGTTCACCGTCTCGTTTTATTAAAAAAAAAGTACTTACGATCAATTAAGGCATGTTACTGAGCACGATCTTGAGCCAAGGTTGATACCAAGGTTGAAGCACCACGAACCTTGTAAGTGTCGCCGGAACAGCGTGGCCTCGTATTAAAAGCGCAGGATTTATCAATGGAATCAACTTCGATGCAATGTTGTTATAGACCGACCAGATCTTAAGATTGAAAGCGTACGCAGAGACAGGTCGATATAATTTCCGCACTATGACGACAGAGCTGATAAGCCGGTAATGAGCAAAGCGGATTCTGTATTGACTTAATAAGCTCTTCGTATAAACCATTTGAGTTTATATACGTAAATTAGCATCGTTACCAGTTCATGCACTGAATACGATCGATTGAATTTGCATTTCACGCTTACATTTTGTTATGATAATTCTTGTTCCTGATTATCAATTCGCTAAATAGAGGTATATCGAGGCCATGTTTGTGATAAAAATAATTTAACAATGTATAAATTCTACTATAATATAGGAAGCGTATGAGCACGCTTTTTATTTCTTCTTAATTTCTGTTTAAGAAATATTTCGTCTTTATAAATAGAAATATAGGCAAATTGCCAATTAAACAATTCGACGTTCAATTAAACAATTCTATAATGAAAAATAGATTTTATAGAAATTGTAACTTTTATGTAGCTATACACCTTTATATAGCTCTATGACAGCCATAGGGCAATGTCTTGCTTCCAACACGACACAGACAAATGCCGGATGATTAGATTATAATAGATAACTTGCAATTACTAACAACTGCTTGGTAGATAAGTAGGTATGATGAGGACGAAATTGGGGGCGCGGCTATAAAGAAACCACTCTCAATAACACCATCTGTCTTTAACGTAGTCGACATCGCGCGATGGATAACACTCAGGCATTCGCATAGTCGTAATTAGCCGTGTGTGCACCGAGGGTTATTCAGGACGTTAGCATAAGCGAGGCTCTCCCTCGTATCGTATCTAATCGCATCTTTCCCAAACACATTCCCTCCATTTTAAGACGTGTATAATAACATAAAGAAGTTTAAAGTAAAGGGCTACGGCGCTAGTGAATTAATAAACGTTATGTGAACGTTAAAGCAAATTTTATCAATCTCACGCTTGTGCCTTGCTTATAGTTACGTCACTGGTCATTTAGTTGAACTTCTACTGCTATATGATTATCTCGAGAATTACTGGACGGTAGCGGGATGCGCGCAGCGTCCAAAACGCATAATTTTGTCGAAATAACAGGGTCAAAGCCGGAGGCGGGTTAAATTGCGTCCGGAACACGGGGGCTAAAGGACAATTAGAATCCACCGTCGGCCGGCTATGCGAGTATCAACTGAGAGAGCGCAGTATCTCTCTTTATCTCTTCTCTGTTTTTCTGTCTCCCTCTCCCTTCTCCTTGTGCGACGAATTGGATAAAATAAATCCGCCCTCAACTTTCGCCGCGTCGCGTATTGTGACGTTGCGCGCGGCGCGGAATTAATTATAGGGCCGAGAAAGGAATTGCTACGAGCCGCTCTGACGATGAGCGTCTGCTGTGATCGAAGACTCCTGGAAACGGGGTTAACTGCCGCGATAATTATTATTCCACCCCCGGCTAGCGGCCGCAGCGCGAGCGATTGAATTTCGAGCACGCGCGCGAGCGCGAGATTCGCCCGGGTCGGACGTTCCTCGCGCAAGACGAGGACTAATTAATATCGTGCCGGTCGAATAACTTAGCGTACACCTTGGCACGAAGGGGTTGCACACCGAGGTCTGAAAATACGATGGCTGTCCTTCCCACGCGGTCACGCGAAGGGTCGATCCGATCGTCACGCGCGCATTACGCGGCTTTCACAATGCGAACAGCTCGCGGCGCGAACGAAGAGAAAGGGATAAAAAGCCAGGATGAAACTCGAGATAAAAAAGAGGAACTAAATGCAATTATGAGAAGATGAGAGTAGCCATAAGAGGATCAAATTCTCCTAAAGTTACTTTAGTATCGTATTTTCATTTTAAGGATAAACGATTTTCGGTTTCGCTTCACGTATTGAAATGTATATGCGAGATTAGTGCATGTGATAATGATGATTATTTACTTGAAATTGGAAATGCAATTTATCTGCATGGGAATTTTTAATCTCTTCTTGATTATAGATAGATTAAAATGAAGCAAAAAAAAATAAAACGAATAGTCGGTTATGGGATCCGATTAACTTAAAGGTCAATAGATTCGACCGAGATTTACATTTTCTATTATTTCGACTACTGAATGCTAAGGCGATATTGCTTCGAGAAATTTTATATTTCCGGCGAACTCGTGATTCCTGCTTGTATTTTCCGTCGCGCCGGGCAGAGGGAAATATATTAAAGATCTGCTTGTTCAAGCAGGAGATAAAGATAAACATGACGTTTGGAGCAGCTTAGCCGGAGGACCTTTCGAAGTCAGAATAAATACTTTACTTGCGTGAAAATTCCACAAGCATTCGTCTTTCCTTCGACGGAAGATCTTCAGTCCGCCCGAGTTGCGCTCTCCAAACACGGTTTCAAAGTATCATAAAACCGATACGCTCGTGTGCGTTTTATCGACTGCGTTTCTACGAAGTGTCCAACGGCGCGGAATACATCGCGATATATATCTCCCGTCTACCGCAATTAACTTTTTAATAAAGCTTCGCGCGTCCGAACGTTGCGGGCGCATTTTTCGCAGCGAAGCGGCGCGATGGGAAATTGATTTCTGTCGCCGCGCCGGTCGCACTCTTTTTTCACCAGGCCAGGTGTGTATCCGGCTTTATCGTTACCCACGGCTGCCGTCGACGAGGAGAGCGGCATTCTTTCCGCTTGCATGCCTGCCGCAAGATAAGATACATCCACGGTCATTAATAGCAACCGAAACGCCGATAAAGCGTTGTACGAACTCGACGTCGCCGAATTTTCCTCTGGCTTGTTAGCCTGAATAAATCGCGATAGTACCCATCCCCGTAGTCGTGTTTGTTTACAATTTTGTCGGTGAAAGCAACGAGGAGGTCCCGCGGTGCTCCTGCAGCATCCTAATTGGATAATAATAATTCTGTTATCGCGCGAGATGATAAATAGCGGCCGCGTGCGCCTCTTTAATCTAATTCGTCGATGGCGACCGCGAAGTGCTCCGACCGGAATTAATATAATACGTCCGCGAAATTGCGGACGTGGGCTGAAGTCTTCGGAAATTGAAGAGGAAGAGAATTTTCCCCGGAAAAATGTTACGAGCGTCAGAATTATCAGATGTGAAACGTTACTAGGCGAAATATCGAACGTAGTGGCGTGTAGCTGGAACGTATCTATATGTGTAGCAACGATTTATACCTATATATATGTTGAAGCTTCTTTTAATGTAATAACTGTTTTATAAAATATTTCATCAAATAAACGATATTTTTTTGTTAAAATCTTTTTACTTCAGCATACAGATTGAAAAGTACTTCTTTCACAATGTTTTTCCGAGAAGATCTTCAATTAATTCTGGCAGTATCAAGCTTCTTTTCTTCAATATGGTAACGAATGCCGCAGAATTTCTGCCTCTGTTATGAAGACAAGAAATCGCTTGCGGCGCAAAGCTTCTAAGTTTCTTACTACTATTATATAACAAATACACGTATAAGTACAAATTAAAGTAAAAAGTGAAATTACTTAGTTTATCATTATTATCTTATATTTACGGCATGTCTTACCATTGAACGACTCTTATATTTAGTATTAATACTTACTTGTTAGTAATACTTATTCGCTGCTTGACGAGTCGAATTTCGATGCCAGAAGATAAATAATTTAATATTTATTTATACTTATATGTATAATACGAAATTATCTTAAAATTATTTAAAGGTAATGTTAATATGCGTATCTGTATACGGCACATTTCCATATTCATTTCCATATATATGGCACATTTCTATATTAAAGAATATATATTTTTCCCTATTTAAAGCGTCCGAAATTGAATTTCACCGAGATAACACCGACTTCAATTTCTGGATAAAGATTAAATATTCTTGAGCGCATTATGTCGCATATTTTCTAGAGGCACGGCTCAATACCAGGTGGCTGCTCCGATCGGCCGCGCCGGAGAAGAATAAATACACGCAGATTGCGACGAAGAAATCCATGCAATTACGCCGCGTTGCGCTTAGCGGCGCTATCGGAAATCCCGATAAACCGCAATCAGGGGTGAGCACCGTGATTAAAGCCCCGTGACGGTAATGGCGCCGATATAGCGCCGTATATAAATAGAATCCGACGTTGAATCGTTAATGGTGGCAATTCGTGTGTTCGAGAGTGGCGGTTGTAACAATATTTATGAATAGCGGCCGGTTAAAACCGCGTATATACAGATAACTTCGATAAATATTTGCGCTGAATTCGAAAATCGTGATAATTTGAATGTGGCTGCCATTGCTCATGCAAAACCGAGAGAACGAATCGCTTGTGTGTAGCGCCGTTTATATGGTAATCATTAAATATGCGTGCGCGCGTGCGCGCGTTAACTTTCTAAATTCCCTCAATAAATAATCTAAATACCTTCCCGCCGACTTTGCAGGGATTCTCTTGACATTTTATACCTGCTCGTAAATCCCGGCTCAATATCGGCTGGATATCGAAGGCAGTTCGAGAAATGAAGTTACTCGGTTTCGGAATGTCCCCCAGAACCGGCCGATAAAATCCGTGGAATTTGCTTTACGGGGGACATTCGATGTCCTCCTTTGTCTTAAACACCGTTACCTGCAATGTGAGTTTCTAAAGGCGGGATTTTTCGAAGAATTCCTCAGGCGGTATTGAAAGAGACGTCGCGGAAATAGAGGTGGAAAGAGTGAGAAGGAGGAGGAGACCGGAGGAAACGTGTAAAGGCGGAACGGGGCAAGTCAGGCAGTCGAACCCGCCGCCTTACAAAATAATGCGCCGGCGGATCTGCGCCGTGGCGGTGCAATTAATTAAGATAATTTATGAGTGCAGCCAAGTCGTAGCGGCGCGGTGGTTAATGTTTATCGCTTACGACGCTCGTATCGGCAGCATAATTTATCTCCGACCGGCCACCGCGTCGCGTCTCGCGTCGCTCGCACGATTTACTACTACGCGCTCGCTAATTTATTTGGGAAATAATAATCGTTCGGTGGCAGATGGCGATGGCGTTTTTCTCCCCTGTGCTGCACCGGGATAACGTATTGCGCGTAACCATCACGCGCCTAAAACTCGTCGCGGTAGCGACCGGGACAGCAGCCTGCACCGGTGTCGTCAGAATGGACGTGTTTCGCGAAAATTGTTTCTGCTTAGCGTCGCGGCTAATCTGATACTATCGGTATTTAACCGCGGATACAGGTGGCAAGCACGCGCGTGGGACAATAAAATTTCTGATAAAATAGCCACTGCAATACTGAGAGGGGGGGTAACAGGTGCGGTCATTAACACCAACTGTAAACATTTAATCAGGCAACACTTGGTCGCTTTAATCCTCGAATGGCGCCGCGCGGCGGAAGGTAAAAATATTAACCGAGGAGTAAAATAGCGCCGCAGGCTATCGCCGCCAATCGCGGCTATTTAACGGAAAAAATTAATTAATCGTCGCAATTTTTTTAATCGTCGGCGAGCGAGCGTGGAAGCGCTGTCGGCATTTAACGGCTGATTAATGCCCGGTAGTCTAATTCTCGCAATCACGACCATTCGCCTCGCGTCTCGAGGAGCATTGAATTAAATTGGTCTACTTGTTTCTTATTGCGATTTGCCGTCCTCCCGAGACGGATCGTCGCCGCGCGCTGAGAGAAGAAATTGTTTCTCATTTTAAATTTAGAATTCGGAATTGACGGAACTTCAAAGAGGCCCCTTAATTGCGATTCGAAATGGGCAAAAAATAAAGTCCTCCCGCTTTCCTCTCCCCCTCCCCCCCACCCCGGACGAGATGAGAACACGTCTGACAAGTTGGAGAACACTCGTTCGACACCTGAGACTTCGTTCGTCGCGGCGAAGCGTGCGGTCTGCAAATGCGCCCGCACGGCGCACGTATATACGAGCCGCGCTACACGCTATTTCCCTCGCGCAATCAAATACTTCCGCGGATGAATATTCACACGTTACCGCCGGGCAGCTGTACCAACTGAAAGTTAAAGCCAATTCAGAAACCGGAAAAGTAAAACATACACGGACGAGCTCCGAGAGCGCGCGAGAGCGACGCACGTCCGGATAAAATTTACCCTCCTGTTATCCAGTTTCGTGCGCGCATACTAAACTGCACGTTGCTGTGTATACCTGCCGCGGCAAAGTGCATTCTCTTTCCCCGCCGCTGCTCTTTCTCTCGCACTTTATTGCCGCCCGCGGCCGTTTAGCGCAATAAATTAGACGCGGCGACGGTAAGCGCCGTGTTATACTGACGATCAAAGGTAATTTGATTTATGTATCTCACCCCTGCTGCGCGAGAGCGGAGGGATCCACGAGCGCCTTGGAGATTCGACTTCCCCAAAACACGGCGGATCCGCGGCGCGTTGCACACACACACATACACACACACCTACAAACTCCGTGTAATTAACGTAAAGACGCGCACGGTTGCCCGAAGTTCCTGCCACATCGACCGTATAACGTGACGTTATAATAGAAACCGTAGACACGCCGTCTCAGACATAGGTCAAATAACGAGAATCACGGGACCGTTTCAGACGTCGTGCGCAAGTTTCCGCAAGTCTCGGCACTAAACCTACGAATTTCCGCGACGCCATTGAATGCACGTCTGAACGACGATGCGATGCGCAAGGAGGAGGGCATTCCGGAGGATGATCAAACGGTTTTCCTCCGAAAGAAACGCTCCGCGTCGTCTTTAACTATTTTAACCTGAAGATATTTTATTAGAGACATGAAAACCAATATTCAGAGAGTCTCATTAAAAATTATGAAAAATATCCACAAATGTGGATTAACTTCAAAATATTTTAGTTGTCTAATTAAAAATTATCGTTACATCGGTCGACGTTCACAAACTTGTATTAATTTTCAAGCGTTTATATCTTAAAGAAAAAGAAGAAAAAAAACACAAGTTGAGGCACAATATGCATCATATTTTTATTCAAATAATACTTACAAAATTTTTTCTAAACTTTTTACGCGTTCTCAAATCTCCTCCGAGTTGAGAGCATAAAGTTACATCGTTAATTTGCTGTAAAGTGTTTAACTTTAAAGCAAATTTCGAGAAAGACATATTAAAAAAGAAGCAACGCGTGTCACTCACACGACTACTCCGAAAGTTAAAACACACTCGACACACGTTCCGACAGACATGGGCTTATCACAATGCACATAAGCAAGTCAAAGTTATCCGGAAAAGCAAACTTACGCCGACTGACTGTAACTTTTGTTTCGTAACGCGATAAAATGGCTTTCCATCCGTTTCCGAGGACGGCTTGTGTCGTATCTTGAGCGAGCGGCATGCAGATAACATCTTTAAATTTAGAAAAGAATGGCGATGAAGGGATGCCGCGTACCAGCTGGTGCCCCGATACGATTGAACCTGGCCGGAAAACAGGGTTAATCTTGTCAAAGAGCCCGACGCGCGCGACAGGATCTATCGGGATCTCGACGACTTCAGCGTACTGCAGGATCTCCCCCCTCACCCGTCGTGCTGCGGATTTCCGTGCTGCGCGAGGCAGAACGGTGCGACGTGATTGTCCCCCACGCCTTCATTTAAATTATTCACCAGGCAGAATACCGAAATGCGCGCGTGGTGGCGCAAAGCGGATGGGAGGCGGCACAGACTCTGTTGGAAACGAAGTGACGTTCGTCCCGAAACTCATTTTCGAGCACAAAGGAGTCGCCGCGAATAGGCGAGGAGTCGACGCTTATTAATAAGTACTGATATTGGCTCTGCGCGAATGTGTGACGAGCGCGTGCAAGCAACCTCGCGAGAGGAATCGACCTAAATTAATATGGAATTTCCTTCGCGGGCCTATTCATCTTCCGCTCGATTTCGCCAGCGATGATATAAAAATTGTATGACTCATTATCATAAGAATATTTAACGTATAATATCATTTCCAAAATATTAATTACTATCGATGATAATATACATATAGGTTTGAAAATATAATTCTACTTTTATTGCTCTTTATGATATCTGATAAAACAATATTTTTGGATATAAAAAATTATATTTAACTAAAGTTATGTGGCTGTAGTGTTTCTTAGATAAAAAGATAAAATGTTACTCTTACGAATTTATTGGGACAATAGCTTTGCCACTCGCTACTTTTATCGCGCAGCAAACTATTTTTATCTGTCGACTATTAAGCGGCTAACACAATAAAAGCCGTAAATATAGCCTTTCGCAAGTTGTTGCGGCCGGAAGTAAGAGCCGAAAAAAGACGGGCGTCGTTAGCGGCGATGCTCGATGCATATCTCTTATCGCGAACCCATTAAAGCGCGCTATCAAACATAACGTCGCTTTGAAGCCCGGATTAGCTGGCCTTTGCGGAATTTCGATGGCCGGCTGCAAGATCAACTGTTGTAATATCGTTGAGCGCCGGACTGCACACCGGCCGGACCTGATTGCTTACCGGGGATTAAAGGGTTTATGTGCGGGTGCGTGTCCGCTAAACGATGCAATTTATCTGCGACGTGTCGCGAAGCTCGACGAGCCGTAATATTGCCGGTGAGTTATTAAAGGGCCGAACTTGAGGGGCCCGAACGCTCCGTCCGGGCGCGGCGCCCGATCTATTCGAACTAGCAACATCAAGGGAGGCAACTTGCAGATTCGGCACAAATTGAGATGTTCAGCCGTCTATGAAAATTAATTTAGACGAAGTTCGCGGATATCCCTGTGTTGCCTGTACACGCTTTAATACCCGGGCGTGAGTTTCGCGTGAGGTGCGAGAGTTAGTACTAGGCTAGGACTTTACTCTTCCGCCCCTCAACCCACCGCCTCCACTCCCTGTTAATAAAACTACGAAGATAGTTAACGCGCTTCGCGTCCGCGTGCAACTGCGTAATAACAATTTAAGGCTGATAAATTAGGAACTTCATCGTGCACAATAATCTTAAACGTGACACCTAATTACGGCGCGCACGTCATTTGAAGCTAAATGTATATGACATATACTTATAGCGCTATGTATAATCGATACAGCTTGCAATTTCATGGTGAAGCAGTCGCATTCTACATTATTTTGATCTGAGGGAGTAAATATAAAGGAAACTGGTGTATTGTTTCAAAATTATAATATTTTGGTCGCAGAGCCTAAATATGGGGCGACGGTCTATTTTGTTTCAGAATTATTTTGTCTAATAAGGTAATTATGTATCTGCGACTTTTCTTTTTAGAATATATTAGCGCATAATTTTAGGGGCGTTTGTCCTATGGTGTAAAAGCTACACGGCTAACGAATATCAAAGCGAGCGAGTTGCAAATTTGGCGCAGACTGTTCAACCGTCTATGCAAATTCATTTAGACAAGGTGCGGCCGCTAGTTATATGCCACCGCACGTCGAGAACGCAATATGAAATACGCCTCGCATTGACTGTTATTGCGATTGCGGAGAGCTCGACCCGTAACCGCATTCAAAATGCAATACACTGTAATTACATCGTGTAATTACGGCTTCAAGTTCGCCAAATATGTGTCAAACAATAGCGATATATCTCTTTAATCTTATCTCTCTCTCCCACGCGCTCTCTTTACTTATACATACATCCATCTCGCGATTGTTAAAGTAAGGCAACAGGAAAGAGGAATATAAGACATTTTTATATTTTCAATGTCATGTTTTACATATATTTAGATAAGTTAATTTCTTTTCTCCAAATTCAATTTCCTCGGATGACTCGGAGATAGCAAGTCGACCGGTAGTCTGGAGATAAGTGGCTAAAATCCTGAATTTCCGGATTAAATCCGGCGAGATGGCAATTTTATATCTCACGTTGGAGAAAATAGAAATTGATTTCCGACAAAAGCGTGTATCACAACTCCATTTATATCTCGTAAATTAGTGTTAATAATAGCGGCGTTACCTCGAAGATATTTATATACTTATTTGGCATGTTAATAAACAAACATTGAGAAATATTAAATGCAATGTGCACGATCGAAGTGAGCTGGATAAAAATCGATAAAAATTATTACAATCTTTATCGTGCTTGTAATCGTTTATCTCTGACAGAAAAATTGCTCGCTGACACGGTAAATAAGACTTTAGCCGATGGGGGCCGCCTGCTGCGTGAAACACGTCTTATAGCAATCATATATTCCGTACTCTTCATTCTCGCGAGGGGAGGACTCTGTAAGAGGAAACAGAAGAGAAATTACAGCGTTTGCGCACGGCGCGCGTTTGTGTAACTATACTAAATTCGATCGGCACGCCATTAAGATCAGATATAGTGATCCCTGTACGTGAATTAAGGAACACGGGAATTAAAGCGGAAACAAAATTCATTAAGGAGCTGCCGTAACGAGATCGAGACAGTCTTTCAACGGGATTACCTAACGACGCAATTTTATCTCCGTCGATGCCAAGCAGCAAATGCTTGCGTATTATTATTTCGCGTCGGGATATCATTTTAGAGATATTTATATAACAACGGGAGTTTTTTAATGACGTCTGATTAATCGCGACTCCCGGTTTCTAATAAACGTTACCCCCGGTCTTCGATATTACGGAACGAGAACGAAACAGATCATTTTTCCGCGATCGCGTCCGGACACTTAAAAGAGGCTTCAGGCGTGAAAGAAGTAAACTTCGTTTCCGCCTTATCTCGAGACGGATGCTTTGACTGTCTTCATCTGTGCAAACGAAGTTAGGCGTCAACCTGGACTTCTCTGCGGGAGCGCGCTGAATCGCGATATCGATCGCGATGCAACGCCGGTCCTCTCGCCGCCTCTCGAGTTTTCCGCGAGCTGTCTGAAGGATTTCTCAAGTTTCGGATGCCGGCGGAGCGAAGTATAAAGTTTTTCAAGTGGATTTCCTCCTACTTTCGGCCTTGCATCAAAGAGCTTCACGGCAGCCCCAACGAGTAATGCATTATGAAATTATCCCCGCGCAAAAGCGGATACGCAATAAATATTTGCCGGCGACTACAGTGAAATATCCTTTGACACAGACGCCGCGTGGCGTAAAAAATATTAAAGCTTCATGAAGCCCCCGGTGCGGTGGCCGATAGAGAATGGGGAGCACGCGTGCGACAGACAGACGGTCGGCGGGCGCAATCTGCGCGTGGTGAAAATTGGTTCCGGCTAAAAAAGACGCGGTTTATACAAGAGTTTCGGGGAGCTTGATACGTAGATTTAATTTTCTCTAATTACGGCGCGAACCGCACGAGCGGCGCAGCGATGCGTGCCTGATGCGGCGCATATGCATATTCGACGGCATGTGGGTTGCAGCGTTTAATGAGAGGTGCCTGTTCGACGGGCGAGGCGTGCGTCGTCGTGCGGGTTCCGGGGAAAATAAATTTTACAAACGCTCATCGGAAGCGTTACACACGTGTTTGAACTTTCGGGAATGATTGTTGACCGACGTTGGTTGGCTTATAAACGAATGCCGGCGTTGCCGCCCGGCGCGATTGAATACATGAACGGTTGACTAAACACCATGCAATTTCCATGTCCAATTTGCAGCTTATGCAAATGCGTGCCCGGCATTTCGTAATTATATGCGTCAAACGCGCGATGGTTCGAACAATTTTCTCCGACGATTTCTCCGACGGCGCGACGCGGCTCGACGACGCGGACGGACGACGGCACCACACACAGAGTCACGGTTCCCCGTAAAATCCGAATTCAAATGTTACTTACTTTCTGAATTGCTTCTTTGCTTGCTCTGTAGCGGAGTCGAGCACTAAGTACACAGCGTTTTATAACGGACGAATGGAATCGCGGATAGAAGTGGCGTACAAACAAGAGCGAGTTTCCCAGATGGGTCTACGAAAGATCGACGGACGAAATTAATTTCGAGAGTAGATGAACGGCGACCGGAAGAACATGTTTAATTAATGATCGAGGTGCATCATGACGTTCGATGAAAATACTACCGTATGATATGTGCAGTTATGCACGCTTGAGGGAGGGGGAGGGGGGTGATGTATAGGCACACATATGTGTCACTTAATTGCATTCACGAAATGGAGAGTATACAGGATGCCGTGTAGCGAAGGGTAAAAAAAATGTAAAATTGATAAATAGCATGTGTCACGGGTCTAGAGATCGATATGTTGCTTGCCTTTATAGTCTCGGAAAATGAACTCAATATTGGGGACGTGCTTTGATCCTTAACCAGCTCCCGATAGAGGTTGGGAAAATCGCTTTCAACTTTGGACGACGATAAAATGTAAAATAAGATTTTTATAAGAACCACGTCATCGTGTTTCGAACGAGATTAATAACGTAATAACGTAACAACGTAGCAGTAATATCTAACAGGTTCATTAAAAAAGTGGGTTTCTTATTCCCGGCTGATAGAAATTGACCTTAAGTTCAGAAAGAACTTCCGTGTCCTTTAATAGGAAGAGTTTAAAAATAAGAGGATTAATATCGCTCAAGTATAATAGCCGTGCGCTCGCGCGCGCGCGCGCGCGCGCAAGCAAGCAAGCAAAGTGGAGCGGCATCCGTGAAGATTTTATGAAATCTCTATACTCATGTTTTAGTAGTAGTAATAAAATAAATTTTATTAACAATGAAACAATTTAAAAAATGTGACATACGTGGTTTTTAATTAAAAAAAAAACCTGATGTATAAATTGTAAGCGCAATTAAAACCTTTCGCGCTCCTAACGAAATCATATTTTCTATGTTGTTACGTTATCAGCATTTACTATTGCCGAGAGGCAATTATTTAATAACAGAATGCAAGTCAAATTGATACAACTATTAAATACGATACGCCACGATTTCAACGTGAAATTCTGGAAAAATGTTTTTCCTCTATCGTGGCGTATGGCGCACGTGATCGATATTGTGTCGTAATATTTCAGTAGCTCGTCTGACGACACACGGGACTCTCGTGAGAGAGGCGCTTGAGCGTCGTAAAGGAAAGCCGGAGGCAGGGTGCGAAAATTGTTTCTTTGTTCCAAGCTAGGGAAGACAGCAAAGAATTCACTTTAATTTTACACTTTGAAGCGCCCTCGGACACAAAGACCGGACGGTGGACCGCTTCAGATCACAGAGTGACCCGCCAGACAATATTTCCGCTAGCAAGAAGACGCGCGCACAGTTTCCTTGGAATTCTTCGAGGTCCCGTAAATGATCTTCACGGTAGATAAAAATAAGAGAACGCTTTCGCGCGCGCGACGTCGCGCGTGTTTCTTCCAATGGTTGCGCCCGTCGCAAAGTAATACGCAAGACGAGACAGACGCGGACGGAGGGCGGGGGGGGGGACGAATGCCAGCCTCCGCGCGAAAATCACCCGCGGAGAATCGCCCGTCGACCTGATGCCGCTCGCCGGACCTGGACAATTTCGCATTCATTCCGAAATGCATTCTGCAAGTTTTCAGTCGGTCGCGCGTACAGAGACACATAATAGACGCGGCCGCGGCAATTATGCCGCGCGCAAACGGCCGCTGATTACTCCGCATTCACAGATTACGCCGCCCGGACACCGTCGCGTCGTTCTGTTCCGGCGCAATATCGCGGAGAAGTTGCGAGGATAATGACTGACGGGGGAGACGTAATAAACGGTGTCCTTCTCCTCTTTTATCGTCGGACGCGACGAGGTCGGACGTGGACCATTCCGAGGCGAAACCGCCGCCATTCGGACGGACTCTAAAACCCCAAGGTGCTACCTAATCCTGAAATTGTCGTGTAAAACGTTACGATTTGAGCGTCGCCCCCTCCTCTCCCCACCTCCCCCTTATGTTTCTGGTTAAATGCATTTCTGTAACTCGACTCTTTGAACCTCACGCTCCGCTCGTAAATGCGTCACGGGTTACGTTAGCTCTGCTAAGTGCACTTTGTATTCGTGAATATTGTAGTGAATATTACGGGCGTTGACTGCTGATTGCATGTTCAATACGATTTTGCTAAAGGAATTAGTTTTTAATAATTTATATACAGTTAGGACCCAGTTTGTGAAATGTCTCACTTTTACTGTTCTATTAATTCGACGTTTCGCAATATATCATATAAAGTACGTCTAGTTTTTATCCTCCCCCACTCTTATGATTTATATTTAAAATTAAAATCTGTTACGTTGTAAAATTAATTTAAATTATACTTATATTCTTGAATTGTGCTTCAAATTTATCAGTATTTTAATGTCTCTTTTATTTCCCCACGTTTTTGATTACAAAATAATTTCGAAGGGTGAAACACTAGCGTTTAATTCTGTCAAGTTTAGAATTAATTAGATTGATTCCTTGAGTCGAAGTCTTGGACTTGATTGGAAAATTTGAATTCGATGTTTAATTAACGTGGAAAATTTGATGGAGGGCCTAATTGCAAAGACGGGAAAGTTGACGCCAAGTTTCTTAACGAATCTGTCATTAACAGTTGATTTAATGATAGAAGTTGGGCATTCTGTATTCGCGGAGAGATGGAGATGCAAAGAGAATTCCTTATTTCTTACCTAATTTTGTCACTTTTCCAGAAAGTGTGTAATTATATTTTACGATTTTTCGAGACAGCGTCTTATAGTTAAACAATAGGGACGGCGAAGAGAAAGGAAATGAATGCGGATATACCTATGTATAGACGAGCTACTTATCTACATTGCGAATGCATACACACTTGAAGGAAACGAGCATGCACTTAATAGTTTCCCTCGGGCGACGGTCACGGTACTGAAAATATCAATTCCAGCTGTGCTCCCGGGAGCAACCTAATCTGGCAGCGTAGCGTGAAACGATTTAAATCCAGTTCCGTAGCGGCGCTACACACTAAGGAGATTTCACTTAAGCCAATTCGCCGTGTGGGATTAAAATTTAATCTCAAAAAGATGTTAACAAATAGCGGGCGGAATTCTCGCCGTCGTCTCGCCCGCCGATCGTCCGCGCGCTCGCGCCGCCAGCCCGACCCAACGAGTTAAATCCGCGCGTCGCGTCGCGTCGCGCCGCGCCGCGCCGCGCCGGATAAAGGATCGAGTTAGACGCTTGTCATATGCACGTGGCACATTTTTGTACGCGTCAGATGTTCTGACGGAAATTAACGATGCAGATTTTAAAGGGCGGAATTCTATGCAGATCGCGCGCTCGCGCTCGCGCTCGCGTGGACAAAGTCGCGCCGCGCCCCGTCGCATTCCTGCCTCGAATCGTATTAATTAAAAAACGGAAGGGGACGCCCGTAATGAAAAATCCGTCGTTCCGGCGTACGGAATCGTACGGGATCGCATATCTCGATTCGGTATTGTTCGACTGTGACACAGGCCGCTGCTCGCGATATTATGCTCGCAATATATATTGGCGATATTATGAACGCGCGTTTGCTTTAGAGCGCGGAATAAAGAGGCTCCCATTGAGATTCTCCGTTTTAATTCTCTTAGCAATATTACGATACGATATATACTACAATGCTGCAGTACCAATCTTGTTTTTCTTCCTCGCGTGGGTGTCTTTTTTTTCGGAACGCGCAATAAAGAGATCCGTGTACTCGCGGCCTTGTATTCGCGGCATCAGTTCCTCTATTAATATTTCGAAATTGCCGACCAATTGTGCTCGGTCACAAAAGATCGAGGCCAGGTGGGATCTATGCTGTGCTTCACGGCCATTTAATGGATTCTTTCGTCGAGCGCGGCGTATTGTTTAAGGGAATAAATAAAGCAAGTAGGGAGCGTGCAGAAATTTCCTGTGATGGAAGGTATTAAACATCTTGCGTCAATGACAATTTAATCGATTTTATTATTAAGCCAGGAATATAATATACCACGTGCATTAAATGTATGGATATTGTATGCAGCACCGCCCATAGAACAATACATAATATATGCGTTATTGTGACGCTTAAAAAAAAAAGTATACAAGATCTGATATAACATGTCGCGAATGGGAGACGATTTTTCTCATTACAAAAGATTAAGTAGTCGCGCCATAATGGCTACATAGAACATGAAGAGGGTATTTAGTATATTTCTTCATATTTTCTGCAGTTTTCTTTAAGCAGATTTCTTAAGTAATTTGCAGTATTTTCAGAGATACATATCTAATTTTTACGTAATTGAAAGAACTTTTTACGAATTAAACATCGCAGATGCAAATAAGCGACGAAACTTTATTTTTTATCTAAATCTTCAAGCTTTGCGTTAGCTTCGGCTTTAAGTAGATTTTGCTTTGGGATTTCCCTCTGAGACTTACTTACGCGAAGATATTTAATGATCGCAGAGTGTAAGAAAAATAATATCGTACTAAATTTTCGTTAAGAAGAAAGTCGAGTCGAGTTGGCGGCAGAAGTCTGATATATACGTTGATATCATTAATCTTGACTTATAATTTATAATTGTTCTTCTGCCGATGCATAATTGCCGGTGCGTGGCGCTTACGCCGTAGTAAGAGCGTGACGTATTATATCGAGGATCTCTCGCGAGCAAAAAGCAAGAACTTTAAGTGCGACACCGAAGTTCTCGATTTACGAGCGACACCGTCGTCAGAAAGTTATGCGATAAATAAGGCGTTGAAAAAGGAGGAAAAAAAATACGCGGAATACCGGTTGGTAGACCATTCAAGACGATTTGCGGCGGTCGCGCGTTATGGTACGTAAGCAATAAAGCCTAACTAAAAATTCATTTCTGTCCCGGACAGAAATAGTAATCGGTACGATGTTGTGTTTCACACGATTTAAAAGCCATTAGGTAAGACGATACTACAGAAGGCGGGTAAGGAGATAAAGAGGTCGAGATTATGGAGGGATCTACCTGCATGTGGTGGGTGCGTGCTTTTGGGATTCAGGTTTTTGCTCGCAAAAAGGAGCTAATAAAAATTTCTTTCGGCTCAAGATCGTGTTACGTAGTCTCGCCGTTCTCTCCTCTGTTGGTCTTCCATAATCTTTATAAGATTCGGGTAACGTAATAATCATAGTGGAGGTAGCAATTTAATTTATAAAATAATAAATAAACGATTTAACTTTTAGTTACTTTTTTTTTCATGGCATTAAGGGATTGCCATACATGAAAGAGAGACACGAGAGAAATAATAAATTAAATTTGAAATATATTTCTTCTCAAATATTTACTTAATAGAAATATCTACTTAATAGAAATAAAAAAAGTAAAGATTATATTGATTTAATAGGTATTTTAAATAAATAATTAAGAAATGATTGTAATTATATTTCTCGTTGAAAAATATATGGTAGAATGCTATGTTTGCAGATTGTACTGCAGGTTGTATTGTAAATCATCATGATTTTCACGTTTCTATTAATTCCGTTCGTTCTATCCCTCTGAAAAGCATGTCAAAAATGTAGTCGCGGGAAATTACAGCACCTCGCACCAAATATCGACGATGCATTATTTATTAAAAGATGCCGGTGTACGTGACCCGGATGTTAAGGGGTCGGGTAACGTCCATGAAACTTCCGGGCCGTTTCGAGCACTTTTCTAGAGGAATTTTTTGCTTAGCCGTGTACATTCTCACGACCACGCCGTCTCTCTTTCTATAACCCTCTCTTCCTCATAAAGCCTCGCCTCGGTGACTTCTTATCCTGCGGCTGCCTTAAGCCCACTTTACACTCCAGAAACTTTCTCGTAACCTTCCCGGCCGACGCGTCACGTAATCGCGTAACTCCGCCATCCGCGAAATTTGTTGTCGCCTTTATCACGCCGGCACGTACGTTTCCCGGAGAAATTTTATTTTCCGCCCTGTAATCGTCCATCGACGGTTTATACGCGGCCGATCGGAGCGCGATGGCTCAAGAATCTACTTTACAACGTCTCCTGTTAGATTAAAAAGAATTATAGCGTTATATATCCAATCTATAACTATGGATAAGACGTATAAAGGTAATGGCGCGTAATTGCACGCATCGTTTAACGTTAAAAATTGTCATTCGCTTTTGCGTTCGATACGCCTGCGTGACAGTTTATTAATTATTTAGATTTCGGTAACGCCCGCGAAGACCGAGTATAAGGCGACGTCGTGTGCTTGTTAAATTGGCAGGAAGGCTCATGTTTATTTTGTTCCGTGAGTTTCAACGGTTTACATATATAAATACGGAATGAACATGTTTTGATCGTTACGGACGCGTGAACATTAACTCTTAACTCTGGCCGGCCTGCGTCCCCTTTCACGGTCCTAATGATATGCCGGGTGAATATTCATTTGCGGATTACTTTCATGCAAATTAACGGCGCCACTCCTCGAGCATCGATGGCACTCGCGCGCACGCGGGTGTGCGGAGTTCCGAAAGTCTTAAAATGAAGCAGTTTGCAAACTTGATACGAACCTAATTACTACTCGCCAGCTTTATCGTCAATAAAACATGGTATATATCGCGGCACCGTAATTTCGATTTCGGCCGCTTTAATGAGTCGTAAAAAAGTCGAAATGCGCGCCGACCGGAACGGTCGTCCGGAAGATCGTCATACGTTCTTTTCACGGCAGCGCAGGTCGCAAGCTCTTGCCGTATAATACCGTAAAAATTTCAGCTACTTTAACAGCGCGGGAGGTGATCGATCGAGTAGCAAGTAGCGAGGTGGCAATTAAACGCGCGAGCGTTATCGTCGCAATTAAACACCGCGCTTTATCCCCGTCCGTCGGATACGAGCACGAGAAACGGACGTAGACTAGACTTGGCGCGGGGGTTAACCGTATCCCGACTATCATCGATCCTACCGAAATCCGATATCACCGCACGGAGCGAGACTGCTGGTGTTACAGTAGATCTCGCGGGTTTCCTGCCGTCTGCAGCGTTCACGGGTCGAGTCGTATGTAAGACGACTCTCGCACCTCCGCCGTCTGTATATGAATGGAAATATGAAATTTCCGACCCGCGAGACGTGACGAGGGGACAATGTCACGTCGGTCTACTCGAGCTCGGACTAGACGACTCGCTCCGCCGCGCGCGCATCTCCAAATAGATAAAGCGACAATCCGTCCGGGAGACGCGGCAATAGCCGAATTTTGTGGCCGTTCCTCGCGTATATGGAGATTTGTGTGGGGATTTCAATTGTAAAGCGGAAGAGTAGACTCCGCCGTATAGTCGGAATAATTCAAAAGATTGCATTCGTGTGCCCGTTTTAACATCCCAGATTCTGAGTCAATCCTCCCTTTTTTCACCAGCTCTCGCTCTAGTCGCGGAGACGCAATCACATCTTCTTGTAATCTAGCTCATTCAGGATCCACATCGATGGACCCTGGTGGTTCTTCGTCAACATCCCGTCGTAAGCACATCCATCGTTGCGCCTTCGTCGAAACGCGCTCGAGGTTCGAGAGGGCGAACGTGTAACTCGTTTTTTACGCATACATTCGAACGGGATTGGAGGAGACTCGTGAAACGTGAGATGCTCTCTTCCGCCGATGGGACCGTTTGCATCTTTTTGCATCGCGAATGAGATCCACTTTCGCAAGGTGTCGCAATGAGATTGTAATCTATACGTCTCGTCGAGTAGTCAGACAGTCGGAGACACCTCTCGAAATAGATCTACAATTTAAAAGCCGCTTAAAGCGGACGTAAGAGTCGTACCCCCGAATCCGTAGGACGCACAACTTTTGTGTACAGGGTGTCTCAAAATCGTCGCGACGTTTATTCGCCTGTAAATTCGTTGATTTCTACCTCTTTTGAATTACAAATAATTAGGAATAAATGGATTTTCGCAAATTATTATGTAATAAATGACAAAAATTTTTATTTAAACGGACAGATATTAAGACATATCTAATGTGGAAATGTGCACATGTCAAAAAAAAAAAAATTATTAATGAAAAATTAAAGAGTGATCAATTTTAGTCTTATATTGATGAAATTGATCTTTAAATTCGACAGAAAAATTCTTTGATTGAGAGATGAGAAACGAGATCGAGTTTTGGGACATCTCGTATACAGAGAACATCGATCATTCCGGCTGATCCTCTTTCGCGCGAAGACGGAAGCGAGAATTTGCAGTTACCGCTTTTTCCATGGCGCGAATGGCGTCTCGCTCACTCGCAGAAGTCGTTTTTCAATTAGGAAAAGATACCGGCGACGTCCGCGGGGAAATTGATTCGACGTCGATGTGCGTGAAAGGTCACGTAACGGGATTGATGAGATTATTGGCTCGAGGGGCTCGCCATTTCAAGCCCTAATGCAACAAGTGAAAATATTTCTGTAAGTAAGGAACGATGGCTCGTCGATCGGAAGAAAGAGTGATGATGCAGCTTTATTATTAAACGCAATTTTCGCGATCAATTTCTTCGGGTCCGCCGCCCGGCGGAATAGGCCGTGTTAAACATTTAAATGACCGCCCGAGGCTTCATTTGCTAATGAAAATTTAAGATCCACTTTGGAAACGCTATGGGCACAGCCGAGACATTTCCATTCACGTGTAGAATGGCAAAGTAGATAAGCTTCGTAGATAAATTGATAGCACAATTAATATTAATGTCAATCACACAAATTAAAACGTTAAAATATGTAATATAAATTAAAATAATTATTAACACAATTTATATTTTTTGCCATTTACACGCGCAATACTGAAAAGATGAGCTCAAAGGTATTCATATAAGCAAGATTAATAGAAAAACAAATGTTTAACTTTGACCGTAAGCAGATAAGCTCTTAATATCTTTCTTCACATTTTTCAAAATGTATTCTTCCGAAAACAAAAGTAGAGGGGCACTTTCTCCACTTTATTCATGCAGGCCAGCATGTCCGTGGAACTTCTCCTCGAAGATAAAGGACAGTTTAGGCGAGTATTATGCATCCTTAAATTCCAGAATGTGTTTCTTCAACGTTTTCCGTATAACGTCAGCTGTTATCTCACTGCGTGATGCGACACTTATATTTGCTAATTACCATGATATTGAGCAGATGTTGTTAGTGACAACGAGGATATTGTGGAAGCCTAACATGGGCCACGGTCGGAACAGGTGACTATCCCCACACCGCGGTCCGATCGATAATTCACAATTAGGGTGGTCGGTATGGTCTTGTCGGCCCTAATCTTCAAAGGGCCTCTCTTCGTGTAATAGCGTGATATCGAATAGCTTCAGCCTCGTTTCCTCCGTGTTCCAGACTTGCAGACCACCATGAACCGTCCTTTAAATTGATGAAAGACAGAAGGGATGTGTTGCTCATCGAAGTTAAACTTTGTGTTGCCTTTGCCGCTAATCATCCATGAGATATTCCCGAGGAAAATATTTTATAGTTAAAGAAATATGCCCGATCACAAATTGCAGTTGTATTATTTGAAAGTGAGCGCAAATTCCCTGATTAAATCGTTACTGAAATTTGGTTTTAGCATGTCTCTATTTCGAGAATGTGAGATAGCGTTAATCAACTAGTTTATTCATTATCGCTTTATTGTAACATGAAACCATTCTATAAGTAACAATTTATTTAATTTTTCAGTTTCAGAATGAATACGACGATGATCTACAACGGTGCGGCAAGCACCGTAGCTTATGATATCGAAAGACTCAGTAAGGAGATCAATGGCAGCGACAGCGATCTTGATGTTTCGCCAGTGACCTTGTCATCGGCCTGGTCCAGAGTGGCCCGACTCTTGCTGCTGGCTTCGCTCGCCGTCGGCGGGAGTGTGGGTAATGTCTTCATGATATCCGCCGTGGTAGTGGAGGATCAGCTGAACAAGCGAGGTACGTTCGCAATTTGCTCTTTACGATCGCAAATAAAAACGATAGCAAACGATAGAATTCTGCTTGCAAAGAGCGGAGAGGGAGAATCGTTCTCGCTATATAAATTTGAGGCGGAGAGAATTAAAATAGTAAAGGCGACATTAGAAAGGATTGAAAAGAGCGCGGGAGAGACAGGGTGGGGAGAGGTAGTGGTGTACCTGAAAGAGAATGCTCTCATCGACAAATGCAACGACAAAAGTTTTTACTCTATAGAAGTATATCCGACTAAAAGCCATCCAGGGGGTCGTACATTTCCGACGTGCCTCGCGACAACGTTCTTTCGTATATATCGCTACGGTAAGATCTCTTATCTTTTTCTTTTTTTTGCGTCTCCACGGACAAAAGCGTCCTCCGTCTGTATCCGGCTGGGGAAGGACGTAACAGTAAAGAACGTCGTCGGCACAATCTGCAGGGAAGATGGGATCTTCAACGTGCTATTATACCTGCGGCAATGACGAGATCGATTTTTCGTATTATTTGCAAACCGCGTACTCCTCCTTCTCCTCTCTCATCCTTGCAGATACACCGGCGTGATAATAAATAATCCCTGGACACTATCGTGCGTCGTTGTCTCCGCGCTGGCTCGTGCTCAGACCGACCCGAGATAATTATTATTTGCACGCGAGCACTCCGCATAGAGCGTAATAACAATGACACTGTGGATAGAATGGTATACAAAGCAATGGGGATGGAAACGTAATTACATTGTCGGCTAAGTATATCGCTCTTCCTCCTTTGTCTTCTTATCTTTATATTCAATTTAAATCCACAAGTTTAATTTGTCATGGAGAGATGCGGGCGCTTGAAAATGATCTGTCTACGTTTGTCTCAAAACTTCCGACCTAAAAAAATTTTTTAGTTAAATAAATTTATTAACAGATTTAAAGGGACATTATGTTTTTATATACACAGAATTTTAAAGGACGAGGAGATGACAATTCGTTGCAAGTTTTCAATATCAATATTAAATGTGTAATTTTTAATCAACTACAAAGATCATAATGTTTCAAATGTTTCTTTTTTTCTAAAGTATTTGTATTGATCCTAAGTTTTATCTTTATAACGTTTTTTATTATATTTTAAAATTTTTATAGTTTTTTATATAGCTTTTTATAGTGATTTTATCAAGCGTATATACACTTGTGTATTACATATAGCTTCCTGAGGAGATTTAGTCCCAGAGCAGCAAATCAATTTTACCTCTTTTACTCTCTCTCTCTCTCTCTCTCTCTCTCTCTGTACTTTCTCTCTCTTTAAATGACTTTTTTTTCATCTCTTCCTTTTTTCTCGTCCTCCCCTTTTTCTTTTTCTTCTTCTTCTCAGCACTTTAATTTGCCGAGTTTCTCGGTTTTATAACTGTGTGCCGTCACACGCTGGCCATCCTCGTAATTCTTATTGAAACGGTCCGAAACATTTTTACCGCTATTTTATTCTGCATGAATCTCGATAGAGTGGCGCAAATAATACCGGCTTTCGTTCGTCCGGAGCCATTCACCGAGAAAATCTCGTTCCGTTTTCCTCGTTTTCTCAGCTACCTATAAAGTTCTCAGCTCGTCGCGATGCGGTCGTCTTTCGAGCCGCGATGACAGCGAGAAACTTGGGTCATTATTATTACGATAACCTTCGGAGAATTAACCTTCGGATTGTCTGCGGCTATTTCTCGATTTTACAGTGATTTTGAACGCGTCTGAATTTGACATGACGAACGCAAATGTTTTTTTAAAAGACGGTCTTTAATAGTGTTCCATGATCGTTTCTACGTCGAATACGCGCGTTTCAAGGAGGACATAAAGTCCATGGCCACACGAATGAGGATACATGAATCCTTAATACGCGGCGATGATGGAGGTGCTTGTGTGCTTTAATGGATCGTATTTGAACGTTCAAACGCGAGTCTGTGACCAATTGTTGATACTACTCGCTATTATTTTTTTTACACCTTGGCCTAGCCATATTTCTTATTTCTTGTTCTTATATTTTAAGAATATACAGTAGCGATAAAAATATAGGTTATGATATATAAGTTGTTAGCTTTTTTTTGTTATGTCCATGAGAATTTATCTACTTCTTGTCCATCTATGTAGTATGTGTACCTATCTATGTCTCGTTTGCTTTTATTGAAAGTGAATATTTATTGAAAGCATAATGACGATATATATCTATATAAAATTTTAATATATTAATTAAGCTTTTATTATTATTAATACCCTTCTTCATTATTTGAAATTTTAATTTACAATAATATAATAATTTCTTATTGTATGCTAAGTATGTGAAGTAATTTTTGTTATTATTGACATTTTATAAAATAGGATTTTATTGAAAGTGAATATTTATTGAAAGCATAATGACAATATATATCTATATAAAATTTTAATATATTAATTAAGCTTTTATTATTATTAATACCATTCTTCATTATTTGAAATTTTAATTTACAATAATATAATAATTTCTTATTGTATGCTAAGTATGTGAAGTAATTTTTGTTATTATTGACATTTTATAGAATAACATATATCCTTTGAAGTAAAAAAAGACTTGAATTGTAAAAGGGATCTCGAGAGAAATATCTATTACGAGGAATCTTCTTTGAGTCAATGTAAATTTATGCGAATTGACTATAATAATATAATATAATATAAAAGCTTGATACAGGCGGAACATCGCAGGTATAAAGACATCGAATAAAGCTTGTAACAAGATTGAAGTTTTAATGTGCCGATCGCGCGCGCAATTTCGAACTTCACGATCGGTCCCTTTCCAATAAATACGTCCGAACGTGACGCGACGGCAACTGGCCTGTCTGTAGCCGGAAATCCGGCCCTAACACGCGATTGCTCCTTTTTCCCCCGCACCGGTAGGAGTAACGTCTCCGGTGTGCGGCGCGCGACGTATTGTAGGAGAAAGAGGGAGACAGAGAGAGAAAAGGATCGGGGAAATGCTCGTGGATGTCCGTTCGTGCCTGACGTAAACCCCATTTCTACTGCGGACGTGAAGTGTCGGACGGACTTCGGCTTCGTTTGCGTGAACTCTGCCGGCGCGGCGAGAACTCGGGAGAAACAAAAAGCCGACACCGCAGCGGATCCGCGATGCCTGGTAACCCGATGGCGCCGTAATGGATTGCGCAGTCGTGGGGTCGCTATAAGGGTGTACACGGATGAGCGAGTCAATTTCGCGGCGCGTAGCCGCACGAGCGGGCCCGGTTGCCGTATAACTCTGCCCGCCCTGTATCTAATGCCGCAACGAGAGAGCGCCGTTCCATATCTTTCTCCTTCCCCTGCTTCCTCCTCTCGATTCTCCTCGCTCCTGTCCCATCTCGTCTCGTCTGGATGCTCCCCTTGGAAACCCCGATCACGGAGGCGGCGGCCGAACGCGGTGAATCCCCGCCGGTAATGCGAATACTTCGAGTACTCCGCGGTGCGGTTGGCGAATAGTTCGGTTCGGCGCTCGTGAAACGAGGCCCGGCGAGAAGAGAGAACGAGAGAAAGAGAAAGACAGAGAGAGAGAGAGAGAGAGAGAGAGAGAGAGAGAGAGAGAACGAAAGCGCGAGCGGCGGGCTGACTCGGTAAATCGATTAAAACAAATTCTGATCAGCGCGGATTCATTCGGTACGTAGAAGAATACCCCTGGTGGGAGGGGAAGGGTGCACGTTCCCATGACGATGCTGCGGCACTGCGGCTAGACAGGGGACCCGGATGAGAGATGGAGATATAGAGGAGGGAGATAGAGAGAATCAATTTCGAAGTGACGCCACGAGCGCTGATGCGGGATAATTTATTCCACGCATCAACCGCTGAATCGATCGGATCTCGTCACGCCGAAACGTACCTCCGGAAAATGCGATCGGCGAATGCGGGCGGCGCGAATGCGACTACTGCAGGGCTTAATTCGTCGATACCTGAAGAGAGCGGATCTCTCGATCCTGCCGACCCTCTGCCGACTCTCTCTCCGGGTTTTCGCCTACCTACCGAGAGAGAGAGAGAGAGAGAGAGAGAGAGAGAGAGCCCGCGATATTTCATCCTATTAACCGGGACGGGAGGCGGTGGCGAAAGGCAGCGCCTTCCCTCGCCGAAGCGCGGACGGTGCAATTTGTCGCGTAATCATTTTTATCGCGGTGTAATATCCTCGCCAAAGGCGCGAACACATTTGCGGCCGTGCAGAGTCGTTGGCGTGTTGGTGCCACTACGTTTCGCGTTTCCCGAAAAGCGACAAGTCCGAGGTCGCCCTCGGTAAAAATGTCGCCTCAGCTTTGCAGCGAGAGTGTCGTCTATGGGTATAACCCGAGGTCGCGATGTAATTTACTTTATCTGCTGAAGCACATTTCCAGATATTTTTAATGCTGTGGCTTTAGGATTATTAATTTTTGGGATATGCTACACATACATTGTACGTTCAGTTACGATTACGTTGCAGTAATAGCATAATAGAAATTTTAAATAAATAATTGACAATACTTTATATTGCAAACATGTATTAAATAAAAATATATAAATAAAAGCGTAATAATATGCTACAATTACGCCACATGCTTTAACGAAAAATGGCAGTGCCAGGTACTTTAGTGTGAGATAACGATAAGACGTCGAGAAAAAAAGTTCAAATTATACGTGCAGACTGCAACGCGCCGCTTTGTAATTTATAGGTGTTGATGACTTCTTAAAAGTGCTTTCACCGCTCAATTAAGCTGCGCGGTTAAAGTCACGATGCTCGGTACTTATAACAATGTACATGCTTTTTTTTCTTGTAAAATGTAATTTGAATACTTGATAACCCACTGCGTCGTTTCACGTCGGCGCGGGGCATTATCCCATTGTGCGCGGTATCTATTTACATAAGGAAACCATAGTAAATGAAAATTTATCTTGTAAGGGTGAGTGAAGTCAGACAACAACAACAATGAGCACGGGTAAAGTGCGGCTGCGAGGAAATGTATAATTATAATAATTATTTCTCGTACGCGCGCGCGGGCATGCATATGCATGCGACATGGCGATTGACTAATGAAAACTTCGTTTATTCTCGGCACCCGTGTAGTATCGTAACACCGATCTTCTTCTCCGTGGATAGATCGTTAAACCTGGCGTGAATGGCCCGATGGTCTAGCGCGCACACACTTGGCAAAAAAAATCTTATTACGCATTTTATTACTCATAGAGCGTAGCGCGAGCGAGCGTAACGACATACGTTCGTTCTCTCTCGTGCAGAAGCGCGCAATCTTATTATAGCGTTATACTCCCCTAAGGACGTGACGACGTACGGATATTATTTCCTTTTCTCCGTGTCTTCGTCGGGTATTGATCTCGGGGAAATCCCCGAGAATCGAGGGAATATATCGCGTCGCGAGAGGGGCAATGCGAGGTAATGCGGATATTACGCCCCTTTCTTTCTGTGACTTTCTACAATTTGGTATTTCGCTTAGCCAGGCTCTACGTATGAACTTATGAAACGCTATAATCGTTGACTCGTGATAACAGCTGCGGCGGCACCGTGGCCTTATCCTCATCGTTTTTGTCGCCGTCGCCGTCGTCGTCGTCGTCGTCGTCGTCGTCGTCGTCGTCGTCGACGTCATCGTCGTCGTCGTCGTCGTCGTCGACGTCGTCGTCGTCGTCGTCGTCGTCGTCGTCGTCGTAGTCATCATCGTCGTCGTTGTCGCCGTCTGAGTAAAGTTTTACAGCCGGCATGACTGTTCGTTTTCGGCCGACATCGTTTTGCAATTACTATGGCTTTTACGATTCGCCCGAGCAGAAGCTACGACCTCCGATATTATGCCCCTGTGGGCGTGCGTTGATTAAATGTTGGAGATTGGCCGACCGGTCTCTCCGAGTTTTCTCTTCGGCGGCGAAAATCAAGCGTCTCCCGCGCTGCTTTAGTTCAGTGCGAAGCTGCAAAAAAATTCAAGATGATAGTCTGCGTAATATAATAGCTTGGCACAAGAATACCCGGTCGAAGGCTGGCACTTCTGCCAACGGAAGGGGAAAAGTGCGGGACGTCTTAGACGCTCTTGGCAGTACAAGCGAAATCCTGGCGTCGTGCGCGATAGATCGGTACGTGTCCAACATGGTTATCCCGCGAATTTATATCACTGCCCGAAATCCCACTTTGAACGGCGTGCCGCGGCGAAGTGCGCGCGATCGATCGGAAAAGACGAGGTCTAACCCACTGGATTACATTTCGGACGGTAAATTGTAACTACACTGAATTGCGACAACGCGACTTTGCTTACGTATCGGAGGATACGAGAATAGCGAAAAAAGTGAAAGACGAATTGAACCTCTAATTTACACATATTAGCATAATCTACTGCCTGGCTTTCCACCCCCACCTCTCTCTCGACAATCGTTAAAATTGAAATTACTGACACTGATATATAGAGTCAGTCTTTCACATTTTTAACTTGCAAATGCTTCAAAAACATAGTTTTATTACATTTTGATTAATGCTGTGTCATTAAATTTTTGCGAAATGAATTTAAATTATCACCTGTCATGTCCGTGATAAAATCCGTTTATCTAACAAGAAATTAGAGATCAGCAATAAAAGTTATCTAAATGAATTGCTTGTGTGAAAAGTTTGGAGAGATTATGGATTTCATATGAGGCAAGAAGCGGATATAAGTTCGCCCTACGTATTGATTTCGGCAAGTTTTCCAGAAACTTACTCCGGTTGCTCCGCTTGGAAAATAGACGATTCGTGTATCAAGATTAGATGTCGTTTTGCAATTTCGAGATTTTCGCGTTATATGGAAACATTATTCGAGGCACATCTGCCACGATCGTGCCCACAATGTAATCCGAGCGCAAAAAGTGCGGAACGCCGGCTCTCTCGAGCGTTTCCAGATCGCAAGAACTGTTAGAAGCTAATTACTTTAATGAGTTTCACGCGGGTTCTTTTTCCAGGAAACGCATTCCTCGTGAACGTGGCGCTGGCGGACCTGCTGGTGACTGGCCTGGTAATACCGGTCTCGGTGATCGTAATCCTGGCGGGCTATGCAGAGTCCCTGAGTGCCTGCCGATTCGAGTGGACCCTCGAGGCTCTTTGCTTCCTGGTGACCGTACTAACGTTGGCCGCAATCGCCGCCGAAAATTACGGACGTCTGTGTCTGCCTGCCGAAAGGTACAGTGGAAATGGAGAGAGACCCGCGTAAAAGGGGTGTTTCCGCAATTTAACGCGTCGACTGCCACGTGACATCATGGTCGCGTTTCATTCTCTCGTCTATTTTATCCCAGGGATCCTTTTGTAGCTTCGTGATATTCGAGCGTGGTATACATCACGCGAAATTGAGAAGTTCTCTAGAAGAACAACTTAACAATTAAGACATTTTTCTATCTTTTTGCATTTCGAATTGTTCGCGCTATCGATTTGCATTCAGCCTAAATATTTTCAATTCCGAATATTTTTCACGAATTTCTAAATATAAAATATATGTCTAATATATTTATGTGACACACCTCTTAACATTTATAAAAATGACGATAATGAAAATGAGAAAAAATATTTTAGGTGTTCTCCATTTATACGTTTTATAATTTTTTTTACTCTTGCTATACACAAGCTGAAACTTACATGCAAAGAATAATTGAAGTTGGTCTAAAACTAAAATTTCACGTAATGACTTTTACGACACTATATTTTTCAATTGTAATAATACACGCAAAAAATTGCATTGATGATCGGATATAGCTTATCGCAGTTACTATATCTAAAGGATACTGCAGAAATTGAATACATTATTCGTATATTTCTTGAATGTATAATATTTCTCGATATTATATTCGAATATTTTTTGTGCTAAAACAGTCAATGCATAAAGTACGACGCTCAGTTTAATAACAGCATGATTTTATGGCATTATGGGCGAAATGCGGAATATCACTTTCATAATGCGATGGTTACCCAATATTTTATATATTTATGGCTTTTCCGGACAATACGATTACAGTGCTGTGGTGCGAAAACGCAATTCTAAAGTAATGACACACATTGTGTCTGGCTCGGCACTATTTATATGCAAAACTCCAACTTTCTATGCAAATTCATTTGCTGCGACATTTCCATTTGCGCATAGACACAGTTCCGGATTAAAATGTTTCCTAGTTAGCTTTCATGGCGCAGGCTGAACACGTAATAATGCAATTCGTCGTCCAATCAGCTAAACATCACGTTAATCCATATTATTATCATCCGGGGGAACTCTCTCGTACATTACAATTTATACCATTCAAAAGATGCAAAAATGCTTTCTCTTTCCGCGAAAGGCTCGATTAATGGGCAAAATGCACATCCACTCTGTGCGTTACCGATTACACTCGACAAATTACGGCACTGCAAAAAACGATGCATCGGTAGGTCGGGAAGCGGGAAGATTGATTAGGTTATTGCGAAAATAGTAGAAAATGGTGCTGACCTTTCGTCTGACCGTCGAAATGGCGCGAATCCAACTCTGGACATGAACGGTGACCCGGTGCCCGATCAATATTACAACCCTGTAACTGCCACCGCTCGGGGAGACGAGTCCGCTATTACCGTTATCGCGTCGTCTCATCCGGAATACTTCTTTTTTTTTTTATTCTTCATCGGGAGACGTCGGCGGATCCGCTCGCGCCCGCTCGTCGACGGACGATGGGTGAAAGAGACGACCAGAGACGACGAAACGCGTTGTCAGCGATGGAAACAAGGAGGAGGGATGAGAGAGAGAGAGCGAGAGAGAGAGAG
>NW_012027062.1:2656561-2691155 GCF_000956235.1 Wasmannia auropunctata
GAAAGGAAGGAAGAGAGAGAGAGAGAGGGGCCCATCCGCCGTCGAATTAAGTGCCGGCTTCGGCGATCGAAAAGATATAGCACACGTGACCGTTGGCGCGATCAATAGCCGCTACATTCCTGCGATTGTCGGCGCTTTTTGCCACCGCTTGCCACCACGCGTGCGACTTCTTTTTCCCCTGCGTCGCGTCGGGGAAGAGGGCCCTTCAAAGCGTCGCCTTTAACCCACACGCTTTGTTTACGAGGTGGCGTTTGTCGGATACTAATTGAGCGGTCCGTTTCCGGACACGACGCGACACACGGGCACGTCCGTTCTTGCCCACGGCCGCTTTCCGTCACTCGCTCGAAGGGACGGACGGCCGAACTGATGTACGCGGTGTAATCGTTAACAAAGTTTGTTATTTGTTCCGTAGGGTGGCATGAAAAATGGATCGAACCCCGGGGTGTCTCGATTTGTCGGACCGCCGCAAAAACTAACAAACTCTCGCTCGCGCAAAGGCCGCGCAAAAAGGGTTTCTCTTTGGTTTGATAAAAAGCGGGAGGAACGGGTTTTTTTTAACGCGAATTTTATCGGCTGGCTGCGGTTTTCGATAACTAGATAAAGAACTTCACAGTGTGACGCTTGCCGATTAATCAAACCGAACTGTTTGATATATAATTTAAAACGGAAATAATATTAGTCTCGTTTTGTTTTACAGTGATACACGCACACATTGGCGAAAATTTTTTATTGGTAGCCAAGAACTCATCAAATATAAAATTTTTTTATTATTTATAAATCGCCGTTTGTTTCTTTTAATCTATGTCATCGGGAAAGCTTAAGAGAGACGTATTCAAGTCTGTTTGAGGGGTGAGAAGGGGCACGGGAGAAAAGACAGGGACAATCAATTTTATCCCGCACGCTATCAGAGCCAATATGTGAAGATGGAGTTAAATCCATTTATGGTTAGCTTCGTAAACAAGCTTCCGAACTTCATCAAACTGCTGCGACTACCGACTAACAATTTGCCTTAATAAACACTTGCATTATCCTGTGCAGCAGGAGATTGTCTCCATTTCCATGTAAATAATTCACTTCGATCAAAGGCGAGGCTATCTGGTTCTTGCAGGCGGGTCTTCATTTGGCGCGGTCGTAGTAACATATATACCAAAACCTGTGCTTGTAAAGCTCTTTGGTCCCCGGTGGCCTTACCGCCGTCCGCGACAATAGCGGCCGAAAATTACGCCCGCTTGTGTTAACTGTTTGCCAGCCGAAAGATAAAGCGAGTGCACCGGCGATTCCGGCAATCGATATCCACGTTCCTGCAATTCCCCACGCATGCACATTCTTGTTCTGCCTCGGGGACGTTTTTCTCGTAACAACTCTCTATTTCCGCTAACGATTATCGAGAAATTTATGTAACCATTCTCGGAAAAACATGTGTGTGTTTCCTTCCTATTTCAAACCGTTTTTGCAACGACAATATGCGATTTTTTCGGTAGCAAACCATCGAAACTCGGTATAATAATTTTTAAGAAAATGTGTGTAACTATTCTTTATATCTGACTTTGATGTCTTCACTAGGCAAGTGTTTCTAAGGCAACACCCTAAATACAGTAATATAGGCAAGCCGGGTCATCGTTCGGGGTCGGAGGTCGGAGTTCCGGCGGGGACAATAAAGGGAAGAAAATTATGACCGCGCCTGTTTACCCACAAAAAGATGAAGTGCGATGCATAGAGAGATCGATAACCAACACTCCTTAAAATTGTCCGCATATCGTTGCTCCATTTGCAACGTTTATACGTATTATACTATCCCGATGCTTTTTGAGTATGAATATGAATATTTCGGGCTAATGTCTCCTATTACAGAGAGATACCATCATTAGAGCTGGAGAGAAAATGATAATGTTATAATACACGCCTGGATATATCGTATCGCTTGTGGTCTTCGCATGAAAATACCTCGCGATAGTTAACGTCGTTGGGTGGATATGGGTAATGTAAACACAGTGAATGGGGTAGAAATCAAATTACTGTTATCAGTTTAAGCCATCGCGTATAATGGCGTATGGCGACCACTGCTTGGAACTTCGAGTTTGACGTTGAAGTGCTTCCACGGTTCTCTATCAGCGTCACGATCGAGTTCGTAATTTCGCATTCCGGGCGACGTTCTCTTTAGCTTGAATTGCCGGAATTCGTAACCGATAGCAGACGATCTCGGGGGAGACGACGACGACGACGACGACGACGACGACGACGACGACGATGTCGACGATGGCGACAACAACGACGACGACGACAACGACGACGACGACAACGACGACTGCTGCTTTTCATACGCACGCGGAAAGTTTCGTGACAATACGGCGTAACGGGAAGTATTTTAACCGGTCGCGTCAGAAGAATCACGGCGAACACGTGGACTCGGGGAAGTTTCCTCGCATTGTAAACGAGAAATCGTCCGCCAGCACTGCTAACTCCGTAACTACCGACTCGTTTTTCAAGCCCCTCGTTAATCCACAGACTAGTACGACCAACTCCGTAATTGCAGTCGCAGTGTATCACCGAGGGAAATATTTTCTTTAATTGAATACGCCGTATAAGAAAGCCGGGACTTAAACAAGCTCGTGATGCAATTAAGGGGAAATATCCAACCGACGAGACAACGTATTATCTCCTGTTATCTCTATGAGAGTTATTCCTGCAGAGTGTATTCTATAAATTGCAACAGCAAACCGAGTTAATGATGCCTTAACAGTCTATATTCATATTACTTTAAAACGCTTATCATGTCACAATCAGTTATATGTATAAATTACTCAAAGTTATGAAGAATTTTGCGATAACACTTATTAAAATATTTTCTCTTACGATAAACTAGGGATAACGCATACACCCTTTTCCCTATAGCTTTTCCTTAATTTAATTCATTAATATTTATAACAATGTTTTTCATATTTCTTAGATACGCTAATCTGACGGCGGGTCGTGTAACAGGCACGATCATCGTCGTCTGGGTGATCGCTGTGACTGTGGTGGCCTTGCAATCGTCCTTGGACATAGGTCCTGACTTTTGCCGTCGCAAACTCAGCGGGTCGCAGATCGCGATGGAACAAGCGGTGGGAGCAAGCGTGTTGGTTGGGCTGCCAGCTTTGATGACCATCTTCTTTTACGTGAAGCTGGTGATACGTGTGCGAAGGGCCACGCGGGGCTCGTACAAGCCGCCGGCCGCCTTCTCCTGGGACTACGAGCTCACGAAGACGAATATGTGCAGCTGCGTGATGTTCGTCGTGTTCTGGTTGCCGTTCGGCCTGGCGGTCTGCGTGAATTCCTTCATACCGGTCAGCACGCGTGTGCTCTACAATCTGGCCTGGTTCGCCCTGTCCAAGTCCTGCTTCAACAATCTGCTCTACTGCGTGGCGGACCGCCACTTTCGCAGCGCTTACGTCAAGCTTTTTCACTACTGCTGCTGCAAGACCACGGTGAGCTTCTCGAGGAGGCCGCGCGGTGGTGAGGGTAGAAATTCTAGCGACGTGCGCCTCCGAGTGCACATTATTCACTCGTACGCGAGTCCGTCGTCCTGTCGTCCGGCTGTGGCTAGACCGAACGGACGTGACGTCTACGAGCTTTAGATGCGACGCGACGCGATGCGATGCGACGCACGTACAGGGTGCAGAAAGCAGGGAAGGGGGAACGCCGATAAGGATGTCCTCGTCGCAACCTGTCCAGACGCTCATTATGCAATGAGCAATCCGCTTTTGCGAGATCGGGCAGTCATTGCATTGACGTACAAACGATACCGCACCGGAATTAAGTACTTCCGGTAAATGGCCTTACAAGAAATTCATTTAATTCTCATGGCTTGTCCTTCGATATTTGCTTTTTCCTAAATTATTTTTGCATTACGTACTTTACTTGGTTTTTATAAGCATGCCAGCAACGAGATCTTTTAAATAGAATTAATTTCTGGACAATTGAAAGAGCATATATATTATCGTATCAGAGCATAAATATAGTGTATTTACGAGTGTATGTTTTTTATCCTCTGATTATATTTACAACTGGATATGTTATTTGTTGACAATTTATATAAAATGTTTTTATTTTCCATTAACGTGTATAATAGCTCTTACTATTTCGTAACTACTATTTTCGGCCGATCCTATTTCGTAACAAAAAAAAAACACAATAAAGGACCTAAGGAATTGGCACTAAGGATGTACGTGACATAAAAAATGTCATTATTTAACGTTATCTACATAGAAGTAGTATATCTCGTTGGGCTTAATTGTAAAATATAGACAGTTGAAGTTAGTAATGTATGGCCCAATGTTTTTGGCGCTGAATGATTGCCGTCCAATGTTCTCTAAATGATAACTATGGATTTGTATATTAGGATTTTGTCAGAGAGCTTGTGGATGTTACATATATTTATGGATTGAAAGACATGTTCTTCGATTATTTAGAGCTGAAGCTCTAATTGCAAGGCTGTCGAAAATGTCTAAAATATCTTTGTCTATTACTACGCTAATAACGGAGCGGCGTTTTAGTTTTGGATGAAATTTTTCGACGCGAATTTGATTATAAAAATTTAGCGGGTTCCTGGTATTATTATACGTCGCGTTCTTTTTAGATAGTGCACTGTCTCATTTATCGCGGAACGTCCATTCCCGGGCGGGAGAGAAGCGGAGAAGCCTGCTTCTCTCCGCGAGATCCCATCTTGTAACAAGGGGAGAGAAGAGACGAGTGTCTCACTCGCGACAGCATTTTATCTGGCTGCAAGACGAGACGTGAAACGCAGGCGAGAGGGAAAATAAGGTTTTCCCAATCTCGATTAAATTTCTCGACGGAGCTTACTGGCATTCCGAGAGGGAGGATACCGGCCGCGAAGTTATATACGTGCCCGCTGGAGGGGAGTAATTTACGCTGGTGCACTATAAGTTTGCTATGTGTGAGATTTAAGCTCGACGAACACACGCGAGTAACATTGCGAACACCACATCCCGAATTATGGCTCCGCCGCGGTAAGTCGACCGGTAGATGAAAATGCCGTAACGTTTAAGGAGGCACTTGGCGGCGCTTATCATCCCCCAAAGTTAATAACATTCGGGTAACGAGGTGAAGTCAAGTGGATCAGATAAGGGCGATTCGATGATAAAGATGGCAATAATATCAGTTAAAACTTTCAGTACTCCGCTCGTCTCTATCGGTCTCGACGTTCGGCGATTTAGCGGGATCGCTCTTAAAAAAAAAGAAAAAGAGTCTCTCCAGCCATTTATTATGTAAATCGGGAACGGTCTCTTGCGGGAAAGGTTCTTTTGATGGCGATCAAATAAGGATCAAAGTCAAGTACCGTAACGTATTGCTCTATTAACGAAAATACATAAAATTTCAACATTAAGATATAAATTCGGGAATAAACTGAGAAAAAAATTGTCTCACTGAAGGAAACAAAACTAGTCGAAAAATATCACTTCAATGCTATATTATTCAATACATACACTCGCGTAAACTGCTTAACAAACGCCTTTTCTCGTCTTGTACTCAGATCGACTCGCTGTTTGTTTTAAAATCAAAAAATCTCATAACGCTGCCACCTCTTTCGAGCCAGTTAATTTTAAATCAACATATCGCACAAAACGTGATTCTCGATAATTAATTACATATGTTTCCCCTAAACATATCTGGTTGCGAATAATTGCTCTTATCCGCAATATTGAGTGTCCCCTGAGAAAAAAAAACAAGTACACCCAAAACGGTACACTAATTACTGCCCCTGTCATCTCGACGCGAAAATAACTAAGCTGCAACGCTCCACGCGTACTCGGGTTAACGAAGAGTGTAAGGACTTATGTGCGACATAGCATCATATTGACGCGGAGAGAACGCGAACGATTTATGGCGAAAGACCCGGGATTAACGCGAAAACACTCTTCGTGTGACTCGATCGCCTCTCGAGGCTCTCCCCGTGTGTTTCGTGTAAAATCGGTCGTTGAATATTGTCGTGCCAATTATTCTGGAAAACGACGCCATTCTTCACCACGGCCGGGTAATTCGTTACGTGCCGCGCGACGATGCGTTCGCTTTGCTGCGTCGCGTTTTCTCGGTACAGACACTGTTTTCAGGGATTCGCGATTTATTTAGCAGCGTTTCATTGGAGGACACTCGCCCGCGAGTGACACCGGCATTCGCTCTATTCGCGAGAATGCGCTTGCTCCGTCCATACACGCCGCACAGCTGCGATCGCGAGTATCAGATTCGCGATGGTACATTCCAGAAAAGAGCTTCTTTTAGTAGTCCGTTCCAGCGTTCCGTAAATGACGTGCAACTAAACAATCGTCAAATTACATTCTGAATTTCGCGTTTAAATATTCCGATGTTTACGTATGTGCAATTTGATTTTATAATAAAGAGCAACATTATTGTAAGTTTAAATAGTAATATTACGCGTGTGTTATTCTAATGGAAAAATTAATCAATTTTTGCAGAAGTGATTAAGTTAACTGATTTTTAATTTCTGTCAAATATACAAACAAAAACGATTTGTGCGCATATTTGTGTTTCTTATAAAACGTAAGTAAATATGAGTTATTACGGTATTGCTTAAATTCATTTTTGATTTCGAAAATAATAATTTATGCAATTTCAAATTTTGTTTCCTAAAATTTGTACAAAATTGTCGATAATATTTTATCAGATTCATGAAGCTAAAAATGTTTATTACATCTTAAAATCTCGCTTTACATATTATACAGTAGCTTTTTGTTAAATGCTCTGTACATTCCACGATCGCGGCTTTTCGGTTATTGCTACAATGGTGTATTCGAGCACATATCCATCATGCTTTACATGTAGAAATTTATTCTGTTTGTACATATGTATCTTAATAATTAACAATAAGATGCGTATGGCATTATCGTGCGTGTATTTGTGTAAAATGGGCGTGTTAAAATACATATTGATATCGCTTTCCACTTATATTTCCATATCGTTGAATTCAACATTTGAACTGACGCAAGCCACGCGTATGTAAAAAAAATGTATATCCACTTCCTAATTATGTGACCTTCTCAAAATGGAGTACGCAATTGCATGCGGAGAACGTAATCGAACGTATAAATGACGGTCTCACTTTGCGTGTATAAAGAGAATAGTCAAGTGATTTATATATGTAGCTAGTGAATCTAACACGACTATATTGTATTGAACATGTATTGAATTGATAACGCGCTGTTACATGATCGATGCTTCGTCCTAGACATGTAATAGGGCCATATATTTGTGACTGACAAACAATAACGATGATCGCATTACGAGTATAAGCGTCAAATCTTTTTATTCGCATATCGAAGGAGAAGGTATAAAAATAGAAGAAGGTGCCTCGCGTGACACAGAGCAATGTTATTTCGAAATTTATGGACTTTGCGTGGACTTTAGGTTCAACGATATTTCTTTGAGAAAGGATATTTCTCCATTGCGACTGTTATAGTCCTATCCGGTGAGTTACTCCTTCTGTACCAGTCAACTTTTTCTATTGCAATAATCATTTTTTTAATGGATTTTTATTATAAACATTCAAAAATAGATGGAATATATTAATTAACAACATTCACTTATTTGACAATGTATGATTAAAATAATAGATTTTTACATACGGAATCATGTATCAATTTCTAAATTTATAATAGCAAATAACTACAGCAACACTAATAATACAATTTTTAATATCAAAATTAATCATTTAAAATTTATATTAAAGTTTTTGTATTATTTGCTATAAAAATACATATTTATATGGTTCTATCGTGATTGTTTTAAAAACAATAAAAAGAGGCAGAAGCGAATTAAAATAGAATTTCTAAACAACAACGTAAAATTTTAGTATATTACTCTAGTTCTGTACATTTAATCCGGTGACACGCGTACGTGCAAATGAAAATTGATGAAAAATTGATTTATGTATTCGTTTTCAATGCAGACAATATTATTTTTTAATTTTGATGTATACGACAATCCAGTTAAAAAATTTGCTGATCGAAGTATACAAGTATACAGTAACGTTACAACGGACGAAAATATTTTTTATATCGTCGCATCACACAAACTTTCAAATCAAAAATGTAATATGTGTAGTACAATTATTTTTGTGACTGGATAGGCATTTTGTATTAGCGGATCCAAATTACGAGAAGTGAAATTATATGTGCACGGTATATGAACATAATATTTTGCAAGTTGGAAAAATGTTAAGGAAACTTAAAAATAATTTTACTGAGTTAAAAGATGAAGTTTATGCCGACAAAATCAAATATCTCATCTTTCTTCGCATAAAATTCTCTGGCTCTGCCGTTTTACGTTTCGGGGTTTATATTCACACAAATAAGCCTTGCACATATGTATTCACTATATATAACTCGTCTTATGACTGTATTACCATTTAATTGATAATTACTGCAACGGCGTATCTTTCATGACTGTGTCTATAATGTCGTATTTTACACGCCTTCTGTCAATCTGTGATCACACTTTTAGGAATGATTGTTCGGGTAGTATGGTATGATTGTACATCATTATATCATCAAATTTTGCACATATTATCCGGTTTAGATCAGTTATCTAGGATAATACTTCCGCGGTGTATCCTCGTAGAGCGAAATTAAATGTAGAAAGCAACGTCTTGTCAAATGCGATGAAAACAGTTTGATATTCTAAGCGATGATAATCGCCTTACAAAGTGTGCTAAGTTTGACTCTCGATCCTCACGGACGTTGTGTGCAAAATTTGAAATTGAAATTTAAGCGTCTTTCACGACGAGAACTTTGATAAAACATCCGGCGAGTGGCCGCGCGTTGATCAAATATGCGAGAGGAGAAATATTCGGCACGCGGGAGAGATTTTATCAAAAGTTCCGTCGCCGAAACCGGGTTTTCGGTAACGCGGGCAGGCGTAGCAAGTGCCGCTGACGACAATGCTTGAGAAATGGGACCAGGAATTTAGCTTCTCGTGACTACCTTTCCCAACTACTTTTGTATCGTCCGCTTCGTTCATTCCCGGGACGTTCGGAAATTAGAAGCGCATTTCGGGGGAGAGATTCGCGTATTACCGTTCGTGGCCGCGAAACTTATGCGTTCGATAGAGAGAGAATTCCATTCGGCGCAATCCCGCGTAAACGAATTTGCAAGTTCGGGAGATAGGGAGAATTCGTAGTTAAATGACTTGGCTTTGTCTGTTTCGCGTACTTGCCTTAGCGTTAACTTGCAAGCACAAGCATCTAAGTTAAATAAATGTCCTATCTATACTGGTGTATTGTATTTCCGAATGTACGTTCGTATGTCCTCCGTGTATGTACGTATATACGGCGCGTGTGAGGTGCGTATAGCTGTGCGTTTGCGAACGTGCCTATTGATATGCATATGAGAGAATATCGACGATGAATGTCGAATACGTGGATGGATGAAAAGATCGACAGGCACTGCATGCTTTCTCAATATACAATCTCGCGCGATTACTATAGTTATCTTAGAAAGTTTTGACAGTCTTTCGACAAATTTATTTCCACCTTGAGCGACCTGGAAATTTCTTTTTTATGCATTTCATGCTGCATATTTTCGCGCTGCATCTTTGACACATTAAATGACCGTAGCTTATGCAGTGTCCGTCCATGAAATAGATTTTTCTACGAAAAAGGTATTCTTAGTTACGATTATATAATTAATATTATTATATGATAATGATTTAATATATCGATTGTATAAGTGAAGTAGAATTCTTTTTGAGCGAACGACTGTAATTGTATAACAACGCATGATTTGTATCTAGAGAAATCCGTTGTTTCATTACGTGAAAGTGGACAATAGTTTTTCCGTTGAGAACAATAAATTATTTATCTGCGACTGAGGGAGCGCGATTAGTTTGCGATCGGTAGTTATTCGCGCATAACACTGTGATTTTATTCTCTGCATAACAAATGAATTCTCGATCGACATTTCTGTAGTGCGCTAGCAACATTCTCAAGTACCCTAGCAACATTTATTTGTACTTTTAATGATCGAAAAAGCATCGTTTGCGATAAATACAATGAGTTTAATAATACTTTTATAATGTAATGAGTAATTGTGAGATACATGTATCAATCTCTTTCCGTTGACGATAATAAGGGCACAATCGACAAATGCTAATAACAGTGCAAAATACCGTTGTAGAAACATAGCAGATGACGTTTAAGATATATATACGCTTTTTATGTCACTGACTTATAAGAGCAGGTCAAACTCGTTCCTGCTCATTCGTTTCTCGTTTGCGTATCTGGCTATAGTGCATTAGACCGTAGGCTGCAGTAGATGTAGTAGATCGTGTTAGATGATCAGCAGAGATAGATGTCTTAAATAATAGGGAGACGAAACATTCCCGGTGCACTCTCCTGGCATAATCGCGTGTAGACAGTCGCATCGTCGTGCGAAACGAACTGTGTCGTTTCGCAATTCTTCCGACTGTCTCAACCGCACCGCGAAGGATGCGATTAATTCTGACGGGTTTCTCGTACGAGCTCGTCGGAGCGAATTCTCGTCATGGTGGGATGCGTGTCCCGACGGAGCCTCATTCTAACAAATTTGTACCGAGCGTCGGAAATAATCATATATATCGAAGTAAGTGGAGGCGATTATAGCGAGCGCGCCGTGTGATTAGGACCTGTACTGTAATCATCGGGACGCATTTCATTAATACTGACGTTTTCGTGCGAATTCGTTAGAACCAGTTATCGTCGGAACACGCACTCGCTATGATTATACCCTTGGGATATGATCGTGGTGGGTATACGTGTTTCGACAGCACCAGGTTCTAACGTGCGGGGCATCACTCAGAGCAATTCAAATGCATCGAAATAAGCTTGAGCGGCTGCATTAATATACAATAGGTTGATAGATGCACCGGTGTACGATCGGAGAACAAGAGATATTATTAGATAATACAATTTTTTCTCTTTGCGATATTAAGATATTGTCTCTATCATACTTTAGGAATCGATTAAGATTCAAAAATCTGTCCGTAACTTTTAACTTTATGTAAAAAGTTATTTATTTCGAAACTAATTGAATTATTGATGTGTATCTGTTCTATGAATTTTTTTTTTACGATTAGAATAAAATAATCCGCAGGATTATTTTAATGTATTTGATTAATTCTAACTACTACGAATTTGTCAAGACGAACTCTCTGCGGGACACGCGAATCATTGTGACCCTTCATTCGCGTTGTTGCTTCGGTCTTTGTTGCTCATACCGAGGCAATTGTAATCTTCTGTTTTTACAAACATGCAAATCGCGATGTAATCACGTAGATTTACTACGTGAAGTAAATTGCAACATTATTTATGAGCGTACCACCGAGTATGCCATACGGTCTCTCGATGCACAAATTTAAAAGCGTGCTATCAATAAATGCTATCGACGTCATCGAGAAGCACTGTATTCGAAACTATGAGGACCACGAATTCACAATAACAAATTAGTTATGGACCTACGTAGATTATTCGCCTTTTTAAATGAATGTATAACCGTCGCGATCGAGCAAACTCGAACATGAAACGTCGAGGCGTACGAATTAGAGAGGGAAGGATGTCTTTGTATATCCGGGCCGCGTTTACACGCGCAGGAGTCGCAATATTAATCCGTTGTAACGTAACAAAAAAAAAATAAAAATAAAAAATAAAAAAAAGCGGGATACCAAGCCCATTTATCGGTGTCGTGTCGTGATAAGTGTCCATAATGTCTCAAGTAACAAGACTTGCGAACGTAACGGCATTGTCTAATCAATTGTTAACCAACTGTTCCGACTCGATTAACACGAGAGTAGCAAAAGTAGAAGTCAGAAGTCGATGTGTTGTGTTAACTGGTAGAGTAGCGTGTGAGGCTAGTTTGTAGAGCGAACACGTAGAACAATCCGCGAACGTTAACACCTGTCCCTCTGGCCGTAGCAGAATCGTAAATCGACGCCAACTGTACCGGACTACATAGATGTGTTTATTTTGTACTGAATGTATTTCGCATTGATGTACTTTTCGTGAGGATTGTCAACGTAGCGCCGCAGCCACGTCGTGACGGCATTCTGATTTTGTGGACACATTACCGCGGACTGTGTAAATGTAAATTTTATAATGTTGTAATAAAAGTGCGTTTCTCTCTCTCTTCCTCTTTCTTAACATGCTGTGAAACGTTGATGCCAGAACGCTGTATAGTTACGTAGACGTGTTATAGGTCGGCGAAATGTCTTTTCGTAGAAACTCTTGGACATAATTAATTGATTAATCAGCCTTGGATTTAACTAATTAATTTTACAAAATCCTGTAAATTATTTAATTTCTTATTATTATGTTTAGTTAAATCCCTAGTTAATTTAAATTTATAGATTGTATAGATCTTGTGTAGATTGTAGCGATCGTGGTGTACTGTCGTAGATTCCGTATATTTGCTGTGTGTAAATCATAAATAGCACACAGCCTGACAGAAATACAATGAGGATTGAAGGGGTCACCACGCTTTTGACAAGAGGCAAAGGACGAAGATGATAGATCGCTAAGATCTATCTAACACTTTCGACATCACGATAAAATCTTTACTTATGATGCAAGGAAATTATTGTTACGTTAATTTCCTTCAAAAATTTATATTAAGACGATTTAATGCAAATTTCAAAATAGAACTTGTTTATAATTTAATTTGTTGGAAATTCAATTGGATATTCAAACATTTGACATTTTTAATAAATTAAATTATAAACAAATGCTATTTAAAATTTTACATTGCATATTTTAATATAATTTTAATATAAATTTCCATTTTTCGTTATACTATCATCTGCAAATATTTTTTTTGCATTAAATAGCATAGTATAATTATAAATAGAACTCTTGAATTCCGACACGAATTATATAGATTGTCCAAAGTGGACTTTAGCCGATAACTTCAAGTATTTCATTATTTTTTTCCACCTGCATTCACTTCAGTTGAAAGTGGATCTTTTGATAGGAAGAAATAAACTCATCCAGGTCTCCTTCGTATATTTTTATCGACGTTTTACGTTCCTGCTGACCGTGACTCCAATTTCGGATCCGGGTATAAACTGATATAACTGAACTGATAACCAAGCAATTACTGACAATCGAACATTGTCTCATCCTTCGCCGGTAATGCAGCGAAGCACGTCGTTTTACAGTATCTCGCGATGAGTAAAATGTGGACTTACCTGACTCACCTGATCAGTGGCGCCATCTGTAACCGACGAGCGAGAACCTCGATGAACTTGGAGATCAGTCTTCGACCACGGATTGAAATCGTACGCGCTGAACTTTTTGTTTGTCCCACAGAAACATGTAATTTGTCGTAGCTGGACGATAAAACGCGTTGTGCGGTTCGCGACCGATCTCGTTTTATCGAGCGATTGGTAGCGAGACGGCGGAACGATTCGGTGACGAAATCGCGGGATTCGAGAACACTGCGATGCTTCGCCACCGCGCGCCATCCCCCGCGCCATGTATTCCCGGCTTCGATCTACAACTCGATTTCGATCCCGAGTTTATGATTCGCGTTCTCGGTCTCCGCCGTCCAGTCCGAGCAATTTTCACGCGGCGCCAGTAATTCCACGCTTGCGAGTGATGCGATTTGACTTTTCGGGAGGAGCAAAAGACGCACGCCCAAATTTCGAGGCCAAGATACAGTTCCCGCCTCCCTGCCCCCCTGAAGAGAAGGACGAAACTTGTTTTGCAAGGTACATACTTTCTGATCGGTAACACAATACTTTACTCACGCAATAAAAACTTTACATAATAATGTGTCGCGGGCTGGCGATGATCCCGCGTGCATCGTGCATATCGATCTCGCGCAACGATATATCCTCCTCGCACGACGCTTGACCTTTTACGTACGCAGCGCGCGGTACGGTTGGTCGCACGTTAATCCTTATCCCAGACGGGGATCTTGGTGAGAATGCTCTTACTCAGAATGGAATTTTTGTCATAGGCAAATTTACAAATTGTAGGAAGAAAGAACGAAACATTTTGCGCGATAATCGAGCGAAGTACCGCGAGCGTTGTATATATGTATATATATGTATAGCACAGTCCTTTTTTTTTATTTTCATTCTACTTATTTGTGTAAGAATAAAAATCCGCAGGCATTAGGATAAGGATTAGATCCTGATTGGCGACGAGCATCATTGATCTGAATGCACTCTCGATCGCCTTGATTCGATGTTCTTTATTACAAGCCGAATTACAAACCGACGCGACGATCGCACGAAGCAAATCTTGAGATTTCGCCAAATTGCTGACTTGATCTTCGGTTGAAGTGTTTTTTGCGGATGCAATCGATCGGATTTCGGTTGGGACGAATAGTTTTAAAACAGTTTTTTTTTAGGCGAATCACAGCGATCGGATGTTGCATTCGTGGGAACCCCGCGGTGTTCCTTCAATAATTCAAGTAGCAGAATGTGAACGAGAGTGGACGCGATCGCAGGCACATGCTCGCTCTCGCTGTCGCGAGGATCAGGATCAGGGTTTACATTCGTAAACGTGCGAAATATCGGTCGCTCGCGTTCACCGATCGACGCGAATCGATTTAGCCCATTCGCCTTATATAGTTTCGCTCTTGTCGCGACATGTAGAAATCAACATCACTTTTTTTTAATCTTCTCGTTAGAAACTAAATATTCTCTTCTCTGTTAAATTACGAACAACTGGAGGCGTGCGCGATTGCCGGCGCGTGTATGCCGTCTTACTTATTTGTACGTAGAATTAGTCTGCGTTATAGTGACGCGCATCTAGACTTTCGTTCCCTTACGCGAACGTTTAGAATATTATTTCAATGAGCAAGTAACTATGAGAGTCCCCTCCCTCGTTTCTCATTACGTCGCTTTCTTCTCTTTGCTCCTTCCTTGTTTTTCATCAGCCGCTAAACCGTCAATCGCATCGCGTTCCTTCGACATGTCCCTCTTACGGCAGTTAGGATGAACGGTTCAATTACGTGGCGTGTAATGTGAGAAACTTCAAAACGCAACCGTAACACAGCGCGATAAGTAAGATGCATTCTTTCACTCGTACTCCTCCTTCTCTCTTGCTCCCACGCTCTCTCGCTCGCCCTCGTTCCCCGAGATTTATTTACAACGAATCCTATACACGTTCATGATCGCGCTTCCTCGGCAACGGGACCGTTCGTGATTGAAGAATGCTCAGCCGAAAAAAAATAAATAAATTATCGCTCGTGCGTTCTAAAAAACTGTGTCTTGGTGAACGTTGTTTCGCTTATCCGTTCAAAGTTTCATTCTCGGCAGCGACTCTAAACAGTTTTTGACAAAGGGGTAAAAATCGCGCCATCTATCTTATATTCTATTTTCAGAATTTTGCCGTATAAAGATTTGTGGAAATAATTATATTACAGAGACAGGCAATTGTGACAATCGCTGTTAATGCTTGTTACTGTTGAGAATTGCTGTCGAGAACTCGCAAATCCCCTCAAGTTGCAGCCAACCGATAAGCAGCATACATTCCGATGATACTATCATGGGTCTATCATGGGAGTTCCGAGCCCCTGAAGGTTGAGTCACTCGATCGTAGAGAAAAAGTAAGTTTTCGTACGTCATCATCGACCATGCATTTTATTCGGATATTACAAAAAATGGCCTTAATAGCGCGCGGCTAATCGTAAATGAGGGCGCTTGCCGGGATCTGACCTACTTCTCCCTCTCTATTAGCAGATGTCTTCCGCTTTTCTCATTTTTACGCGTCGGTAATGTTTTTCTTACGTCAGATTGCTCAGGCTGATGCACACTCGAAAGTTTTACTCTTTCAAAGCGACTTTTCTTCACCTTCTTCCTCCAAGATGGACGTCTTTATTGGAACACGGTATCACTCTTTCATCTTACTGCCTCGCTTTTTCGAAGAAAAAGAGCGACGGTAAGATTCTCTTGTGACAGTACAATTCTTTCGTTCGTTAACGCGAGGAAGTTTGATAAAAATTACGTGTTACTCTCTAATGACCGATTTTATATTTATTTTCCTATTTATTTTATATTTAACTTGTCTTAAATTTGCAATAACTTTATACGCAATTCTTGCCGATATTTATTTGCATTAACAAGTATTAATTATCAATTATTTCTGTTACTAGAAAACATTTGTAATACTTTATACTTTAGATACGATAAACGCTAAAGGTCCACGTTCGGTGCGAATCAGTCAAATTTTCACTACGCGTACATTTTTTTTTTTCGAATGTGCCGTTAAAATAGAAGAATCGTCGGTATAGTGATTGTTTAGACAGAGTCGAAGGAAAAGAGTGCTCGATGAAATCGATTATCGCTCTTAGAACGATTCTCGATGGTAAAACTGTCAGGTGTATATCCAGCCTTGATTCGCTCGCGAGACTGTATTCGTGCGTACGAGGATGGAAAAAAAATATCAGCGTGTGCTTCGGGCAGATCTGGCGGCCCCCGCGCGAATCGAATAATATCTACAAAATCTCGATAAGTTTGTTTATCATTTTCGTCATCGTTCTTCCCCTCGCAATTCTCCTCCTCTTCTCTTGTCGCTGTCTCGAGGAACAGGAACTTCCGCAATGGGATACAGACCACGGAGATTCTCACGCACGTACTTTCCGTGTACGTTAGTAGACACGCGGCATTCTTACACGAACGGATACACTCCCGATTACGACAGACACTCGTATTTCCGGACCTATTTAGTCTATGTCTAGCTATTTATGCGTATACTCGCACTATTGCGCCGTACAAACAAACGTTACACGTCTCTCCCCCACCGTTACATCGATTTTTTTTCGTCAGCCTTTTCGTCTTTCTTTTTCTCTCTCTCTCTCTCTCTCTCTTTCTCTTTCACTCTCACTCTCATTCGGTCACTCTCTCGCTCTCTCACTCTTTATTTTTTTGTTACCTCGCACAATCGGCGTCGCAGCCGAGTAGAAAGTTGCAGGTAGTGTAGGTATACTCGGTACGTGTACCTGTCTACCAAGTGCCGGTATATATATAAGTATGTATATATCGTTAATTATATATAATCGCTTCTCGAGATGGTAATCGCCCGATCTAGAGGGGTATTTTTAGATGTCCGGTACGTGTTGTGTATATGTGTGTACGTATCTGTTAAATATGCGTGCAACGGCTTCGTATCCCGTGTTTGTGTATGCGTGTGTTTTTGGATACGTGTGTATCTACATTGTCTTTCTTACAGTTTACGCTTCGTAGAATACGTTTCTACAGTATAATGCAGTTAGCGTGTGTCTTTAAATACATTTTAGAATTTGGTACTCTCGTCGAGACGACTCGTCGCGCCACACTTTCGTCTTCGTTCTTTCATTCAGAGTTTCGTTCGCGTTCGCCGATTCTCGCTTTTCCCGCTTTTCGCGAAGCACCTCGCATAGACTCTCGCCGCTTTCACCGCTTTCATATAAGGGGATGCACTCTTCGTCGTATTTGCATTTCCCGCCCGATCTCGAGTGATCGAGATAGTTCACGAAGCGATCTCGATCGCAATGCATGAGAAGTACGCGATCCTCCTCCCGTAGACGGGAAACGACCTCAATTCCGTGATAACTGAAGATTGCATCCCTGAAATCCGTCGAGCTCGATTCGACGCTGCTCGAAATTCTCAACTATCCCGAGTGAACGGCGGTTGCGAGAAATATCGGAAGCAGCTGGTACGAAATGCGGAATCTCCGGCGACAAGCGAGAGGTGTTTTAGGACTAGTTAAATGCAAACGATCGCTATGCCGTAGTTTCTCGCTTGCGGCACGAGGTAATCGCAATCACATATCTTCTGCTTCTACAATTCTACAAGTTTCTCTTTCCCCAATTTCTCCCAAATGCCTTCCGATCAATTTCGTTTCCTTCGCCTCCTCGTAGCATTACGCTCTCTGTGTTCATACTTGATAAATACCGTATATCTCGCTTCAATCGTTCGCTCACTTATTCCGTAAAGATTACATCTGACTCTTATACAGACGTTTGCGATGCTGACATAAATATTGAGCGAATAACAAGATAATTATATAATGTAATACTCTTTCAATTGTCTAGGATTATAAAATTTCATTTAATTTTTTTTTCACTTTATATATATGTATATGTATACATAAATATGATATATTTATATTTATAAAATCTTGTCAAATGACTGTTTAATAATGTTGAACAACGGACAATCTTAACTTTCGCTTGCCTATGCTTTCCTTGCAAAAATAATTTTTTAACTTGTGAAATTTATAAAACCGAAGTTACGGAATGCGCGTGCGATCGATTGGGCGCACCGCGGTTTGCCCGCCTACCAATGACAAATCAATTTAGTTCGATTTATTATTTCGAGATGCGCGAATCTTTCGTAAAGTATTTCGAATTGACCAATCGACGCGATCGGAGTTCAACGTTTCTCGTTATCATCCGGAATGGTTGCACCGTTCGCTCTGTTCTTCGTCGTTTTTTTTTTGTATCGCCACGATTGACTAAAACGTATATTGCAATATGAAGTTGGCAGTTTTCATTACAACGCGGCTTAAACTGTCGCGGTCTTGTCAGAATACACACATCGGTATAGTGATTTTAGGGTCTTATTCTCAAAAAATTTCACATACTAAATGTACGAAAATACTATAGTATACGGTACGTATACTATATATATCCCTAGTATTTTTGTATGCAAAGTTTTTGCGAGAATAAAGCTCCGTGTTGCGCGCCGCCCAGAAGAGTTTCTCGTTTTACGACAAAGACCGAACGACGTGAGCGTTCGTTCTGCCGATATTTCATCCTATTTCATCACATTTCGTCTTATGAAATGAGATAAGCTGAGGTAAAATGAGGTATACTATTCTGATTTGCGAAAGGCTCCTTAGACATTCCTACACGTTGATATACGTATAGATGTAGATATAATACGTATATAGACGTAGATACAATACGTATAGCATTAGACTCTTGCCGACGGATGTTTCTATAAAACTCAAATAGATTACTCGTGATTTTTTTGTACATTTGCTGATGATTTGACAACCATGTTTTGAGCAATTTTTACATTTACGTTCGCGGACGTGTAATGATTGCGAATGCATAACACGTGGATGGATTGATAAAAAGCTTGACCACGCAATATTTTCTCACGTCGTCGCCCTTATCTACGTTTAATGATAAATGTAAAAGTTTATACGAGCCTGTAATCTATATATACATATAGATTATATATATGTATATAGATCGTCTCTTCTGGTCGTCTTCGTCGGCCATCCGGCGATCCGCGGGAGATACTCCGAATTTGTCATTACGCAGATGGTCAGTAAGTAATCAATTTCGAGCTGTCGATTTTTACAACCTACATTTGCTGCGAATGAACGTGCGGACGAACGAACGAACGAACGAACGAACAAACGAACGAACGAACGAACGAACGAACGAATGAACGAATGAACGTACGCACTAGCTTTTCGGCCCCCGACGTTCTTCCAGTCTACTTTGGTTTTCTCTCTTTTCCTATACTTTAAAAGTGATTTACCTAAATACGTGCGAACAGTCACATTTTCGTGTGCACTACATTTGCGTATATATATATAATATGTATATATATATATATATATATATATATGTATGTATAATATATATAATATGTATATATATTACTTCGCAATAGGTACTCTCTTTGTTTAACGAATACAATGCTCTGTATAAAACTCGTATTTACAAAATGTGATCGATTTATATAATATTAATAGTTCTGTGTATTTTTCTCTGTATCTCTCTTTTCTTCATTAAATCTTGAGATGCCTGCGCACCAGTGCTCTTTGTTTTTATAACGATTTCATCTATTTGGTAATGTTATATACGCGCGATTTATAAGTGCCCGCCGATAACGTAAGTTAGTCATCCTGCCAGAGGATAAAGAATCTCGTAATCTTTAAACGGTCATTTATAATGTTAACGATAATAAAGATAATAATAAAGGTAATAAAAATTTCAGTGAGACTAATAATAATAATGGTCGATTGTGTCGATTCTGCGGGGAATTGGCGTGTCCCGTGTGACGTGCGTATGTCGATTTGCGCTTGCAATGCACGCGTTTCTTTAAATATATTCGGCACAAGGAATCGCGTTGAGCGATTGAATTATCGTAGATGTGAAAACGCTTGATTGTGAGTTTTCTGCTACTAAATCTTGGATCAGCAAAGTTCCCTAACTTCGAAAATTTATTGAAATCAAGTAGACGTACATAATACGTAATAGAAATTCATTTGAGCATTACGAATGTCTTATACAAATAACGCAATAACAACAAAATGTTCTCGATAGCATAGTGAATGCATAAATGAATTAAATGAATAAAGAATGCATCTAAAAGATTGCAGTGGATGTGCGTCATGTATATTCTCAAGAAATTAATGCGTAATCGATCATTCTGAATTACAACAGCATCGTTCATCATCGATCATCATTACATTAATGATTGATGAATTGGTTTAACATCGCGCATTCGAAAGGACTACCGTTCGCGATTTCGAAGCTTGTGTGTTGTATCGCAAGATGTATGCAACGCGGTTTTATTACGTTAATTATTTCGTTATCCGTAGAATTAATTAATTATTACATTAATTAATTATTTGCTTTACTTTACACCTAACTGTATGTCTATCTAAGGAAGAGTTTTTTCACCGTCTTTCGATCATGGGCACGCCAATTCCCGCCGTTTGTCCATCCAGCTTAAAGATTCAGCGTAAACAATAGGCACGCGTACATATCACCATATACGCGCGAATAAATGCATATAGCTACCATAGAATATATCACAACGATAAAACGAGTTTAGATCCTCTCTCTTTCTCTCTCTCACTCTCTCTTTTCCCTCCCTCTCCCGTTTATTATAGAGACTCCGAGTAGATAACGGATGTACAGTTATATAAATTGCACACAACGCTTCCGGTTGGGGCGGACGTGGAGAAATGTATCGATACTTATATATTATGTACGAACGCAGCCGAAGAAAGAAACGAACGAGGGCTGGACACGCGATTTGCGCCTTCTCTCGCGCACGACAAACTCGCGCCGCCATCATTTTGCATTGTATCGCGTGACCGCGATTGAGGACCGGATGCCAAGTGTTCGGCGCGGAAAACGCGAAAGCGAAATAAGTCGCCGAATTAACGCGCGAACGGAACACCGTGGTCGATTGTGTCCGCGACGGCGAATTATCACGGTTGAATAATTATCTCGCGGGATACGCGGGATGTGAGTCTGTTGGGTGTCGTGTAATCGCGCGCGGTATCGGGAAACGTTGAGAGCCAGAGCGCGTGCAATCGTCATCGCGCGGAAGAGTAAAAGTACGTACAGCGATTAATCCGAACCGGTACAATTTCGCTGACTTGAAATTTCGATTTTTTTGTCGTGAACACTGAAAAATCGCCACTGTTATTTACTTGCACAACGGAAACGCGATCGAAATTATACCGGTCTCAAATTGTAATCCTAAGTACGAATATACACGCTACGGGAATATAAAATTGACATATATACTTGAGAATTTTGAAAATCACTCCCTACTCACGGTCCTAGAATTATTCATTTTAGAATCAGATTTGTTGACATCGACTCAGAGAAGACAATCATTTAAAAAACATCTAAAAACATCTAAATGTCATTAACATATCTAAGAGATTTACTAATCATTAGATGTTTTCTGAATATCTTACGCCGCTTTGGTAATGTTTTTTTTTATATTGTTTTAGAGAAATGTATTTAATTGAGTGTATTAAAAAATCTATTGATATAAATTAGTGCTTTCAACTTTATACGGCTTCGACGAATTAGTGACTTGAAGAGGTACTTTTACATTTTTCTCTTTCGATTTTCGTGTAAAATTTAAATGTTTGTTCGACGGAAGAACGTTGCCAATTGAATTTAAATATGATATAGCTTAATAAGTGCTAAATATATCGTGTAATCGCGAGAATTCGTAATTCTCTTTTCGATGATGGAGTCGATAAAGTTGACCGATGTTATCTAATAAAAATCGTACGGTTCAGCGTTTTTCGCATTAATAAAACGTGACGCTCGAATATGACCATCCCTCCTTCGTTTCTCTCGAATATCCAAGATGGATAGTGGCCCAAGGCAGAATTCTGGATTACGGATACCTATTTTCATAAAGAATTTTCGCAGAGCACTATGGGCGAAAGGATCTCCATATTAAATGCGCGACTGACAGTAGCGTCTGGTAAACGGACTATTTGGCGATTGCGAAGTAGAATGGAGGACGAGAATGAGGAGAGGAAGAGTAAGAGCGGTGGCGTAGAAGGGATGAGAAAGAGTCAGAGGGTGGGTTGGGCGTGTCAGCTGGTCGATATCCTGAATGGCAAGCTTCCACGGCCCAGCTTGCAGTCAGCCGCTACGTCCGAGGGGCAAGAGAGAAGGCCAGCGCAAAAAGAGAGCTCACATATATATATGTAACGTAGAATGTTTCAGAAAGTTTTCCGCGCTTTTTCTAAATCATAAACACCGGAAGTCTAACTAAAAAGAACGTCGCTCAATTGTTCTTGCATTGCCAGCGCGAAGATCGGCAAGTTTTTTAAAGAATTAAGTTTTTGAAATATGAAAGTAATGAAACTTTATTTTTCAATCAATTTTAAATCGGGTCTAATGAAGTTTCGAGCTGAAGCTTAATTATTGAGATTTATATAATCGCGAAAATTATAAAAGCAAAAAGATAACATCCAATCTAATCTTTTACTGTGGAGGAATTCTTTACTGAGGCTACATTTAAAAGAAAGTGCTCGGCTACTAGGCGAGCTTATATATATGAAAGACGCAAAGAAGAAAGTTCCGAGTGTAGGTTTTGGAAACTTCTTGTGTAAGTGATCGATGGTCTATAATGGCGAACAGGATTTCAGAAAGTACGAGCCGCGAGTACGCAGCATCCGAAGAGGAGGAAGTAGAACACCATGCAATTAACGTTAATTAAATTGACAAAACATTGGGCAACGAAATACGTTGAAACAAGAAGACCGAAGTTGTACGCTCGGAACTAAAAGCAGCCCGCACGAACAAAAGCGATTGTATTTCACTGTCTTTCTTATCTTGCAATAAACACTATAAAGGATGAGATTAGCAACGACTTAAATCAATAAAATTTAGTGCGGCTACATTGGTTTGCCATTTGGAGGCAAATGGGCAATATAAAAACACGTAATTTAAAATACGCAAATAATGTTTTCGACGGAAATGTTTAATATTTTGGGATAATAAAAATCGCGAGTGGATAAATTAATTTTTATCACATATGTGCTATTATTTCTCTGTCATTATTTTTTAATATATAATGAAAGACATGTCCATTTGTGAAATGTGTGTATACAAAATTATATAATTGTTTTTTAGCGAGAATCTTTTTCAAGCAAAAGTAGGTACCAAACGAGTACCGTGTTGCATTCTGCCTTGGTCCGTCGTCCCTCTCGATTTTCTCGACTCGATTGGAGTGTTTTTTTTTTTTTACGTCCGATCTATAATCATCATATGTCCCGGGAGATTCCCTACGTAAACAGTCGCGACTACGTAGTACGAGCTAAGATTACTCCCGATTGAGCCATGTGCACACGCACGTACACGCGTGTATGTAGAGACGCCCTGGGACGAGTGACGATAGTTATACCGATTTCACCGTAGCGGCGACGCGAGTCATATACATATACAGAAATACAAAAGTCGCGCCGTGAAAAATCGTAAAAAAGTCCTACGAAATGAAAAGAGACTTGGCTCTTACTTGGCCATAATCCAAATAAATGCGGATGCTGAAGGATGTGAGGCCGCCACCGTGAAATCCGAGCCGCTTTCGTCGTGGGCGTTCCGCGTTACTCCGCTTCCGCTCCTTCCGCCGTCTTGTCTTTGCCGATCTCGCGTAGAATGCTGATCGATACGTCTGTACGCGTCCTGTGCGTACGCACGTGTGCACGCACGTGTCTAATATATGCATGCACGCGCGTACCTAACGTGGCCGCGTACGCGCGCGCGTATATATATGTTAATATACATATACTTACTGTACTTACTTAGATAATAAGTCGCACCAGTCTCCGATAGTACATTGTTTATCTTCGTTCGGAATGTGAACTTTCCCGCCGTTTCTTCGTTTCACGCGCGCGCTTTCACTCATACATTAATACTCGCGTTCATTCGTTCCCGCTCTTTCTCTCTCTCTCTCTCTCTCTCTCGTTCACTCGCATACACGCGCGCACACATGCCACCATGCGATTTCCGCTACGTTTCCTCTGCGCGCGAACAGGGCTGTTGACGGCGTCAGAGCGACGATTCATCCTCGACCTCGACGAACGTCGATAATCCTATATTTTTCCGTCCTCAAGCTGCTCTCGATTGAATCGCCGCTTCAAACCGACGAGTTCTCGGTGTTGTTCTTAGCGTTTAGTTAACGTTACTATGTAATGGTGGCTAAATTGACAAGTGTTTATATCGAAGGTATTTTCTCCGTTTAAGAACTAGAGACCTAGACTGGCAATGTTTTATGGTATGTATGCTCGTGGATTCGCCTTCGCGATTGAGCTCCTGCTTACTGTTCCGCTTGCGTCGCGACATATATATTTCTATTCGCGCGACATACCTATATATATATATATATATATGTATATTTATGTATATAATATATATATATATTTTTTGAGTCTTTTTAACGAAGACGCCTCGTGGACAGCGACGATAGCCAAGGCACACGCGTGCCCGATCGCTGATTGACGAACGAGAGCCTGTAGAGATTGCCCGATAGAAATTGCGGTAGCCACCACGCCGCGCAAGTAGTGGGGGGGCGCGCATTTGGTAAAGCCACGCCGGCCGGAGCGATGCGGCGCGGCGTCTGAGAGTCGTTCGTCCGTTTCTACTTGCCGGTGATCGCGAAGTAGTCCTACTCCGCGTCTAGGCAACCGCGCGGCCGCCCGCATTCAGTCCGCTACTACTTCCAGTAGAGAAGTGGTTACCGCGCGCTCTCGAGACGGAGCTAAAGCGCATGTTTTGAGAGCACCTCTCTGGTCTGCGAGCTGGTACGGAGCTGTCTCGGATGTCGTTCGCTTTTACTCTACTCGCTTTTACTACTCCCGCCCCGAAGTAGTCACCGAGCGCGTCTCGATTTATCCTCCTCTCGAACCGTTCTCGTCTCCTCCTTTCGCGAAGCGGCCCTCGTCCTGTAAGAATGCTCGTCTCTGTGCATTCTTTTGCCCTTCTTCCTTCTCGATTCGGAGCACTGCGACGTCGTCGTTTACTTCGCCTCCTCGAGCAGCACGAGGTCATCCGCGACCACGTCGCTGATGTGGAGGTAAATGATCCAGTACATCAGATTGAAGCAAACGAAACATACGGGGAATACGATGCGGGAGTATTTGTCGATGTCCGACGGCGTTATGCCTATTTAAAAAACGTTAGCGACTTAGAATAGTTGCGACGCTTGAGATATAGGGGGAAAGAATTTCAGTGAGCTTCCGAGTTCGCGCGGTGCCGTTTACCCTGACGAGGGTATAAAAAGCGTCTAATAGTGCATCGTAATGCTTGAAAATATGTTGTACAAATGTTTCTTAAAATGCAAAAAGCTTTTTATGAGATGATTAGTGACAAGCGTTTTCGGACGGTGTTTCAAGCGTAGAGAGAAAATATATATATACATATATATATATGTATAATACAATGGCCGAGCGCAGGCGCGTGGTATCATCGGCCATGAATATTGCATAGTCTTGGCGAAGTTCAAAATACTCGCTATCCATATTGCACAATTGACGGCCTTGTCAGGCCCTTTACCCGATGATGACACCACGCCGGTGGCCTTCCGAGCTCGCTGACGGTTGAACCGTACAGTAACGTTTATTATGCACCGTTCAGAAGCTCGTTGAAATAGACAGCCTGCCAAGCTAAGAACCGAATATTGTTTGATAGCTTGCCAGGCGGGGGGTAAAATAGTGATATAAATGTGCGTACATGGTCTACTCATACCGTAGAGCTTGGTGATGTCCTTGCTAGGATGAATAATATGTTGCGGCGCACCTGCCGATTCTTCATCGGCGCGACCATTTATGGTGTTCTCGAGCGTCCCACCTTTGCTATGTGCCTTTGGGTCGTGCACCTTGAACCGCACCTCCTGGACAACATGGGACCACTTACAAGAGACACGGCAGTTTGCCGTGGGGTGTCCCTCACCCGAGGTTTACCCCGTACTTTTGTCGGATTAGCATGCGACACCGAGGACTGAGCAGTGTATTTTTTGATTGTTCAACGCGGTAAGACGTCCGATTTTTACGTAGTTATCGGAGCGATTCGAGAGACTCACCTGCTTTTATGTCGCTGGTGCGACTCGCGTCTGTTATAGTTTATTCGATTTAACGTTTTAAGTATAAAATAGGAAAAGTCTCTCGGTAAAAGAACCGCGGTTCGTAGAAACGCGCGGTGCGATTGCTCGTGCTCAAGCAAAACGGATTGGTGAAAATTCAATTAAAAGCTGGTGTATGTGATGCTAATTGATATAGATACTGTCGGGATAAGATGCGGGAGAATTATTATTTTATTATTATTATTAGTTGCTCTGATACACAATCTGTGGTCGCATTATAAGTGACTTATTTTTTTATTTTATATACAATAAAATAAAATTTGCATATTAATTTAATTTTGACTTTTTTGAAGTTAATAGTAATGCAAAGATATTAAATGAGCTTCAGGAAGTAAGATTGTAAAATATTTTTGATAATTCACTATTTTCATTATTGAATAAATTTTATTGTTAATAATTGCATTTGAAAGAATAATATTAAGATAATGAAAGATGCTAAATTTGATTTTGCTATCCTTTTCATATTTTGAAAAAAAGCAGCTATAAATATCTTGAAAGAAGTGTAATTATCAAGCATGTAATTAAAAGATTCACGTAACGTCATTAGGCATTTACCGCTGGATAACATGAATAATTAACTTTGTAATAATAATTAATTAAAATGTCTCATTCTCTTATCCGACGTTTTACGACCGTCCTTCGTCGTCCGTCCCGTTCATCTCTGTCGCTCGTTTACTCACTTCTTTCCGTCCTCCCACATTGTTCTCTTTCTTTTCCGGTCTTTTAATATTTTCTGTTTTCAGAAGAGAGGAAGGAGGGGGAGAAAGGGGTCTACAATACCCAAGATTAAAAGAAAATTTATAGTGCGTCGTGTCCGTGTTGGCATGAAGCACGTTGTCCGGCGCGTTGCGCGGCCGAATGGGAAATTCATTTCGCAGAACCTTTTAGCTTTTGACCTTTCGTGTGTCGAGCCTGCTGTTTTTAGTTCTTTTTTTAAGGGGGAGGGGAAGGGAATAGAGTGGATATTTATATTTTGCGCGATGATACGTGCTGAGTCGGATTAAGGATAATGCTCGGCTTCGTCCTGTTGAGCCTGCCCTTGTGAGAGAATAGCTTGATTAGCTCTAATATTCGTTTACTGCTGTCTATTATTGATTTCGTTTATTGTCTTCTATTAAATTTAATTTTTAATGTAGCGATTACCATATGATTAAATATTATATATATTGTTTAAAAGTTCGTCATTTAAAAATTCTTTTTAATTGAGACTTCCTTCATCGTTGACGTAGGCAAAACATATGATATTTGTTGTATGCGTATGTTTATATAATATCACACAGCTCTCGGGAGCCAAAAAGTTATAAAATAAGTGCTACGATTATATGCATAAATCTGTAAATCGTGCCACGATCGGGACATCTGGATATCTTGACAGAGCCGATCGTCTACTCGCTGAAAAAAAGCGTGTAAAATCGTCCAGGGGAACGCTAGTACGTCTGGATCTCCTGGTCGTACGCGGTGACAAAACGACATTCTGCATGGAAGAAAGAAATTCGGGTACGACGACAAACTTGGCCGTCGTTACTCACAGTTTGCTTAGGCGCATGATCGCCATGATCGCCGGGCACGCGCGGCGGTCCTGGATTTTCGCTCGCGGCCTTCATACTCTCGGCAATCTTTTGGAACCGATTCTTCCGCATCTGAATCCTCTTCGCCATGTAGCCCACCGTGGCGTACTCTGCGAAGAATAAGAATCCACAGGAATGAAAACACGTAACCATTCAATGCCATGACACGTCTGCCACTGTAAGATCCGGGCGGGAAAGCCCGGTTCACGGGGCCCACTTCCATCCGTCGAGAATCTCACTCATGCTTGCGCTCCCGGTACTTGTGTAGAGCTCACGTGCAGATGGAAGAAAGCCATTTCCCTGGAAACCCCCGATCATGCACCGCGACGGCGAAGTACCATGGTGTCGTATATGCAATGAGGTACTCGCAATCGCAGTTGTGAAAACGCAACAATATATGTGTCAAACCGTGCAACTAATCGATCGAACAAAATCCGCGGGAACAAATCTCTCACTCGCATTGGCCTTTCCTCTCTTTCGCGGTTTGCTTCGCGATAGCGATTTCCGAGACGCCGTTCCATCGCGGAACGAAGGTTCGGACCGACGAACATTTACGTCGTCGACGACAAGTAACGATTTCGAGGAAAATGGGTCCCTTGCATTTGTCACGTGAGCCCTGCACAAGTATCCGTCTACGATACTCTACGAGCTCGCTACTGGAACGGCACGGCTCCGAGCTATACGGAGTATATGAGAGGACGCAGGATGGAAAGCTTAATGGCAGCGACGTAAAGGCACGGAAGAGTACACGATCGCACTCACCGAGCAACGAGGCAAAGACCATGACGAAGCAGGTGCCCAGATAGACGTCGATGGACTTGACGTAGGAGATCTTTGGTAGCGCCGCGTTCGTCGAGGACATTAGGGTCGTCATAGTGAGCACAGTGGTTACTCCGAGGGCCACCCGAGCGGGGGTCGCGTTTCGGTTTAGCCAAAAGCTCACCCACGATATTATGACAATCAGCCCTGAGGGTATGTAGATCTGGATCAGGTAGTAGCCCATCGACCGTACGAACTGGATCTCGCAGGCCAGCCGCGAGTAATTCCCTACGATTAAAAGATCGAAGGTCAGGACAGGGAGACGGAGAGGCGCTATTTAATGTCTCTTTATCTCCCGTGCTCACTGTCCTTCCTCCTCACTGTTCGTTTATCTCTCTCTCTTTCTCGCTTTCTCTTTCCTTGTATCTCTCTCTCTCTTTCTCTTTTTCTCCCTCTTTTCTCTTTTTTCTGTCTCTCCCGCTTCTCATTCGTCCGTTGTGTGCTCTTCTCCCTTCGATCTCCGTTCTTCCTGCTCGATCTCCCGTTCCGTCACTGGCCTTTGCCAGGAAAAGCGGTTTCATTGTTCACGAATAGCTCTCTCTCTCTCTATTCCTTGCATTGGCCGGAAATACGGCGCGCCAGAGCTGGCTGGATGTTAAGTGAAATTCCCATCGTTGATGCGCGACTCTTCTCGTGCTCGTGTTGTATAGGTCTGTCAGTGGAGATATGCATGCATGCACGTTACAGTGAGATATATCGGCGTGTATTGTGCGCCGATTGAGAGGTTCGAGATGTAGTTACATAAGGAGAAAAATGAGGAATCGATTAGAATGGAAAATCGAGTTGTCCTTGTTGCAATTTGCATCCCACAGCGGCCTTTCTTCCGTTTTAACGAATTGGCGACAATTCATCTCTTGCATACCATTGTCACGAAAAGATATATCGAGAAGAAAGATATTAGTTTTGTTATTAGGATGATCGTACAGCATTTAATTGTTACCTGCGATGTAATCAGAGAGCAATACAAATATATCGAAGGGTGAAAGATTTAATGTTTGTGAGAAAAATCGTAAGTGCTAAAATCGTCATCAGCTGGAGTATATGTTACATCGCTGAATATCATACGGAATCGAGCTTGCTTATGAGAAACTGACGTGGAAACTGACGTTGAAATCTTATGACGGCAGTGAGATAATTTCGATATGTGAAGACAATTTCGATTACCCAAGGCTTCATTCAAACCAAGAATGGAGAGTTGTAATGATGATTTCTCGAGAAACCTGACTGCTGCCGAACATTAGAGCTGTTCAAGTCGGCGATCCCGTTTAATCCGCCAGCCAGCTCCGCTATTCGACGGGACAATATGACGCGCGAGATCGCGAGAAAGAGAGAGATCGATCGACGGCTTTACGTAAAGTAAGGTACACAGGATTACGACGGTTTTTCTTACGAGCGACAATTGCGCCTGCGGACATCGGATAGCGCTCACGTGTCTCTCCACCTTACCCATGCCGTTAAAAGCGAGGGTTGAACAATTATTTGTTGGTGGTGGGGGGTGGGGTTGTGTTTATACGTTACCGGTGGTAAGACTAATCTCCATGGCACGTTGACGATGACCGAGGACCTTGAACTGAGGCAGGGAGACCTCGTTGCTGACCCCGACGCTGTTCGGGCCCTCGTTCCACTTGTACCGGATGTCCCTCATCGTGTATCCGACTGAAAAAATAGAGAGACCCCCCGCGGTTGATACGTACCTTCGCGGAAGCCCTCAAACGCATTTCAGCTCCGAGGGGGCCTCCACTTACCTCGCACCCCCATCAAACCTTACGAGTTCCGCTCTCTTTCACTTTTTCCCCTTTCTCTCTGTTTACAATTTTCGTTCCTTTCTTTCTTTCTATCTATCTGTCTCTCTCAGTTTATCTTACTCTCTGTCTTTCTCTATGAGGGATACCCTTGCGAAGAGAGCTATCGAGAGCCCAAATTAAATTGACTTTAAAGGAGCATGTGGGCGGAATATCTGGCGTGTAATGAGAGATTATAATGGACGATCTTCTCGATGGTTAGGTACGATCGAGAAGCGGAAGGCGCGAATCATCCATATTTACGAGTTCGTTGTGTCGATTATTGTTTTGATGGTGGTTGTGGATGGTGGATGTTGGGCCAAAGGGTGAACGTAATACTATTCCTGAAATCCATTAGCAACTTATATGCTTGAGAATACGTATCTATTGCAGAGATGAGAAAACCCATTATCCGCGCATTGAGACGAAATTTAAATTTAAAACTCTGCAGCTCAAATGTTTTAAGTTTTTTTTTCTGTAGATCAGTATTGATACATAATGACAGATAGTAATAACAAAAATAGTACAACGTCCATCTACAGTGAGGAGGGAACTAAATCTGGGAACGATGGATATGCGCGACTCAACTACCGTCTGCGTCTTCCGTAATGTAGATAAAAACCGATGAGTCGATCAGTCGAAATGAATGGCCGTAGGACTGCGTTGTCCCACTGAGTAAGCTCATTCTTACATAATTAAATGTGTTCGCGAAGACAACACAGTGATCGGTGCATATCGATGCGGATAAGAAGGATTCATATTATATATGTATATATCACACACATGACTTGTCCAGTTATATATGCATACTACACACACACACACACACACACTCTCTCTCTCTCTCTCTCTCTCTCTCTCTCTCACGCACGCACACGCACGCACACGCACCCATCACACGCACGCACGCACGCACGCACGCACGCACGCACACACACGCATGGAGAACTGGACAAGCCGTGATCGCCCGTGTGAATACGGTGCACATTCCCACATATTCTTGGGACCAAAAAACTTTGCCATCTCGCTCTGATAGCGTTATCAATTATGATTCGTCATAATATTATATAAAATCGACATTTCTACATAATGTATGTACATACATATATTATCCACACGAACTTCTGGAGCAAGTTTAGAAGGAAAAACGAATAAGAGGGGAATATCTACCTGTAGATAGGTGTATGGTTGTCTGTCGTTGCCTGTGACCGAGCACGCGAAACTGTGGTAGTTCCACCTCGCTCGAGATGCCGACCGAGTGTGGGCCGGAGTTCCATTTGTACCGAATATCGCGCATTGTGTATCCAACTGCCGGGAGAACAAGAACACAAATATCTTCGCTCTAACATACAATAATTAGACACTGAGGTAGTGTTCGGTTTGGGACGGAAGGGCGGGTTCCTCGGGGAGTACAGTAATTAGAAGCAAAGTTATCGCGCGGGCAACCTAAAGCGGTTCCCGTTGTTGCATCCACGATCCAATTCTGTCGCATAAATTTCTTCTCGCGCGGAATCGATTTAGGATGCCCTCCGTGCCGCTATATCATAAACGTCATCGAGATAGGCATTGTAATCTTAACATATTCGTAAAAAATTTTTCCATAGGATTAATATCACAGTTGTTATACAAAAAAGGAGAGTCGTCATGATTTCTAAATTTTTTCTTATATCAAAGTTAGATTTATGATAAATAGAGATAATTTTATCTCATAAATTTCGGCTTTATATATCTTATATTTTATTTTATATGAAGAACTTTTAATTTTTTATTGATTTATATTTATCTCCCATTTACAAAATAATGCCTACTGAAGCGTCTATGATATTTTCAAAATTGAGTTTGCGGTTATTACGTCTAAGGCCACGCGGGGATTGTTATCAATCAGTCATGATATTCTTTTTTGCATTTGTGAGATAAATGTAGCATGCTGACTTGGCGACTCATCTATTGTTCATTCCTACCAATGTATATCCCGCGATCGGGATTGAACGACTATCGGGATTTTAACGATTATCGATCATAATTCGCGCCTATTTATTCTCTAATTCCTCCGCGCGGCCTCCAGCGCGTACATACCGCACCGAGAAACATTCCTCCGTAACTGAATCTTAGGTGATTACGATCGTTACACCGCATTCCAGGCACCAAAGTGGCATTCCGTCGCGGTGGCGGCTACATTGCGCGAGCATCGGCCAAACATGGATTAAGCGGTACGCCTCCGAATATGCCAGATTAATTGCTTTTGTTTTTGGAATCCGATTTTGAATGCCGTCCCGTTTTATCGCGTTCGGTACTACGCCGCAATTCCGCACGGCGCGGCGAGCACAGCTGCATGCGGCGTGGCGCAAAATCACGATTTCGATAATGACGTTACGATTTGCAGGCGTGTTCAATACTAACGGTCCAAAGCTCTGAAAACATCAAGTTTTGTTCATTTGCCGCGTTCAACATAAAAAGTATTTTTCGTACTATTAATGAGAGAATAGTGATGCTGACGTTTTATCTCGAATGTATTTTATAATATCTTATAAGCTATATTGCATATTTAGTCTCTTTTTCATCTTTAATTGCATTTATTATTGTAAGTGCTCATTATACTTGCAAACAAACCTAAAAAAATTACGAAATGAGAAAATCGCATTCAAGAGCAATAATGATCACGCCTAAAAAGAAAAAAAATTGCAAAAATACTTTGTGCGTTTGTTCATTCGTTCATTCGTTATTTTTGCCGATGGTCGTCGCAATAGTTAAGTGCAGCGCAGGAAATTAATATTTTTATAAAGTTTTAATAAAGAGGTTCTCTGGATTGGGGGCAACATTAAGCATCACGAGAGGTAAAAAGGTTGGAAGAGAACGGGGAAAAGGGGGGGGGGCCGGATTGTGACGGTGACTGTTGAATACTGCAGGGAGGAAGACTGCGGCAACATTAGCAAAATACCGAGGACTATGGTAGTGGCAGCAAGTTTAGTTTTAAGACGAAAAGTGGAGAGTGTATAAGTAGATATGGAGAAGCAGAAAGAAAAAAAATAGAGTTTTGCGCTCGGCATGCTACAGTGACAGTTACAGGCTCGGGGAAGGGAGGGGAAAGGGGATTAGGTTTACATATTTAGATTTACATATATGTGCTACATGCTTTACGCCGTATATTTCACTTATTGTGCTACATGCTCCATGCTACATGCTCCATTCTCCATGCTCCGTGTTTTGCGAGAAACGCGAATTTCCATACCGGCTTTACCGTCCCCTTCCGTTAAAATTCAAACGTTATCCTTGAATATTATCGAGACCGAATATTCGAATTAGGATTCAGTTACCCAGGTGTGTATATGCAACGAGAAGGATTGCGTTCCTGTGATGGTACTTTTACTTTTACGTAATGTAATAATCTAGAGTGTATTTCCGAAAAGTGCGATTTATTTGTCAAGCAATTAATACTAATGCAAAATTTTAATATTTTTTAATGTTATTTTTACTGTAGATAGTTTCCAACCTTTCTAAAAATTTCTGAAAAGACAAGTAAAATGTTGTCATTACGAAAAAAAGGAAAAAAGTAACTTACAGGAACTATATAATATATCTTTAAAATATATCACTTACTTATTTTTTATCTTGTTCTGAGATAGACCAAAATTAAATAATCATGCCGACACATGCCGTCGCTGAACTATATTAGATAATATCTATTGCTCTACAATACGTACAAAAGTTGCTCGAGGGAGAGTCGGGAGGTAGGGATGTATATATACCGGAACAAGTCGCAGATAAAAATATCAGGTTACAAGCAAATTCATGGGCATACCGATAACGTGACCACAGCGTGGTACGCCATGGGTAATGTTGCAGTATATTTTCTTTCTTACATGCGCTGGGCTAGATGCACAATGCGTTTTAATTCGGTCGGACCATTGTCGACACGTCGTTTCTGGATTTAGCCTCCTTCGGGGCTGGCCGTCGTCGGCCCTTACTTGCGTCCCCGGACACGAGGCTCAGTGCTATATGTCGGAGGCCCTTCAGGTTCGGGGGGCGGG
>NW_012027062.1:2691329-2915321 GCF_000956235.1 Wasmannia auropunctata
TCTAGGGGTAGGAGAGTTGGTAAGTGATAGTTAAGTGATGGCGGTGGTGGTCAGTAGTAGTGGTGTGAGTGGCAAAGTAGTGATAGTGTTTGAACAGCGCACTTTCGTTGCGTATTTTTTTTTTTATCTCAGGATCGACTTTACGGCGACTGCGCGCCGAGAGCTCTCGTTTATATATATATTTACAATCGTGCGTGTGCTTCGGTGGTATATCTAGTTCAGCGTGATCTCTCTCTCCCTCTCTCTCTCTCCCTCTCTCTCTCTCTCTCTCTCTCTCTCTCTCTCTCTCTCTCTCCCTGAACATTAGGTCCCTTCCGCAGGAAATCGCCGTCGATCTCGTAGACGGAACGGAGTCCATTCTTTATATATAGATGTATTCGTCACTTACGTGGACTACATACGTTTGCTCCACATTTCTGTCTGTTCGGGCCGTAAAATAAAATTCACGCAGCTTCTTGATAAATGATATTTGCGGACCGCCGTTTTAACGGTTCTTATTTATTACGTGCACGTATGTAATCCACGGGAAATTTTTATTTGACAGCGACAGAGTGTAGAAAGAGGATACGTCGTGTGTGGTTTAGTTATTCGTGGCAGGTACGTGCGCACGGTCATTATTCGTATTCATTGTCGAATGACCGGGCGACCTTTCGAGAAATCACGCGTTCAGCTAAGACCGACGTGACGACTCACGGTCAGCGGCAGCTTGGTAAAGTGGAGACCCTTTCGGAGGATGCTCGTAAATACGTTCGCATACGGTCTTTGCGTAGGATGTGACAAAGCGTGTCCTGTAAACGTATTGGTAATTGGATTTGATATGTATCGCTTTTTTTTTATAGAAGCTACCTCACGAGGAATTCAAATCTTCGCTTTTTTGCCGTGAAAGTCGCAGTCGTTTCGTGTCGACGAGCGTATGCTATAACGATATGTGATCTGCTGTGTGATCTGAGATTACTGCAAATTGCACGTCTGCTCTCTCATCCTTGGTTACGGTACGATTGTACATCCCACGAAATGGATTCAGTGAAACATGAGAGTGAGATAAGATGAGAGTAATTTTACTTTCTGTCCGTATATTGAAAGACCGTGAGAAATTGGCGATTGCAAAAATACTCGTGAACTAGTACCCTTGTTCAACATCGTGGAAATACAAAATCGATACGTTGAGAGGAAATAATATCTCGTTTAATGGCTAAGTTAAGAGCGAAACGATGTTCGTGACCCGACACTTCTCTATCCGAAACTAATCAAGAAACTCTCCAGAGTTCTACAAATTTGGTGCCTTTCTGCCTTTTCTTTTTATAGATCCCATCGGCCGCGATACGTTTTCAGGCAGAATTCGCGCGCAGAAACGTCCATCAAATCGAATTGACGATTAAAAATAGAAACCAAGAGTTTGGGCCAATCACGGAGCTGAACCATCTGAGAACTGCGATCGTAATATTATTAGCTTATATCTTTTGACAGTTTCTAAGAGCGAAAAATGTATATGTGAAATGTTCTTAAAAGCCCCTCACAGAAAACAATGTTAAATGAAATCGATCTAATGATTTATGGCACAAAGCTATTGATATTTATCTTCCTAATGATCGATTTTATTGACATCGGTTAACTTTAACCATAGTTTGGTTGTCTGTTTACTTCTTCGCGAAAACTTGAGTTAGAAAACGACAAAGATTCGGGCGAACTCAAATAAAAGTTAATGAAAGCCTGTAAATCTCTGGAATCATCTCGAAAGTTTAGCGATTTGCGAGAGCATTCTCCTGTAATTCGTGATGGGAATGTATCGCGACAACTTATAACGATCGCAATAACTCGTATTCGAGCAGTCCGGCCAATTAAGGACGAAAGGGGCGCCTGCGAAAGTCCGAGCTTTCTACTCGACGAAACTAATCGACCAACTTGGTCGGCTCCCTGCGGTATCTCGTATGCCGGACTTCCGGTGACCCTTCGACCCTATTCCTCCGACCGACTGAGTTTTAATATAGATCTTTTAGCGGGGGCGAGTTCAAGTCAAACTTTTTCCATCATCCTGTATAAATCAGCGAGATTGAACGTCTCTGTGTGCCTGGAACGACCGAAGACGTTAAATGGAAAGCACGCAATTATATACGTTGATCACTTTCGATATCTCGAAATTTTGCTCTTACAAATCTTGCACTTGCAAATCTCTGCGAATACGTTACGAATATGATTGTTACTATATGTGATAATTTATTCATATTTCTAATTATTCATTATATGTAAGCATCGTATTAATATGCTGATTTGGAGCTAACCGTATCGTGATGACTTATTCAGGCAATTCACGCAGTACATGTGCTATCGTGTGCACGAAATATTAATGCCGGTATGAACAACGATCATATATTTCGCGACGTAAACACATATGAATAAATGGTGAAACGATTCTAAAAGGGCTAAAACGCTTGAAATTCTCTTTTCTCTTTGCATATCAACACGTCGTGCAATTTGCAGCAATGACGACACTCAACACGGGCTCGTGACAGTGAAACGTTAGCGCTATCACACATCGACGCACACACAAACACACACACACACACACACACACACACACACATACACACGCACGCCTATACTCACACTTATACTCATACTACATTCAAACTCACACACACACACACACACACACGTGATAATCTTCTCGCATGTGTCTTCGCGCATTGGGATGTTCCCACCGCGCATCATAGCTCCTGTTCAACCTACGATTTCTATGCTTATAGTCTAATAGAACGACTCGATTAACCGAGACGTGTCTCGATGACTCAGTTGCGTATACAGTGCGCGCATCGATACAGTGGCCGTTGTTACGGCGCATCGAAGCTCCTTCTTAAGATGCTTACTGACCGCACACTGTGCTCAGTAGCAGAATCGAGCTTTTATTGTTAAATCGCGAAATGTGAAACAAAGGAAAATGAGATTGCATACTTTTCAGATTATTGATTTGTGAGTGTATCATCATTAATCGTAAAGAGAATCATGTTTTCTCTCTTTTTTAGAATTCATTAAAGAAGAAAGAATTTGTCGGATTTGATATTAAAAATGTCGTATGTGTTCGCTTTTTTTTCGTTCATTGGCTTCCGCGCGCGTTTTTTGCGATAGAGAAAAAAGTGAAGAGGAAGAGACTGCAATAAATGCTCGACTCTGCAATTCCATGTTGTTACATACGTACAATCACTGTGTATGGAATAAAAAAAAAAGAAACCCAACCAGTGTGTGAGCGAGAGCGGGTGAGTGAGCGAGTGAGTGAACGAGGTGAATGGGAGTGATTCTCACTTGTGTGGCTGACTGATCGTGTGAGTGAGCGTGTAAAGTGGCGAGTGACGGACAGACAGACAGACAGATAGACAGATAGAGAGGGAAAGATAGAAAAGAAAGAAGGAAGTAAAACCTGATGTCGGGAAAAAGGCGAGAGGGGAGGCAGAGACCGTTGGTAGTTGAGGGAGGAAGAAGGGAGGGAGGAAGAAATGGAGAGTGACGGGTTATGGAAGTTGACAGTATTCTCTGTGTGAACTGTGTAATAAAGGGGGAACACGAAGTTTCCTTCTTTTTTTTTAATGCTCGACGCAAATATACACAGTAGAAGCGTCTTTCTATGTCTTTATCTGAAAAAAAGGGTTCAAAGCGATGTACAATTGAATCGCATTGAATCAGCGACAATCGACTATCGATAAGGATACTTTCTGCGTATCGCTTTCGGCGTTATCCTCGAGTTACATGCACGAGTTCACACGCTGGAATTGAGCGTTCATGTTTTACAATCTGCTTCAGTGAAAAGCTTGTGTAGGGTACGGCCAATCGGATATACGGCTAATCGTGGTACTAGAGAGTAAACATTACAGACTTTTTCAGAGATACAATTGATAGTCGTTTCTCAAAGATCTCAATTTTATTTCTATCAAATTATCAAATGACTTTTAATAGTTTTATGAGATAATAGTAAGTTTATCATTCAGAGAGAAATATCTTAAAAAGATGTAACATTTTGTATGTTACATCGCAGTTACGTTGATTGACTTTTGTATTTGTTTGTTAAAAGCTTTTGGCAACAATTTTTCTCTTTCAAAATTACGTGCACGTGACGTTTCGACGATTGACGTCAAAAAGATACGCCGAGTCGATTGCCATTCTGAGAAGTAATATATTGTTGAAGTGCATAGGGAAAGTCTCTCTGACTTCCGTTTATAATATGCGCAAAAGTATGTGTATGTTAGTATGTAGAGTAGAAGTAGGCGAGGATGTCGAATTTTGTGAAATTGTATTTCGTATTTGTTTGTATGCATCTATATAATATGTATAAAGTATATGTATGTACATACGCGCGTGTGGCGTACTTACAGCTCTCGATCTCGATATGGCACAGTTGCCGGTCCATCGGGAAATACTGCAAGTTCATGGGACACGACGCTGTAATCGTTAAGCTGAAACACATTCAAGTAATGCCCGTTTAGCAATCGCTTCCCGACAAAATGTTTTATGATATACGAAATGCAGGGATTCGCAGCCAATCCATTTGCACCCGGGTAACGTTGAATCAATGTGCGGGAATTAATTCGTAGCCCGACCTCATTACGCCCGAGTCACGTCAGGATTAACGTGTAAGAACCAATCCGTATCGATTCAAACGTACCGTTAATACGCGTCTATTCTCGTCTTCGATGAGACGTATTATACGAAACGGTACAGAGAGACGTATGCATTCGCATGATTCGTACATGCAGACAGTGATCGATGACTTACGCTGAAGCAGAGAAGAATTATTCACGCAAATGAGCGGCGCGCTCGCTCGCTCGCTCGCTGCTTCATCGATATTCTTCCTCCGTTCCCGACAGCGAGCGGCTCGATTCGGCACTTCCGATCCGGAAGTCGGGGATGTAATATAATGGAACGATATTGCGCGAGGGAGTGCAAGTTAGGTATGCATGGATCGTCTGAATATAGCCGGCGCGTTAATACCAGAACACTCCCGGGTGCTCGAGTGGGGGGGGGGGAGGGGGATAGATACGAGGAATGATACGAGCTGTGTCAGGCAAGAAGGGGTGGAGGCCGCTACAGGGAACAAATTTGTCGTGCCGAGCACAATTGGTCCCAGAAGTGCCACGAATGTTCTATATGGTGATGGAGGACAATGAGCTCGATTTACAGTCGTGGTAGAAAATACCTGCTGCAGGGACGCGCTTTCCCTCGGACGGCGAAAGTAAAATCGGACGTTCAAGGATTAAATTTACTTAACTGGACTCAATACAGAAAGAAAGACCTTTTAACCTTTATCTATTGCTCGCCCGACGTAGCATATTATATATTTTCTCTCTTTTCAATTACCATCTAAATTAAGCGTCATTACGATAGAAAAAAGGAGATTCGCTCAGATGACTTTTAAACTTGGATTTATTATGAAAAAATCTAACGCTCGAAAAATATTACTATGTAAGTCAGATATATACATACCTATATATTATATATAACCGTGAAGGCTACGGATACAAATACTTTACTCACCGTATACTACGCGTGATGCTTCCCGAGTGGTGAATGCGAATGAACTCGTTGCTGGTGGTAGCGATGTGAAAGTACGACTGCTTCTCGTTGACGAAGAAGGTGTCGGGTACCCAAATGTTCTTGATGAATTCTGAACCGACGCTGAGCGTCTCGACGCCCGGTCGCGGCTTGAACGCGAGTCGTGGATCCGTCCAGAATTGTCGGAAGTAAAAATCCAACGTGAAGTCCTGGTATGACACAGGTGACTTATTAGATTGGTAGTCGTTTGTGTTCACAGACGTGTTAGAGAAATACGAGGATTCACGTAAGCCTTTTCGTACTTGATATATATATTTGTTTTTCTTGTTGTTGCTCCGCACATAAAAAACGATTTGCTGAGTTGTCGTTATTAGATATCATTAACAGCATCTTTTAAATAAAACGTTATTCTTATGCAATATGTATTGTTCTAAAAATAGAAATTTATTTATAAAAATTATGAATAAATTTAACAGTTTAATAATAAAAAATAGATACAACAATAATATAAATATAATAATATAGAATACACTAATCAAATATACATAAAGATATAAAACGTTAAAACCTTATTATTGTTTGCATTTTTAAGACAGGTATTATTCGAGAATATTATAGAAATATCGATAACTCGTAAAGTGCACTTTTCTTGTCAAATTTATTTCCAACGAATAACTTAAAGTAAAATAGCCGTTGGAAACATGGAAAAATGTTTCTCGACGTTTGCAAATCTCTTTGAGCAGAGCATACAAAGAGGCGCCAATTTGAAATGCTACGCTAGTCCTCGCTGTTCTCATAAGTCTGAGCGCATAAAATCTGAAGAGATTGAAAAGGCGTATGCGTTTCTACGCGAAGGTACGCAAGATAGTGCGAGGTTAAGTAACAATCGTGATATAATTCGGCCGTTCGCGTTTACGATGCGGCCGTCGTTTTGGACGTAACATGTCGATCGGAAGAGATATTCGTGCAGGGAGAGAGTTTTACGGGAGAAGGAACGCGATTCGGGATCGCGAACGTCGACAGGCACCTTCGAAAACTTATACGAGGCGGCTCGTCGTGGTTATCGTAATACGTAGAATCGGCCACTTAACGCTTACGTGACCCTCTTCTATCCAGACCTCCTCCGGTGTTCTACTTGACCCCACGCTGTGAAACGAGGCGAGGCTAATTCGGCGTGGCGCAGCTATAAAGTCCGAAGTTGCGACGGTAACTTCGAGAGCTTTGTAGAGCGTTCCATCATTGGGTCTCACACTCGCGAGAGCGTTTATCCTGGCTTGAGCGACGTGTGAGAGCAACTCGGACGAAAGTGATTTCGGGTAAACGTGATTGACGATCGCGCGATTCCATTACCAAATCCTCACGGTATTATATTAAATGCGAAAGTCTAACAAATGTTTATTTATTAAATTTAATTTCGTTAACAAAAAGTTTGCAAGTCCGTATATGCAACAATATATTGAACAATAAGAGAATTCAGTTTAAACGAATAAATGTCATGAATGAAATAAAATTAGATTGAAAATTTTATAATTATTCGCAGTTAATTTGCGATGTAATTGTGGAACTTTAAATTGTAGAACTTATATTTATGACACTACAGAGAAACTATAATAATAAAAGAGAATAAACGAAATAATAAAAGAAATAAACTTTAAGTTGTTGTTATAGTTGCATTGAAAATAAGTGGGAGGTGTCAAGAAATTATTTTCATCATGGAGTTGAAAATAATTTCAGCTATCATGCAAATATAATACGTTATTGCTCCGATATAAACTCGTTGGCAATGTCACGAGCTTTCTAAATTACTCCACTGCCGATTTCGTTGGGAACGTTTATTCGTATGGCTAAGGAAGTTTAAGTACTAAACCGGAAAGAGGAGAGTTGAGCGCGTTTGACTGAAATAGATGAGCAGATTTATTATCCAAAGTAGAAGTTTCTTAATCGTCCCGCTATTATAGCAAGAAATTCTGAATGGAATATGTTTAAAACTTGCTTGATGTCTACGAGGTTTCGTTGTCTTATTATATTACCGGAATTATAACAAAATTTAATAATTATTAAATTATAATTGATCAAAGATTTTAAACAAGCTTGTTTTAAACGTAGAGAGAAACTATATGGAGAAAATAAAGAAAATTACGCGTCAGACTCATTTGCGTCATTGTTAAATAATTTGTAAATCCAGGTATAGATCCACGGTTGCTACATTTTTTCAACAATTTAAACTTATTATTTTTCTAATTAGTTCGAGATATCTCCATGAGGTTATTACGTTGTAATGATTTTCTGGTAATATATTATACATGCTATATTATTTGATTTATTACTGTAATATCATATATTTGTTTCACTATCACACAATGTTCCAATTAGTTTTATATTACGGAAGCACGTTAAGAATCTAGATACAAGCCCCGCCTGTAATAGCGCACAGTTACGACGGTGGGTTAATAGTTTATAATTACGATACTAGGCGCGATTATAACTCGTAATCTTACGCGAGAACATACGCGTGACCTGCACGCCTCGTGAGCATCGAGATTCCTGCCGACGTAGGGTCGATCGCAGGACAGGAGTTTCGCGACGCGAGTATAATTCGTGTGTACACGCAAACGAGATAAGGTGTGGAGACTGTGTATGTATAGTGACTACGTATATATACATACATGTAAAACAGGTATTTTACAACGAAATCACTACGTTCAGACATGCCACGAAACTGCCATAAAATTCATGCACCGCGCGCTGTACGAGGACAGTGTTGTGTGGTGGTTAAGTAAGTATAGCGCCTTTGAAATTTCCGATCATCATCTTCGCGTATTGCTTTTATCAAAAAGTCACTGACAATGCGAATATTAATTTAATACTTGTGAATAATTTCTTCTTTTTCTTCGTCGACACAAAGCAAACGATGTATTTGAGTAGCGACGAATAATAGAACAGTGCAGAAACTTCCTATTATTTCTGAATTGAATTTTTTGTGAATCTCGTGATTCACAATTAAAAATATAGAGAATTATAAGTATGTTGTAAAAAAAACATATAAGATTTAATTTGGATAATAAGATTAATTGTTTTTATTTGGAAATTATATTCATATTTCCATTTTTTGCTTTTATTTTGTTTGCTCATCTTTTTTCGCTTGATATTTGATCAGCAATGATGCTGGCAACCACGTTTTTACGATAATTATTAGCGAAGTTCTTATAACTATCAGCGGGCGTAAAATTGCAAAAAAATTTAGAGATCGAACTTTGGGAATAAAGTTCGGAATTTTATAACTCCAATAAGATGTCACAGGTCTCCGTGACAAGAGGGAGGCTCTTCGACCCGAGGCGAGGCTTGTCATCCTCTTCGACGACGTGTGCGCGCATACGCGAAGACTTTTTCTGTCATTCACATCGCGTCGTTATGAAGTATTCATTGTGGGTGGCACGTTTCCCGGCTTATTCTGTCGTACATTTATTTTAGAAATTTTACCGTCAATTGTGCTTCGCGATTAATTGAAGTCTCACATAAAGAAGCGAACAATTACGATTTTATTTTGCAAATAACCATGAAAGATAAGTGATAATTTATATACCGATTTAATTGTATCAGATTGTTAATAGTACATGTAACATTTTTTAGAGATTTAAAATATAGCGTACGATAAGTAATTAATCTCGCGGTTTAAACGCGCGCAAATGCCCGGGCGAATATGAAAGACCTTGAAATATCCCGTGGAAATGCCATATGAAACGGAAGTTGTCATCGTTCGCGTTTCTGGCAACTTTTCAGGCGCACTGCGGTTACGTCGTGACGTGTAATTGCCGCGTTAACAAATCTTCGGATATGATTAACTGATCAACAACTCCCACGCAAACACATTTACAAGAATTCATCGCCAAATTCTGATTCTTTTGGCTTATTACAGTTCCCATTTTTCGTTTCTTTCCATTTTTCATATGTGTAAATTATCAATTTGCCCTCAATACAAACCATTTGTCTTTTTTACTTGTTAAAAAATGGCTAAGGATTGTAAATTACGTTACTGTGAAACAAAACATCAATTGGGAAATATTTCTTTCTTTCTCTTTTAGAGGAAATTAAAAGATATTAATGGCTGCTACTATGTTTGGAAACGATAGAATTTATTTGTTAGCAAAGTATCGTGTAATCAATACGTCTCGTAAAGTATCGAAACGTTTAGGTGTAAACTGTATTTGTTCGTTGTTTAACTGCACGTGAAAATATTTCTCACGCTTATCTCGACGGCACGCAAATCTTGCGCGGTGTATTCGGGTGTGAATCGAGCAGTTCGAGCGGGTACGTGCGTCTCGTTGTCGGTGAAACATTTCCGGGAGGAATGCGAGCAGGTGTGCGCAAGCATCTCTATCACACGCAAATCGTAGCGTAAAAAACAAAGAACAAGAGAAAAGCTTGGTGGAAGCATTTCAGGCAAAAGCTCGCAGGCCAATCGATCTAAAAAAAAGTGAGTGAGAGAGAGAGAGAGAGAGTGAGAGAGAGAGAGAGAAAAGAATGAAAAAAAAATAGAAAAAACGGCGCAGCGGTGTTGTACGACAAGTGATGGAAGCGAGAGGGGCTCGTTCGAGGAGGAACGCTCCATTTCGGAGTCCATAGCACCTCGACGAGCGCGAATTACCGCGATGTGTACGCGCAAGCACATAGACTCCGTGGTTGTGTTACGCACACACATACGCACACCGAGAAGTACACACAGTACAGTAAAACGCAGGCTTTTCGCGCGCGCACAAACGCACGTGTGCACGTACACGCACACACATACACACGCGCGCATACACACATATACCACGGGCACGCGTGCGCGTGCACGTAACACGCGCTCGCGCTCGGAGAAAATCGTATATATATACAATATATAGCGTGACGTGATTCATAGCAACCAGAAGCGCACTGCACACACTGACAATGACACAGCTCATATAGGTGTCATAGTATATTTACGATATAATAGCATAGATATATACGAGATATATGCAAATACAATTATTATATTAATATATCGGTATAGTCTCGATGTAGTCGCAACGTCGCACGAGCTATACTCTTCATTTGGTATGCAATTATCTGCTGGCCGAGGATGGAGAGGGGAGGTACGGGACGAAAAGAAATATCTCGTTCTTCGAGGGCCGCGGGGCATCTTTTATCGATACTTTTTTTCATCATCCTCTCGTGCTCTCTTTCCACTCCCCGCTTTATCCTTCTTTTCTTGGTCTCGTCCGGCCGAGAGGACTATAATCAACGAGCGCATAAAGACGCTTTCACCGTATTATTCTCTCCGCCTGTATGCTCGTCGATTTTTTCGAAGGCGACCGATGAAAGGGAAGATAAATTGGTAGGAAAATAGTCTCGTTGTACGCGAATACGCCGATCGGAGTCCGAAGAGTGGCCCTCGAGGGATGGACATTGGAAGTCGCTACGCGACGAGAGGACAGGCAGGGAAACGAGACAAAAGAGACGAGGGGAAGGGGAGAATGGAAACGTAGAATGGAAACTCGCCAGCGGGTGTAAAAACTCGCGCGTCACGTCCCAGGTGACAGTGTCGACTTGATTTGGTTTCCGCACAGGGCTCAACACCTGGGGTCCAGCCTCGTGCATTCAGTTTCAAACACTCGTACACTGGATCTCGTAGACGAAACGGGATTCGACCGTGCCGTTTTCCCGCGCGCGATTACGCGTCAAATATGCACGAAAGAGGGGGGAGAGAGAGAGAGAGAGAAAGAGAGAGTCGGCCGCAAGCTCGTAGGATAGAGTCAATGCTTCGGTAAGTCAACATTACTGCCATTCTGGAATTCATCACGAACCGACAGCTCTAAAAGTTTTACCGTTACCGGGGCTTGCAGAGTCGATGAATCGTGGCGTTGCAGCACGAACCGCGTGTTATTTTCGATTCTTTTCGACCGCGTGAATACATACAGTAGCGGTTTCGGAGCCGTAGGCGATCATCCGATACCAGTTACGTCAGAATACTGGAGATTCCTGTCGACGGTTTAATTTCTGGTATAATTGTTACCGGAGCAACGGGTTAAAGGTCCACAATCTCGAAGCGCATACTTCGGGGATGCGGTCGATAGAGGATGGATCCAGTTTCGTGCCAGTTTGAAACTGATTGCCGACACCGGAACGAAAATACCTTCGATTACTACAGGATTATATGCGTAATACACAATACGTTGTACGGTGCCGCTATATATATATACCTTAAATACTGAGAAACAAATACGAATATAAATATATACGTGTATACCAATAACGCAGGATACGCGTACGTACACTTTTATGTATTTTCGTATATACAGATGCCGGCCGCATAAGAGTGTACGATCACGCGTATACGAACGTGTCTCAACGTATGTGCGGCCTACGGTGCTCGATCCGAAATTCAATTTATTGCTGCGCCAATTAATCACATTGGACATAAGATTGCGTATCGCGTTGTCGTCGATCTTCTTTACATACTTTATTTTTTTTTCTTGTATACTCGTTAGTTTGAACGACTTTCAGTAATACGCGTGCTACATTGTGTTTCAGAGAGAAGCCCGCGATGGGATTTCCGCCTCGTGGATTTTCCGGAAAGACGGTAAGTCGAGCTCGGATTTTTGATTTATATGCGATCCCCCTCGAACGGGAAAACGGTTCGCCAGCGACGCGATATCGCGAAGAGGATTTAATGCTCCCTCGCGGGATTAAAAGGTCGCGCGTTTGCCCGTCGCCATTCCGCCCTGGCGACGACGGCGATGTCCGTCTCTCCTGGAAAATTTTTCCACTTATTGCCAGATCTTCGCTCGCAGCGAACGAAACCGCCGGTTTCCTTTACCACCGGCTCGAGCACCGCGGGTAGGGCCATGCAACAAGAACATTGCAAATCGCATCAAACGACTCAACCATAAACCATAAACGAAGTGGACAAGAATATATCTTGCGAAGACTGTGGAACGTAGCAAGGTTCCCTTGTAACAGTTCAGCCAACCAAACAGCTGTGACGAGCTATAAAAACGTAGGTTAGTAGGCCATCCGTGTGTATACTATTGTCGCTTGTGTGTACCGGTATATATCTCCACGTGTACGAACGTACATGGGACGTGTGTATGTATATATATGTATAGCTTATATCTGTGTGGCTGTGTGTCGATACGCGCCCCTTGCTGCCGACATAAACATCGCTATGCACGTCGCATGTATTTCCCCTGGTGCACCTTTCCGCGACCAGATATCGGGAACGACTCGAGATTTAAGCAGATGTGAATATATACGTGCGAAGGTATCGCTGGTTTACGTTACCACTTTATATAAGACTTTATGCGCGCGAAATCAATACGTATGACGTATATATTACATATATAAAATATAAATTTCTCTTAACCGCAACGTACGCGTGTCCTGTGACTTTTCGACACACGACTTCACGAACGTGCGATTTCTTTTTATCACTATTTTGAGTCACATTCGTATAAAGCGAAATTCATCTGCCAGCGAAATTTCAACAGTCTGTATTTCGATTGGCATGGATATTTTTACATGAATATCCATGCCGTGTCGTTATATACGCGATAACTAATAAACAAACCGAAACAGACTCTATATATGCAATCGGAAGCAAGTGGCGCGACTGGTAAGCTGATTCGATCAATGATGGTGGCGTCGGTTCGACGATAGGCACGCTCGACATATGATGATCGGTCCAATTAAACGCCAGAGTTAAAAACTGCCTTTAAAGCAGTATCGACACAATTTTGGCATTACGGTCGAGCGTGCCATCGTGCTCGATGTGAAACGGCTGTGTCGGTCGGAAATGGACGTTCCCGTTGTCGCTTTTTGATACGACGGACACGAGAGGCGTGGAGGAGGGGACGGGAAGGGGGTGAGCGTGGTCGTTCGCGAGACTGGACGAAATAAATGAACGGGCAATTGTCGCGTTTGTATGAGTTTGAATGCAAACTGTACCATCAACACCTCGGACACGGAGCTGATGCTGAGGACATACATGGTGACGCCGACCTCCACGGGCGGACCTGCAATCAACAAAACCATCCGGCCTTGGTCGCTGTGATTACCCGCCAATCTCTAATCAACCGTGTACGACCTATCGTGTATACGAGATAAGTAGATATCTATAGAGACAATAGTAAAATAATAACAGTAGTAGTGACGAAAATCTATATCTTTACCTCTGACTCACGCGCGCTTTACGCGTCGCACGTTGAAATTTAGGCACCCTTTAAAAGTACTTTTAAAACAGTCGCTACAAATCGTAAGTATATTGCGTGCCGTGGCGCGTTTCGCATGTTGCGCGCGGCATGTCGATCGGAGGAATCTAAAAGCCAACGCGATGCGCAACTCCGATTATGAATATCCACATCGCATGCTCGACACGCGCGAATCGTTCGGCATTTTTTTCCCTTCCCCCTATCGTGTTTTCCGAATGAATCGGGCACATTTGCGCGCGCGCGCGCGCACACCTATCCGTGTGAGCCAGAGGCAAAGCACGAATGGACAAAGTCGAGGAGAGCTCGCACCCTGCACGGAACCAAATCAACAGGACTCGTCGTCGGCCACGTTGCCTTCCAAAGCTAGAAGAATCATCCATACTTGTCTCGTTACATAGGCATTAATGCTCTTACGAATATATATATATATATATTACATACACATCACAGCCACGTAGCAGTATGACATTACCTTACTACTACTTTTTTTTTTCGTTTTGTACCGCGTCGCTTTATAGTGGTTTTGCTTTGTCTCGTTCTCTCACCCTCTCGCACTCTCTTTCGCTCTCCGGGCACTTTTGCATCTTGTTTTTGCCGATCATCACGTCGTATTCCAATTAGACTCGTTGTAGCTATACGTGTACGTATTCCGGGAAAATATGGCTCGTTTTATATTGGTTTTTTTATTTCGCCCTATATTAGATGCGATCGAGAGCGGCGCGTCGTCTTGTCGAACGTTCGTCGAACGACATCGTTACTTTACACTGAATTGCTGTCATTGTCATTGCGGTCGTCGATTCCGGGCGAAATCCATTTATCTTTTCTTTTTAGCTTCTAGGGGGGATGTGAGGGGGATGCCTTGAATACCGAAAGAGCTGCTGGAAGGAAATTCGGACGGATAACGATCGAAGCATATCGATCGCGGATTTTATTCTCTCTCGCGTGTTCGTACACGAACGCGTGATACGTGCGGTGTTTCGACAGAGAGATGACGGAAGTGTCGGGCAGAGGGGGCGGGGGCGGGTTTCTTTCGGGGGTGGCGGGACATAGAATAATAATAATTGTAAGTGGTGGCAGGCGGCAGCCCATTTCAGCAACCGCGGCATAGCAGCTAGAGCGTCTAAAAACGGTCTAACGGGACGGTCGTGCGTGTTTAATATATTGAACAAAATACTATTTTTTCCTGAGAGCAGAAAGCAATAAAAAGACGCTCCTCATTCACGTTCTCTCTAACACTACGTGACGTTCGGGACAGCCCAGGCTCAAAGTCAGGCAGGAAATCAGTGAACTAACTTTTTCCACGCCCGCAGAAAACGAAAACGTAGTCGGAGCAACTGAAAAAATTCGTCTTGACGTTTGATTCACAGTTCTGTAGGATCTTCTTGTTTTAGGATCGATAATTTCTAATGGCGTATCGCGTCAATATAGTCTCGCGCACATGAATCACATTGAATGTCTAGTTAAGAGATATTCTCGAAATAAATCTAGTTTTCCCACGTTAAACGGAAACTATCTCGCAATAATTTAGAACAAGTCTGATTGTGCGTTTTTCCTTTTTTCTCGAGATTTAACTCGATTTGCGACCGCAGTCACGCAGTCTCGCTGCTTCCAGTTGCCGAAACTACAGCCCCGTTTCGCGAGCGAGGAACGAGGACAGCCAGTATATATTATCTGAAATATGAAATAGTACTTTGTCCATTTTTAGTATATATTTTTTGTTTTCTTTCTGTTGCTCGCTACTAAAGTGTACGTGTGTAGGTACGTGTATGTCTGTGAATGTGTATGGGAGAAATGCGTGTATAAGGTCATACACGCGCACACTCATTCCTCGGCGTCGGTGTAAACCGGTACCGCGATAAGCGGACGGGCCACATGGTACTACAATATATCAGATGAGTTAGGAGACCTCGGCTTGGTTAGCTTCATTTCGCTAGTTTCGAAGTGCAAGCGGTAAACCGCGTCGCGTAATCGCCATCGCCTGCGCGCGCGCGCGTTTGCAAAGTGCATCTTACACACGGATTAGTAAATTACTGTGACTGCATGGCGTTCTATTTCGCGTTTGTGAGCAATAAAACTACGTCTCAAGGTATATACAATTGAAATAATTTTGCTATACTGACTGAGGCAAAAGAAAATTTATATCACGAAAGAGTTAGAATAACTGGAGAAAAAATTCGCCAATGAAAACAATAACAATTGTTTTTTCTTTTCGACATTTTATTTTTCTTCCTATAAATCACTTAGTTCTCGAGTGTGTTTCAACGTCACATTCAAACATGAGATATTAAACGAAAACGTAAAGTACTGTCTAAAGTACCATCAAAATGCCGTAAAATCATACAGATTAATAGCACTCATTTCCTACGATTAATTGAGCGACAGAAATTTCGCGTATAATTACGTGTCTAGAAATCGTGAAATTTATATTACGATGAACAAACATGTGCTTTAGTATTTACTTTTTTTACGAATCTAAATGCATGGAGAAACTGAAATACAAATTTCGATCCAATAACCCGATTCGATTAAAAAACGTGAGGAACTTTTTACCACATTTAAGCGTTTATTTCATTCAAGAGACGTGCTATTCATAATATCGAAGCACGAGAAGCTGGCGGAGCACCGATTAGTTCTCTTCTGCATAGTTTGAGTTCAATTGGCCCCGGAACCACCGCGCCAAGAAATTGGACGTCGCCTCGTGTCGGCGGGCGAGGTGTCCTCGAAGCGAGCGCTGAATCGTTTCGGTAATCGTGTTATCCGATTTTCGCGGTTCCAAACGTCGTCGCGTTAAATGAACAGCGCATCAAAGGAGACACATAGCCCAGAGCGATGCGGCTCTGCGCATGGCAAGTTAACTGACTTTATCGTCGGGACGTCGATCGACGAATACACGATTATTCGACGGAATTCGACGGTACCGGTGCAATAACGACTGGCGTTGAACGTTTCTCGTGTTTCCAGTCCGATGCACCGAGGCTCGGAATTTCTTTCGTCGTGCACTAAAAACAAGGCGAACTCGATCGTAGGACTGCAATTAATCAATCGTTATGTGTACGCGTTCGGAGCGAAATTATCGCGACGATGTCGTTAGGCAATGGAGATAATTCACGCTTCAGCGAACATATTAAACATTGAGTAGTTTATTGAAGAGCCGATTCGACCGCTGAAAGTATCGCTCCAATTAGCGCGTGATTAACAACATGAACGAATTATTTGTCGAGGCGACACGAACGGCACGAGAGACGCACCCGCATAGATGCAAACGTTGATTGTTAATGCAATCAACATTGGAGTCGACCGCTAGAATCAACATGCGTTGCTCTCTCTCGTTGCCTTTGTTGATTTTCGAAATAAATCGTTTACCCATATACGTCGCGCGATGCTCAAATATCTGTTTCGTGAAGAAAAAGAGACAATGACAGAACATGTTTACATGTTTTAATAGTTACAAATACACACATAACACAAATAGAGAGTGAGAGTTTTGTTGCATGAGGTAAAAATCTTTCTGAGCTCTGTACACGCAATTGAATAATTGGAAACGATAATTGCTCCATTCGTTGTGAGGGGTGATGAAAAACAAACGGAGAAAGAATGCACACTCGTGTGCGCGTGTATGTACAACAGTGTTGAACCGGATATAACATCCGCACTCGTGTCACCGCGTGTGTGTAAGTCTCCCAGGGTGTGTCTGTGCACGTGTGGTCGGTGGGTAAAAAAAAATGCTAATTGCAATTTCAGCAACGATCAGCCGGCAATCGTTGACTTGAAAGTACACGGGCAGCTAAGAAAACGCTATGGTCGTTTGGCCGAAGAGACCGACGGGCGGGCGGGGGGAGTGGGAGGGCGGATTTGTGTTTATATAGCCGAGAACGATAGTAATGAGTAACTTTCAGCGGAATTACTGAATAAGACCTAGAGGTAGTACCATTTTCACTTCGGATAGGGAGCTGATACTCAAGACGTACATGGTGACGCCCACCTCGACGGGAGGACCTGAAATCGAAGGTTAGTAAGACTGAGTCGCCGGTTTTCGGCCGCGGCCAAGCTACACGGTGAGAGTGACTGTATGGCATTCCGTTCGTTAATTACAAATATCACATATATTTGCTTTTCTTTCTTTCGTTTTCTTTTTCGGTAGCGTTCTGTGAGTTTACTGTGAATGCGAAATGATATGTTGGTGAGGTCGCTACGTTGGATGGATCGCTGGAAAGTGGTAATCGCTTTCGATTAGACGATGTCCGATAATAATTTATGCGCTAATTTACGTGTGCTCGGTTGTCATCATAGCTACATAACGACGGTTTTGCTAATAGGCTTAATCTCTCTCTGCACAGCGCTGTGACGTGCTTTGTGTCGTACGGTTTATGTTATACGCGCCTTGGACTTAATTGAGGCGAATATTTAAGTCATATTTAAAGATGAGCTGGTATTAAGTTAAAGCATTGTAAAATTATTTACACCAAACACTTTTTTTCATCTTTTTTAATAAGATATCGCTTGATTATTCGAAAATATATTTTCTTTTCTTGTCGCAATTATTTTTAATTTTTAATAAAATTTAACGACTTTTTCAGTTAAGGCGTATCCACTAAAATACGTGACCATAAACAATCGTTTACGTTTTTCAATATGCGACGTGACATAAGCTATTTCTCCCGTAATCTTTGCGAAATCTAAATTCAAAGACCTGACGAGGGTTCGTGAAAATTTCAGTAGTCCGCGCCAGATGTGAGGCACGAAATCGAAGCTGCCGGTTGAATTGATCGGCCGCAAAGACGAAGCGGAAAAATGTAATCGCGCCCGATCAGGCGGTATCTCACCGTAGAAAAGGTTTATGGACGAAATTTCGGGCAGAGGGCGAAGGAGGGCGGGAAGTCAGGTGAAGGTGGAAAGAACCCGGTTTGTCGGGGGGAACCAGGCCGAGGGAGCGGACGGAAAAAGGGTTGGGGAATGCGAGGCGCATATACGTGTCCACGTTGGCGTTTTCGCGATAAAGTTGACTCGTAAACAACGGCTCTGCCAACGCCATCGCGCGCCACTCGACCGATATATCTTCATTTCCATTTCTAGGATGTTTTTAAAGCCCCTATAGTCGAGGAACATCCCATATGGGACACATATTTCACAATGACGTTCTCGCGACATGCTGGAAAACGCACGGCCGACGTGGTATCGAGTTAATTGAAACGCGCCAGTATGCTTTGCCTGTGCAAACCGATCGCCCATGAGAGAGCATATTCCGAAAAAAAAAAAGATTAAAAAAATATTTCAAACACATGTGTGATGCAGCTGAGAAGAACAAAAATTAATAATCATCTATCATCTATCGGATTGAAAAATCGCAGTTATCAATCCTGCGTGTGAGCCGATATATTTGCTAAACTATAAATATTTTTATGATTACATACACATGCACTTTTTTCTTTTTTTATATAATATATTTGCAACGTATATTTATAGAATAAATATAAGCACGTAATATAATACGCATATAAAGTTTTATCGTTTTTCAATTTTGGTTTGTTTGTTGGAATTCTATCCGAGTCAACGTTGTGTTTTAGCGTAGGATTTCTTTTCTAATCGCGAATGCAAAAAGTTTTTGTTTGTCATTACGACAGCCAGTTTATGGAGTGTAAACATTTCGAGTTTCCCGTCACGTATTTTGTCATTTTACGTAGGCCTTGAATGGCAGCGGCGGAGCTCGTGTTTGAAAATCCGGCTGCGCTCCAGGGAATATCCAATGAAGCACTACGAATCGAAGAGAGCGGCGGCAGGCGGCACGGTTTATCCCGTATGTCCGCGATATTCTCGTGTCCGTTTCCGTAATGTCCGCGTACCGATCTAAATTTTAAATATTAGAAACTCGTATCCCTCCGGGGATCCCCGTGTATCGATATGCGGGAGCGATGGGAGGCGCGGATATCGGCGATTCGAATCTAGACGGTACATTTAGTGCACTTTTTTTTGCGATCTGCCGATAGCAGCCTGTATACATGATCCCGTCGGAAAATGAAACGATCGTCTTTTATACCTGACAGTCAACCCGAGTTTACTGCAAAGTGAGTCATCACTAATGCATTTTCTTAATGTAGCTTGAAAAATTAAGATAATATATATTTTTGTGACCACGACCTCGATCACAATTGCAACGGTAACGCGTACTTTTACCATTGAAAAACAGTCGGTAAATTTTTAATTGTTTTAATATTGTCGAAACAACTGCTGGTTGTAGGGTAATAAATTGAATAATATTCATGTACTCGTAATATAGACGGTGTGCGTGTTTAACAGCTGAATGTAATTAAATGATAATATGCCAAATATGTGTTTATTTTACTTTATTGAACATTAGCTGGGAATTCATAATTACAATTCGTAATTTTAACTGCGTTCGGCATACGAATTCGAGCTTTTAATTATTCACTTAACCGCTTTTTCGATTTTTATATCTGACCTATAATAATAGAAACTATAACTGTATGAGTACAAGAATACCAGTCGAATGAATAAATATCGATAAACGTTTTTAGCTTCTTTGGAAATGAAGAACTAAAATGATTCTCGGTCAGTCAAACCCCGAATCCTTTTTTGGGGAGGAGAAATGGAGCAGCTATATGAAACCGAAGGCATCACATCTTTGGTAGCAATCGTGACACCGTGCCGAAAGTGTGAGTGCGATTCCGAAATAGAATTCGGGACAAAAGGGGGGGCACTAAGACGCGACGATGAAAATCAAAGTCAAAATCGTAATTGAAGGCGAGATACTGCGTCTCTGTGTAGTCGGAGCGGAGATGCCGTTAACGGTAACCCGTGGCAACCCGTGCGGGGCGTCCCAGCATCGATCCGAGTTTTATCGAAGCGCTCCAGCCCCGCCCTACCTCCACGAGGCCATCCCCGAAAATGTGACTTTGTCGTGGTAGAATCATCGACACACGTGAATTATAATCGGTAGCTGCTTCGGCATCGACAATCGGTCCGCGAGACAACCTGCAATGAACGCGCGCGCGGGGACTCTTTTTCGCCGGGCCTATCGAGCCGAAAGTGGAACGGGCCGTCCACTGGCGGGCACTAATTGCCTCTAACTGACTCTCGAGTGGCGAGCGTGCTCACTCGAAACTGGACTAATGGCTCTTTAATATCCCTATGTTTTATAAGCATCGCGTTTATTCGACCGCAAAATCGTATCGCACAGTCGATAAACGTCTGGCATTTATTTGAAACGACCGTTCACGCAAAAGGTCCAAAATATCTACAAATTACGTGCAAGCTGTGTACTGTACTTTGCGGATTGAGATCGAGAGTTAAAAGAGAACGCTTTGTACTTTACACTTTATCTTTGGGGAGTCACGCGCCGAGTTCCTGCCTCCGCGATAGAAACGCGCTGCTGTGTCTGCCGCATCGTTTTATCGGTATTTCTTTTTCGGTATAGTCGCGCGGTTGAGCCGCGTGGTAAACTGCAAATTACTCCTTTGCCGGGAAACAGGATGCGATTCGCGTACACGTGCTGCCGCGCTGTTCCTGTCAGAGTTGTTTTATAGAAGCGGTAGTACGCTCGAAAGCTCGTCGTTTTTGTAGGGGTAAAACGTGGGAGATGATAAGCGACGTCAAAAATATTTCCTGGAGCGTTTCGCTGGAGCTTTAGCTGTTGCGTCGCGCCATTGTTACAGCCAATCCGAAAGCTTGCGCTTTACGTTTTCATTTATCGCTTATCGATCTCGTGGATTAAATGTTTTTAGGTAAAATCCTAAAACGTACATTTATCCAGCGTCTTCTATTCTTCAATTCCTTTTATCTCAGCACTGCATTAAAGGGTGGAATACGGTACCGGTTATTTTTTTTTCTTTTATCCGAGCACACGTAAAAAGCTTTTTTCTGCGCTTGCAGCGAACGAAGTGGAATTAAAAAGAGAGTCGCATGCCGGTTTTCTGTTCGTCCGCCAATTGATTGGTTTTGCCGGTGTGTCAATATTTGGTCTCTTTCGTCATCTTTCGTTAGCTGCAAGGTAACGTTTTAGATTCACGTAATAGTGCAACGATTATAAACAATGAGACGGAAAAAGCTTCGTGCTGAACGCAAAACTTGCACCGACGCATATTATCTCACGGGCATGAAATTAATCAAAGTTGATCGAACGTTAATCGAATAAACACATCGAAACATATTGAATTGACAAGTTTTGCGCATGGTATAAAATTCACGAATGATCTCGTTTATCGTAAGATGGAGAAAATCGAGTGTCTACTCACCTCCGTAGTTCGGCCTTACTCTTTTATCGTAACTAACGGAGAAGGAATCCAGTATCGCAGAGATGTTCACGTCGCCCAGCATACTGCCGCCGGCACTTCTAAACAAACAAGAATTTCACGTTTCACATTTTCCTTATAAAAACCTTTTAAAATTACAATAGTTGCGATCTTTTTACGTGTTTTTAGCATTTATTTATATTTAATCAATATTTCCATCTAAGTTAGCTCAGCTGGAGCATGATTAAAAGGATTTTTTCGAACCGCGAAAAAATATTTCAATTCAGTTAAAATGTTATCAGATTGTTATAACATTGCTGGATTTTTAGCATTTAACAATTATGTATAACAATACGAATTAGCATCCTTTTTTCTGAGAATCTCTTTTAAAAATATTTTTCTTACGAACAGTTTAAACATTTTAGAAACTGCAGTAAAGTATTTTAATACGTCGCATATTTTTTCGTCCAAGCAAAGAATTTTAAATTAATAGTATCAAAAGAGTTTGTTGCAAATTATGTTAGCGAATCTTAGGACGCCGTCACAAACTCCTGAGCTGATGTAGATGCTGGTATTAGCATTATTCGAAAGACAAGTTCGAGAGAAGATATTGTAACAGCCTGTATGACATACACGACCGTGAGAGGTAGATACGCCCAAGGGTCCCGGGCATAAAGTACAGCGGTCTGTTCTTGACTTAACGGGTCAGTAGATACGGATGGTCTCGGTCAGCCAAACAAACGGCCCTTGAGCTCGCGAGCTGATACGGTTCCGCAGTACCTACGAGAGCCCGATCTAATGGCTACAACGGCGCAGCAGCCGATTCCGGTTCCGCTAAGTGGAGCAACTCGATCCGAAAACGTTTTCTGCTTGGCTCAGCGGGCTGACCAAGATCGTACCGTAATCACTTGGCGCGGCGTTGATTCCCGGATCACACGAACCCGCATATGGTAACGATTTTGGTTAGATCACGCAACATCTGCGATAGCTACGGATATCTCGAGTCACTGCGTGCTTTAATCGAAACAAGAGAGACAATAGAAATCTACATTACGTGGATGCACGTAATCTCGTTTTACTCGTAATAATTTATGTTTTGTTTTAAAAAATAATTTTCCTTGTTCTTAAATGTTTATGATAATACATTGCATATTTTTCAGTATAAATGATAAACTTACAGTTCTATAAAACAATAGTTTTACAAAATATAACAATAGTTCTACAAAACAATTGGCATGTTCACGCCAACCTTGAGGCTAATCCTCTTTGATCAAGATTATCCGTAATTACTGCATCGTTTCTATTTATCCGAAGTAAATATAAGGCAGTACAATAGATAGATAGCGTTGAAAAGAGGTAATAATGAGAATATTGTATTGATGTACTAGAGTATGAATTTCGCAAAATACCATTTACAAAAGTGAATAATTTTCAAATATAAACGACGCTCGCGATGAAAATCATTGATAACTTCTGTGAATTAGGTTAATAATAGTGCCGTGCTCGATTCGTGCGTTACTTCGTATCATTGAGCAAAACAGACGTAAGGAAAGCCTTGACCCTACAGCCAATGTACATATGAGTCAGCAGAATGTTCGAGAGACGTGTATCGTACATCAGCTTGCGCGCATAGTCCTACAATGGAAGTAAGTAAACCTGGCGAGCTTGTAAAGTGTTGCACGAATTAGACTAATCAAGATCGTGTGCATGTTTGCCGCGTTCTATTCCACTGACCAAGATTCTAAAGCGTGAGTTATACGATCTACAATGTGTCCCCGCGATTAGGTTCACGGGATTTCGTAATCAATTATAAATCAAGGAAATAACCGCTATGTCTAAGTAGCTGGTCTACTTTGTGATTCAAAACATCAAGTTCTTTACTTGTGAAAGCCCCAGTTGCCATTTCGAGATAGTATCTATTCATTTATGCAAAAATAAAAATTTAGAAAGTGAATAATATTACTCTAAAATTATTAAACAAAAAAAATACAAGACGTCCCTCTTTTTTCTTAAGAAAAGGGCCAGAGTTGTTGTAATTATGGTGCAACCGTGCAACATACCATGTGATAGATTGCTTCTACAATCCTTCATTTTAATTTTATTGTGCAATTAATAACATACATATATACATTTATACGTATATAACAAATTATATTGAAATACATTATTATTTTTGTGTTATGCTTTAGAACAAAGTTTAATAATCTTACAAGTTATTAGTTAGAATAAAGTGTCTTTAACTAACTATACGCGTCTTGAAAACAGTTTTATCGAACGATTCGCTGTAACCATAATCTAAATCTCACGAAACGATATCTCATAACGAAGAAGAACTCGCTGCCAAGCTGCGATAATAGGTCAGAGGTTAGTCGTATCGATTGGACGCAGATATCTCTTCTAGGAACAAGGTGCGAATAATACGATGTAGATGATATCGTGTAGATACACGCGCGAAAATATAGATATAGACTGTTTCTCTGCAGCACATCCCGAGGAGTCAACTTCATTAGCAGAACAAAGTGAAATATTAGTAAATTAGTAAATTATTTAAAAAGATATTTAAGAATATCGCGTCTATATTTTTATATCGTGTTTGTTAAAATCGTATACAAATTAATTATGTTAAAGTTTACATCAATTATTTAACATGGTTCACATAATATGGTATAAGAAAACGGAACTAGACTTAATTAGATAAATATGTCATTGTTCCGTTTTATACCATACGTGATGATTTATTCTGTTAATGCACTATTAACGTTAATCAAATGTATGCAATATATTGAATGAGCCGTTTTTCGCTTTAAACAGTTTAAAGTGTTTAAACCAATCTTTAAATTTCGGCATCTTATCTATCCTTTATTATTTTTGTTAATCAATAATTCGAATCGAACGATTTGGATCCTTCAGTTCGCTGAAAGAGAGCAAAGGGCAGAGCACCCTCCATGGAGAGAGATGACATTTTCGATCGTTTGAAATATATGAAAAGCATCGTTCGAGGTATAGTTTGCGAGGCTGGGGAGAGATTTCGTGGGTGTCTGTGTTCCAGACGAAAGGACGCGCGTCTCTTTCACGGGTCTTCAGGAAGGCCGTTGGAGAAATGTCACGCCATAGTTAAGCGTTTCATGCTTCATTGCCCCAAAAGCGCCAGACAATGTTTTCAGAAGCTCGCCCGTTCCTTAGATCTCTCGAAAAAGTCTTTCCTGTGCTTCGTGAAAATCCATTTTTCTTGCTATTCTATGTTGTTTCGAATTATGAACTCGACTCGTGTGTGCACAAGCTTCGCTGCTTTCACATGCGGAGCAGCATAATATTAAATTAATGACGGTCGAGATGGATAAACATGTTTGATCAAAATTAGGTCGATTAATAATTTTATATCAAACTTTTAATCAAGAATTCCTATCACAAAAATTTATTAATCACTGTCTCGTAATTCTTTAATACAATTGCAAACGTGCCCCGTCATACTTAATATGCGTATCTCCCTGACCGCGATATTTATCAACCTACCACTATATAATTAATAACGAATTCCGCTTGATGTTGCTCTGATATTTAATAGCGCGGAATAGCGTTAGTCGCAGGTAGAGGAATGATCGTAGCGCAATTGTACGGACGGCTGATTTAATAGTATTACCGTGGCACCATCACGTGGCGCGTGTACTGAAGAAAAATGGGAGACATTACGGTGCCTGGGCCGAGCCGGTGTAATTGAAAGTCCCGTAAATAAGGAGGACCGTCCGAGCGGACGAAGATGCCTCGAATTTCAATCTCCCAGATTTCCAAGAGCTCTTGACCCCCGACTCCAACATTTCTTCTGCACATGACCTGTGCATCCTCCTACTCTTTGCCAACGTCCATTCCTTTCGTTTCGCCCTGTCTTCTTTTCCTGTTTCTTTTAACTTTTCCGGACTCGTTGCAATTTCCTTGCCTTTAAGGAATGATGAAAAACCATCTCAAGAATTTTTTCTAGGAATTTACGTTTATTTCTAGTTCAGTAAGCTTCAGATCGATGCATATAAGCAGCAGGTTGCTTTTTTCCCGCTCTTTTGCCCTTTCAGCAAACTCAGTATTATAGTAAACTGAAGTGAAAGGTTTCTTTACTTGATCATTATGTGAATTTAACCGTGATAATCAACTTCACTTGTCTAATATCAAATCTTATTTGTTACTTTTTTGCCGATTGTCGAATCAAAAATATCAATTTTTTACATCGCATACGTATGTAAATTTGTTTTTACAATTATATACCATTTGGTTATAATTAATCACAAATAATATCTTCTGATATGTAATTTTAGTACCAATATTCAGTCTTGTTAAATGTTTGCATAAAATTCTCGTCACAAGCAAATTTCAATTTTCATAATGTGTGTGAATTTGTAGATATACATATGTATATTTTGACGCAGAGATAAATATTGAAAATAAATGTGCACGAGAAACATATTTTATTTTTCCGGATATTCCGCAGGAATAAATATTTTTGATGATGCTTCTGTCGACCTCGTTCGCTGACATTTGAATTAGCAACGTTCTGTGCAATTTATTTTCAGGCTAATGTCAAACAACTGCCGGCAACTTCCCCGACATTGTCGACTACATCGAGTGGCTGGGGCCTTTGAAAGGCGGTAGTCGCGGAGCTTTTGTAAGAGTCTCCCCTCGCAATTAAGAAGTTATCGACTACGGAGACGCTGTATCGCTCCCATCGTCTCTTCCTCTTTCGCGAGATCGGTCGATTGTCCCAACTTCTCGCATCTTTTCCTTTTTCGTCGTGTTGTTCTCAATCCCGGGGGCCAATCCTTCCTTGCCAAACATCCAACGTTTGTGCGAGAATCGGTTATGAATTATTCATGGTAAGCGAACGAGCGAGCGGGATTACGGGCGAAAAAGCGACTTTATGTACTACCGGTCGCCGGACGCTATATATAATCGGCGAGAGCTGGTTGTACGAGCTGGTTGCGTTTTTCAGTGTGATTTACGCTAATTTCGGCGCCGTATCCACCGTTGCGGGAGAGTCAGGAAGTCATAAGTATGCGATCGCACCCTTCCGGTTAGTGTCACGTGTTTCCTTTTTATCGATATCACAGTTGGAAACTTTAGGTCCTCATATATTTCTCCATTTATATATGTATATATTTATCTTTCTCTTCCTGTCCTTCTCCCTATTCATTCCCTAGGTAATAATTATTTATGCACGCTTTTGAATCTGATAAAACTTATCGGCTTTTAACCGCAAATTTATTCAATAGATTAACGATATCAGCATTGGAATGTGATAATTAATACGAATATCTGCGGGGGAATTAATCTGCAAATTGTATTGCTATAGAAGATTTTTGCAGAGATAAAGGTCTTTATTGCTCGACGTTAAATTCTTTCTCAACGCATAACGAATGCGTATATTTAACGCAGCACATGATCTTGCAATAAATGCAGTAACGTTCGCAGAATTATTATTTTTTTTTACGAAGCCTTTTAAAGGATCTTTTATTGGCTTTCAAAGATATAGACCGCGATGATTTGAGAAACCGTTCAATCATTTCTCAAAGTCAGAGTACCGTCAAGCTGAGAGACGCGCGCGTATCGTTTTGCCTTTTTCTTCGGATAATTGCCCGATGTCCCACACGAAGGCGCATATACACACGGGCGGCAGCATATACAGACAACAGTATTCATGCGGAAGACGTTATTTTCGCACGATAGGCGATAATAAATAACGTGCGTAATGGTCTCGGAAGATCGGCGCGACGCGGATCGTTTGCGAGGTCAGGCCCGATAATGTAGAAAAACCGGCAGAGGAATTCGAAATAGGACGTGCCCGATATGAGCAGACATCCATCCGATCGTAACGCCGCGAGATATATTTGGGACATGGGATGATGGACCGGCGGATCCATTTGTCACTGTCCGTAAAGCGAACCGTCGCTCATCATCCTCTCGCTCCTTCTACGTGTGCAAACTTCTTCCGCACCGCCGAGCTTTTGCCGATACACAAAAATCTTGTGGAATCACCGGCGCCCGATCGATCGGCACATGTAGACGTGATTGCTAGAACCGTATACCTACGCGGCGAGAGAAATTCCGACGATCGTCGATCATGAACAGTGCTGAGCATGCTTGAAAGGAAAACAAAAAAGAAATGTCATCTATGATTACACTCACGTCAGTTCGATGGGCAGACAGAGCTACTTTTTCATCTCCATTAGATGACAGACGTGACGATTACGCGGTATCAAGTGTGATGTATTTCGAAATATTTCGTAAAACATCTCATGGCATATCTGAATAGAAGAGATAGGTCATGTTGAAAATAACGTAAATCTGCGAACTGAAACTATAACTGCAATAAAATCTGTTATTTATTCAATATTTAAAATATATGTATAAGTGATATTACAAATTCAATGTTACACAAATTTGAATTTCAATATTTAAAATATATGTATAAGTGACATTGCAAATTCAATGTTACACAAATTTGAATGATTTTCATGTTGTATATTGATACTCTTTTACGATGCGTTATCTGTATGTGTGAAATTCTGTAAATTATTAAATTACATTGTTTGCTAACTGTTCAATTCAATTGCGTAGAATGTACGTTTCATCGTTTGTTTAATTTTAATTTATTCTATCATCAACGTGTCCTATATGATTTAATATGCAATGCGTATTATATATTAATAAATACACCCGCAAATTAAAAAGCCTTTAGAAAGGAGCTAATGCGCTTGAGTTAATTCACGAGCTATGTCGGTATAATAGCCTACAAATGATACCTACGCGCATTATGCATGATTCTGACCTTTTCCGCCAATTTAATTTGGCTTATATTAATTCGGCTACTTTCGGCATTTCATTAATTCTGACCTTTCGACACTCCATATATCATTTTTTTTTTTTTTTATCAAAGAATGGGATTTTATCAAGAAATGGGATTATCTTGTCTTATTTTCACCTCATTTTTATTCTCTTTTAAGTCTTGACGTTGTTCGAAATCTGCAGTCTGCGCCCTGAAATTTAATTCATTCCTGCCTTTCCGCGTGAGTCGCATACATTTCCCGTGAGTCAGAGCCGTCAGAGCAATCGAATCTGTCGTGCGTGACAGATTTTTTTTATTTTTCGATACAGATGTTCTGGTGAACGAATCCAAATGAACATAGACGTGCGGTACACGGAGACGTGGTATCTGTGAAACACACGTCGATGGGAAGACAGAGAACACAGCATCCGTCGGGGTAGGTTATCGACGCATCTGTGTAAGCTCGTGCGCGCGAATCTGACGTCATTGGGCACCCTCCAGCCCCTTTCTACCTCTCGGTGTGATGCCCTCTATGTGGGTTATGACGACGGTGGGGAATACGTGGTCGCTTTAACCCCTCGGCTGTGTATGTGTATTCGGCGCTTATGGGACCTTCGGTTTATGTCGCGCAAACACACCGTAAAATAGGGTATACAAGATTATGTTATGAATTTAAAGTCCGAAATTATTTTATCATTAACGTACATAATATAATTATAATCTAGTATAATTGCATCAATATTTAATTTTGTAGGCTTTTTCTTAATAAGAACTCGCGGATTAGGATTTTAATATTCGTTTTTGAACATTGAACTTTAACGTGTTAACAAGAGAACGGAAAATGAAAGAAGGCGAAAGAACAATAAGATAATCGTTGACAAAAGAAATTCATACGGAAATAATAACGGCAACCACGCTCTGCTATCCTGTACTTAATTTCTATAGATTAATTCCATTTAACGCCATCTATGTACATTCTATATATTGCCTTAATCTACCCTTTGTAATATACATCTCCTGCCTCGAGATTAATTTAATTTAATTCTTTATTTTCTCACTAAGATCGAGGTTAAAACTTTTTTAAAAAGAAATAAATTATTACATTAACAAATAATTGAATAAGTTCAAGTTATTACATTGATTACTTAAATACATTATTCACAGAAATAATTCCTTTTACGGGTTACTCCTTCTGTAAGTGCGTTCGCTACCATTTCGGCACTACAAATATATAATTGAGATCTATTATCTTATCTGAGATCATTTCTTTTACAAATTTATATTTTGTACAGGGAGAGCATTTTATTTTAAAATTTACCCTGAAAATTATGTTAATCGTGGAACAATAGTATTTCGACGAATTTTATGTAATTTTCATTATTTTTTAAAATATATACTACTACAAATTTATTCTAGCACAATAAAAAACATAGAAAATCACATAAATTTGTCGAAATATTATGTTGTCCCACGCTTAATATGATTTTCAGGGTTTTTAAAAGGAAATTGTCTTCGTGTATCTATGTGTTAAGATTTCGTGTGAAAATTATTAGAATGCAATAACTTTATCGCGCTTTGATTGTCCGAGTAAAGTTTTATCGGTCCGCTAACATAAAAACTTTCTATATCGTTAAAAAGTCTTTTCACCAAATCAATTCTTGACTTGCCCAAGATATCTCTATATACTCTGACTCCGTTGATAATGATACGGGTTGTTGTCTCTTGTCTTGGGTAACTCCACGAGATCGCGCAGTTACCCAAGAGGAACCTGAGGAGCACGTAGCCACTGATGGTGGAACGTCGACTATCGATATCATCTATCCAATTTGCATCTCAAAAATCTTGTAATCTTGCGAAACCTTGGAGCCGTTGAACTTCAATAGCAGATTCTTGATTTTTTTTAAGTATCGTAAAGTGCGTTTTAGTCTATTCCAATAAGCTTTTCCTGGATTTTCAGCAAAAGAACCAAGTCGTTATAACGCAGCTTAAATCTGGACATGCATACATCAAACTTGTAAGATATGTTCTTCATCTCCTCTTTTTCTGATTTACTTTTCGCCGACATCTCCTTTGTCAAAATCTGCAGATTTTACGCGGCTCTTCATCAGGATCTTCGAATTTCAATCCGTATGCATGCTTATCACGTGCGTAGTATCTTCATACTGTATTTATTTAAGTTGTTTCGCGCCACTAAATTGAAGCTGGTACTTTACAGTTGTACGCAACCTATTCCGGCAGATATATATTCTCTTTTGACTGTGTCAGTAAATATTATTCTTCATTTTTACAGTTGCGACTATATTATCGTCAATATCAATTATTTTACAGATCTTTTTGCTGAATTTAACTGTAAATCCTTTTTCTGTGACTTTCGGTACTGACAACAAGTTTACACTTAATTCAGGAACGTACAGAACATTTTTTACTATTATGGTATGTCTTACCGTTAACAAACGCTGATATCTTGACGGCATCTTTTTCTTTAACTTGTAGCTTCATGTCATTCTCAACAACTACTGCCGAATTGCTTAAAGGTACGAAAGGAACAAAGAAATCTTTACTTGGAGGCATATGTGCAGAAGCTGCGGTATTAACTATCCATCCTCCACGTATTATATTTGAATAATCATTTAAGAAGAAAGATTTTGCTCTATTTTAGTGCTATTTTCGATTTTCTTCTTCTCTCGATGATCAAATCGCTTCTTTTCTTTTTCTTCTTTCTTTTTTTCCGTGCAGTCGCTAGCTATATGTCCTGGTTTTTCGCAGGAATAACGGGTTACACTCTTCGGCCTGTATTTAAGTTTAGTCCCCGTTACTTTAAACTGCTGCTTCACATGATGGTATGCCGAGTTTCCGTCTTTTGATTTATTCTGGCAATTAGATTCCTACTATAAATATTCCTAATATAAATTTGTAAAAGAAATGATCTCAGATAAGATAATAGATCTCAATTATATATTTGTAGTGCCGAAATGGTAGCGAACGCACTTACAGAAGGAGTAACCCGTGAAAGGAATTATTTCTGTAAATAATGTATTTAAGTAATCAATGTAATAACTTGAACTTAAAAGTTTAGTCCTTATAGAGTCTCCTGTAATTTGAATTCCGGAATTCCTTTCCAATTCCATCATCATCGGTTGATAATGATCAGGAAGGCTTGCTAACAATATTGTTTCCAGCAATTCTTGGTTGATCTTAAAACCAATATCCGTAAGCTGATGTGCAGCAGACATGATTTTGGTCACATACCTTTCCATTGATCCACAAATCTCTAATTTTGTGGTCAATATTTTTCGTAACAGACCAACCTTGCGAGTCCGGTGTTCTCAAAGATCTGTTGTAAATTCTTCCACGGTTCCCGCGCCGTTTCCGCTTTCGCCACGTGCACGTATAACGTCTCATCGACACTAAGAATAATTTTCGCCTTTGCTTTGACAATTTTTTCTTCATTCGCCTCCGCTCCCAAAACGGTCTTTCATAAACCATCCAGATTTAATAGATTCTTCATAACTATCTTCCAGGTGGTGTAATTCTTTCTGCCTTTCAATTTCACGATAGGAAAATGATAGTGAGAACCCGACATCTTGAAGTACTTATTCAACAGTACGTGATCAAGCAGGAACCACGAATAGCTTTCGGTTCTTCACATTCAGTTCACGAATAAGTTCTCTTTTACGTACTGTCGACGAGCTCACTACGCATGTAATCAATGTATGCTTTTTCTTAATAAGAAGTTGCGTATTAGGATTTTAATATTCGTTTTTATTAAACAGTGAACTTTAGCGTGTTAACGAGAGAACGATAGATGAAAGAAGGCGGAAGAGCAATAAGACAATCGTTGATAAAAGAAATTCATACGGAAGTAAAAAACGACAATCACGCTCTGTTTTCCTGTGCTTAATTTCTATAGATTAATTCCATTAATGCCATCTACATATATCCTATATATCGGAAGCTTTAACCTACACTTTGTAATACGCAACTCCTGCCTCGAGATCAATTTAATTTAATTCTTAAATTTTGATTAATCTCCCTTGATTATAACCATGTAAGTTTCATTGCTCTGTTTTATAGACGACCTTTTTCATTTCTAATTTATCTGTTTGAATGCTATCGGCTCAGACTCAATCTGTACAATATTTCGATCCTATTTTCCTCACGGGATCCTATTCGCTTCATTTCATTGTACGTCGTGCGAGTTAACTCAGCTCTCCTGTGAATGTGAGAATGGGAGAACGATACGAGGCTACTCACCACTGAGCCCGGCGTCGTTTACGGTCATTGAACTTTATTGCGAGTATAGGTGGAGGTAGGTTTAATCGAATAAGTTGAGGTTTTTGCCAGGCTGTCTGAAACGATGCAAAGAGAATGACAAAGCGAGTGTTCAAAGCAGTTATAAAGAGATTAAGTTTCTAAAAGTTGAGGGCATTCCCCTGATCTTGTGGAAAAAATTTGAATTTTTCCGTTATATTTTGTTTTTTTATATTATAAAACAAATTACTATTTTATGATATCATAGAAAATATTTGTTATTCAAAATCTACAAGATATATAAGTTCAGTGAATTTATAAATCAATTAATATTCACAGCGTTATTAAAGAAATCGATTCTTATTTTATATAGTTAGAAGCAGTCTTTTTAAAATATTTTATTTTCAATTTACAACTAGTAACGTTATTCAATATGTCAACATAACTATTTGTAATTATTACGATAAACTATCATTTAATTTATATTTAACTTAATTATATGTATACTGTATACTATAATTTATCTTTGCATAATATAAAAGAACCGGAGATAGAGAAATTTCTTTACTTCGTTATATCATATCGTCGTTATATAATTTCCAGCTCTCTTATGCCATCTAATAATAGAATGTTTTTTTCTGATAAGACTCTGCTTTAGTTCTCTCTGATTGATGGTCCCTGTGTATTTAATTTACCTATTTTACGTACCCGGCGTTTTTTTTCTTTTTTTAGCTAAGAAGCAAAGTCGTGGGTAATCCTTCTTTCATCCGTGTATTTTTTTGTTTCTCCGTGCGGTTTGAGAAGGGCCGGCGCGAGCGTGTCGACGTTCCCGAGAAAATCACTTCCGGTATTTAGGTAAGCGACGGGCGGACGTGGCGCGCGAGAGAAACAAGGCGCTCCCATTAAACGCGACGGCGCACGATGACGCTTAAATCACTATCAGCGTTTCTTTAGCCCTGTTGTGCTTCGTTTCTTCGGCCGACGATGCCGAAAGAGACGTATTTTCTCTATTGGAGCCGCCGAGAGAACCTCCCGCTTTGTCTACTAACGTCCCTACGACACGAAGGTTTTACTCGACGAAAACAATATTCGTTGCACGGCATAAAGGTTCTATCGCTTGATGGCAGTCATTATCGCGCAAATGCGGGCGTAATTTCCCGGACGCAATCTACGATAGATGATTAGTTTGGGCCATTTAACATTGATATCAGCTCGCAATACCCTCTCGAGAGGATGTTTAAGTGTAATTTTTTTAGCCTTTTGCGACATGGCATTTCTATGTAAATGCAAAATACCATTCGTATTCTGCGCCGCATTTCCTCCTTCTATACAAAGAAGCTTAACAGAAATAGCTACGTAATATCCACTAAACTCATTACACTGAATTTAACGAATTCGTTAGATTTTTTTTCTTTTAGCTTATATAGAAATTACGTTGTGGCAAAAATATATATCGTCGTAAATTGTGTTAGCACATAAAAATATTATTTATATTTTTGCTGCATTGATGAATGTAAACTTAATCTCGTAGTAATGATATTATATAAATGTATATATATATATATATATATATATATATATATATATATAAATACACGCGTTTCAAACTATAAGCTCACAGATGTTAAGTGGAACACCTTCTGGAGGTATAGATAAGGACGAGGATAAGACACGAACTTATTAAACGTCAGCCTCTTAGCGGATCTACGGTGCAAGAATTACTGTGGAAATTGTTGCATAAATACGATTATAACAGCGTAAGTTGTTTTGCAGTTTCTTCCTAAGCGCATATATTATTCATGCATGGGGAATGACACTTGTCATCTCCTTCTCTCCTTTTCTTCTTTCTTCTCTCTCTCTCTCTCTCTCTCTCTCTCTCTCTCGCCCTCCCTTTGACTCTGTTTTTTTTGCAGTCTGGTTCGTTTGCTCAATTTCATTCTATTTGTCTGTTGTAACTCAAATAGTAAATTAATGGAGATTCGTTTAGTCAGATTTTGAGAGATAAATTGCTACGTGTGTTATTTTGTCACGTTTTGTTTTTCTGAAATAAAACATTTTTATCTGAATATTACAAATGAAAGCCGAGAAACTTGATTAATTTCAATTAGCCTTCCGGTCTGGGATGTGCAATATTGCATAATAATATCATCCTATGTAATAATTGAATAGCAATTCGATATAATTATCGTTAATCCCTGGTGAGAGAATAGTGCCAATGCTTTATTAATACTCCAACATTATAATATTATTATTACCCTTAGGACAGTTGCATTAATTATTAGGTGTACAATGTTATACAACGGTCTCTTTTTAAAGAAAATGTTTTTAAATTTTAGAAATAAGAAAGAATATTTAAACAATCTATAATCCGAGTTAGCTTTTATAAATGTATATATTATATATGTATTATTTTTTATTTTATCACATGCATGGTTGAATCCATGATTGAATTCGAGGTTGAATTGGTGGTTGAAGATGGGCCGTTACGGTATTTCAAAAAGATTTCATCTAAAATCATGGCATAGTAAAAATTAACTGTCTTCCTAAATGAAACCATTATCGGCGATGTGCCTGGTCGTTGCAGGAATGACTTCGGCGACGATCGCGATAAAGACGTTGGCTTCATTGTCTTCGACACTATTCGCCGTGCTTTTCGTCGCGAGCGTGCTTCTGGTTATGAATGTAAACAATGAGGTTGTAACGTTAGGGCGCGAGTAACCGGAGATCGAAGATACAGGCGGAAAACAGTCGACACCGACATGAACGACAAAGACGTCGTTCTCCGTCGTCTTTATTGCTACTCGTTGCCCTTTTCGTCTTGTGATCGCGGCGTACCCACGATTACGAATGTCGACGATTAACTAAGATCATAGATAAACTCGCCGGTAGCTCCGACGATACCTTGTAGACGACGAGGACGACGACATCGTCGTTTCAGCACTTTGGCCAGTTTCCATCGTCCCTATTACAGATTCATTGTGGGCTTATCTACAGAACACGCGATGCTCTTGGGAATTTAGATAACGAGCCATTGAGCTAAAGAACAAAGTATTTACATTACTTTTATGAATAAAAGTCATAAATAAAAGCGACATTTATGACTGAAAACCAGATGTTTAAAATTGTTTTAATAGCTTAATCTTTCCGTTTAGTTCCCATTACGATTTACTGAAACACGAAACACGTTTATTTTTACGGATATATTATTTTATGAGAGAATTATTTTACGGATAAAATTTTTATATCATTTTATTCATATATTTTTTGTCTTCTTTTTAATTTTTCGGAATATATATATATATAATATATATATATTTATAATATATATATATAAATGCGTATTTAAAAGTGTAAATATTCTGTATGTCTACTATGACTCATAAGCTAATTGGTATAATTATGATATATAATATCAAAATTTAATTGAAGTAAATTCCAATTGAGAGTCTTTAAATTATATATACCGATTAATTTTATCCCGATAATACGCGATCGCGCGCGTCGGACGTGCGAGATTTCTACGCCGCGGTGTAATGTCAACGTAAATATAAAATGTATGTAATTATTGATTATGTGCGCTCATACGTACATGGCCATAGATATTTTTAGTGTTAAGTGACACTAACTATAGGCACAGGGCTTACTTAATAGTAAGGTTAACTATGATGAAGAATATTAACGATGAAAATATCGTGATCCATCTGGTTGGATTCAGCGAGACTTTCTTTATCATTGTCGTAATTGTTAATCCTCGCAAAATTAATCACCGAAGCTCGCAGGCTTCAAAATTCTCTGGCAAGAATAGATCATATCAGTAAAAAGAGAATGGATGTAATTAAAGTGGATGTGTCGCAAAATATCGCCGCCTATTAAGCTTCGGGGTGTATTAATAATAAAGGGTCAAAAAGGCCCAATAAATAGCTTGACCAATATAGAATGGTGAAGGCAATATAGACACAAGAAAAATAAAAATATATTAAGGAATACTTGCACATTATATACTCTGCCGGTCGCTGTAATTTGTTAGAAAGTACACAAAATTTGTTCAAAGTAATTGTGTGCATTTTCATTTACAATTAGATTGATCTTGGACGAAGAACTGACAAATAAGGTACTTTTGAATGGCGAAGCTAAAAAGGACCGCTACTACGATATGAGTGTTGAAGTCTCGGCCCGAAATTAGTTCTCGTTAATCCCATTACGATTCGTGGTCGAATTTCTTCAGGCACACGCGATCCCTTACCGGGAAATTCAGATAAGCGTCCCTTGGCCTAGACCGCACCGGCACGAAGAACGGAGATTGCGGATGACCTATCGACTATCATGCACGGCCGCTGCGACGGCCAACTAACTGCAGGCTCATTACTTTTAATAATTAGGGTGCTGCATTCTCATTAGTTTCGGTGACAATAAAATTGCGCCAGCGTTACCTGGCCGTTATTACGTAATGGAAATGTCACTGTAACCCGGAGGGGGAGGACGATTGGGAGGATGGCGGAAAGGGATGGGGAAGAGAGGGGGGGGGGGTTATTCTTGCGATTTATGTCGGCCTTTTGCATCCCGCAGCGTGCACCTCCGTTATTAAAGCCATTAAAGGTCGCGACCATAGCTTGCATAATTAACCAAGATCGATGGTACAACCGACGGGGAACGGCGACGTAGCCCAACGGCGGTGCTTTGACAGTGTACAAGCTTCTAGTACTTTTTAGTTACGAAATACGACTTTGACGTTTCGCGGCCGGCGCGTCTCACTCTCGCGACATTCCGTCGTCCGCCGGATTCTTTCAGTTCCGAACTTTTTACCACTGTTCTTTCCGCGGGACACGCGAGTGTTCGACAGCTCGTGCAAGTAAATGTGAAGAGAGCGTTCGCATACTTCGATTCGAAAGAATGGGAAAGCTAAAATTCATTAACTATCAATTGAAACGAAGTAACAATCCAATAACAAAGCATTTTCACTATCTCAAGTTTATTTAAAAAGAATGTAACATACAAAAAATTACTCGCTTTTTTTAACTTGGAATCATAAAGAGCTTATATCGTATCTATTTTATATGTCTTTGTTATATCTCTTCATTGTTTTATAATAATAGATAAACTTGCGGAGCAACGAATAATTTTCTTTTGTATTACATTCTTTTTAAATAAAATTGAGATAATGAAAATGCTGTGTTATTGGTTTGTGTTACTTCGGGCTCAATTGATAGTTGATTAATTTCACATTCACAGATTTACGGGCAGTAAATGTATTTTTCACACGAGTGTTGCGGTATGTAGTTATCCATATCATCTGCACATAACACGAGCTATTAGCTGTAGTCAGGGAACAGACAGTGGCTGTTATCGCCGAATACCGAATGCTTCATCTATCACAATGCACGTATACAACGTTTTCGATACAGCAATAAATTTCAGTTTGGATGGCAATCCTTTCCTCCCTTCCCCTTGTTTTTGGCCCGTACTAAGTCTTCATCATTTCACGTGACAGCGAATGGCATTAACGTTAATGAGGTATACGAGATGCATATCTATCATGCCGTTTTATGGAAGCTTTTTTCCCGCTTACTTTATTATCCCGTTATGAACACGGGTCTCGAGAGTAATAACTACAAATGCGTCTGCTTCATGGAATAAACGACAATTTTTTTCATTCAGAGGTACATATTATGTCGTATATATCACACACGTATTGCGATATATTTTTTATCACGCTCCGCATAATACTGCGTATTTCTGCTGAAGAAAAGCTGCCAGTTAGAGGAGAAACATGACCTTGTTATTCACAATCAGTTCCGTCTCTGACAGAATATGTACGGTGCGCGGCGCCTTTAATATCGTTATACCAGCGTTTTATCATTACGCGACCGGCGCACGATTTATGGCGACGCGCGACCATAAAATACCATCAACTCGTGTGATACCCTACATTTCTCACCACACACGAGCTTTATAATTCAGCGCAATTTTTAATCTAGACCTTTTTAATCTAGATCTCCGCCTATAGATTGGGGAGAGAGGAGGGAGAGGTGATGAAAAGGATCGCGGGAGAGAGTCTCGGTTACGTGAGTATTAATAAACCGCGGGCGTGGATTATTTCTATACGATCGTGTCGTTGAGGACGTGCGATGTGCAGGAATCCTAACGAATCGGATTTTTCCGCACCGATCTGAGATCCGCGAATCGCGTTAAGATCCGCGGCCCAGATGAAAATTCTCCCGGAACTAATCGCCGTAATTTCTGGCTAACTATACCGACGAGACACGAGTACACGGCAGGAGGCCTCTACTATTACGTACATAATGGGCATGCCAACCCCGAACGCAATGAACGTTATTCTTACGCCGCGCCGGCCTCTCACAGCCGACTGAGCGCGCCTCAGTTATTAAGGTCTTTCATGACTGGAAGAGAACAAGCTGAGATTAATCTGCCGTCATTCTTTCTTTATCTACAAATGTCGCTTGTACTTTCACCTATGCGTACAATGAACTTTTTTTTTGAGAAGGTAAAACAGGAAATTTTATTTTCAGATTTTCTCTCGCAGACCACTTGCTCATTTATTGGAAAATGAATATATGTAGATATGTAAAACGCGGTCACATTAATAATGCAATGATAAACTAGTGCTACAAAATGAACTGTGTCATTATTAGGACGGTCATCATATTAATCAATGTCATAATAATAGATATATGCATGTTATATAGCGTAATGTATTTAACGAAAAATAATGTGTCGATTTCGTTAGTAAATTATTAGAGAATCATTGTTTAACGTTTTTACATTATATCCCTGGTGTTAAAATCATTAAAAGATATATAATTAGTTTTCAATACACGTTTCAATAAATTATTCTGATAATTACAGCAAATATATGAACTGTAGTAAAAGTATATGAGCTAAGAAGAGAAGATCGTGGTGAGAACTAATGTTTGCTCGACGACGATTTCGACAATAGAGAATTGAGCGCTCGTAAATCTTGTAAAACGTATCGCAGTGAACATTCGATTCGAGTGATATTGAAGTAAGGATAGCACGCGATAAATCGATGGTAGAAGCGGACAACTGTTATCGGCGATAACGATGCACGAGGCTTCGTAACGCAAGCCGGACACGCAAAATTGCGATGATTTTGTCGGGGATTGGTAAAGGAACGCGATCGATAAGCAATAAGCAGTAAACGGAAATTGCGATTCTTCTTTACAAAAGCTCTGTAATAATTTCACGAAAAGGGCCAAATTGCATGGTGGGCATGGCGGGAAAATTTAATTTTTCTAAATTTTTCAACACTGCTTAAATATTATTTTTAACATTATTATTCTAATACCGAAGATTACTTTATTATTAAAATATTTATTTGAAAATACCTTATGTAATAATGAAAATACTTGAGTGCTATTGTCAAAAACCTCGTCAGAACATCAAATTAATATTTTAGTGGTAATCTAGAGAGAGAGGGAGAGAGAAGAGCAGAAAATATGATGCAAAATTCCATTTTGTAAGATTGATCATAAATTTTTTATTTCTGCATAGAAGATGTTATCTTGTTTTGATTGCTTCTATTAAAATTAAAATTATTAAATGTTAAATACACGTGTATGAAAGTCAAATTCTAGAAAATATTCTTTAACATTAGCTTATTTTTTATTTAAAATAATTGTCGAATGTAATTCCAATCTTTCAGGAAAAAGTATTATTCTCTTCCGGTGAATGGTGAAAGTATACGTGAGACTGTGTCAGATTGTTGAAATGTGCTTCTCGAAAAAAGACATGCACGGCACAATGGTCCTTGTAAGGAATTCATTGCGGCCTCCCATCATAGAGACATTCGAACGCGTCTTGCAAAGTTCAAGCTATTTGCGAGCTGCAGTTTCACGTGAATGGTGTACCAAGACCTTGTCATAAAGTTACGCTTTATCGTGTTCCACGCCAGCGGGGGCGGCCCCGACACGAACGCGGCTTACGTCGATCTGCCAATCACGAGTTCGACTCTTGGAAACGCGATGCCTTTACCTTCGTGCCAGGATGTACTGGCAAAATGAAATCGACTCGAACGATCGCTGCGTCTTCGCTTCGTCTCGGATATTTCACGTTTACGATAAGTGAAAGCTTCTCAATATCAATTTATATATCATTGCAACGCAGTTACCATATTTAAATCTGAACATCTAGAAACTTGACAGACTGCAAGATATTTCTGAATATTCTCTTAAAGAAAAAAAAAAGATTAAAAAAGTTAAAGATTGTGTCATTCAAATAGATATCTTGGAGATATCTTATTAGATATAGAATAAATAACAAAATAACAACTAGAAATTATTTGATTATTAAAATAACGTGTATAACTATATTATTATGTAATTAAAAAAGGAGAATATGGAAAATAAAATTGATGAGATTAACATAAAATAAACAATTTATAATAATTTAATTTTGTTACAAAGATATAAATATTCCTTGGAATTTTTCTTAACGTTACTTTATCATTTAGTAGAAATGTGAGAAGAAAAGGCAAAGCACTACATATCAGCGAGCTCCCGATAAGTACAGCAATTGCCTGCAGTTAGCTATAGTGTAAATCTAGCACGCAATGGAGATCTGCGTTCTCGATAGCTGTATAGCTTTAGATCCCCTTTTACCGATTCTTTTGTACCGCATTTACTCCCACATCCGTTTCGTACGTTACGAAAAACGGCCATTACACTGTCCTCGTGTGAAGCCTCGCGCGAAATTCGCGTTATACCCCTCAAGTGAGATATCTGTGTTGTTGATCTTTTAATTCGTTTATGATAAAGAAGCCTCCCCCTTCTCTCACTCTCTTCTTGCGTTTCATAGATTATCTGTTATACTTTTTGTTTCTTATTTTTATTATTATTCTTTCTTTATATCTTTTTTATTTTGTTTTCATAATTTTAATAATGTTAATTCATTTTTATTGATTACATCATGTATAGTGTTAAGCGCTTGAGAGAACATGATCCTGAAGCGCGTGATAAATAAAGCTATCTATCTATCTATCTATCTTTTTCTCAAGATAGCGTACGTAATGGTAAACATACTTTGAAAGATAATCTTGTCGAAGATAGGTAATATTGAAGAACGTTTATTACATAATCTTAATTTTTTTTCTTTCTATCTGTTCCTTTGAATTGTTGAATAACACGAGTTATGTTTGATGCAATTTCTCGATTTCTCGTAGAGTGATTTCTTAATTTATTATTGATTTATGAATCGAACGTGCTAAAATTACACAAAATGTCTATTTTACAAAATTCTTTGTATGTACAATAGCAGTTTGCATCGCAAACATACTTAAGATGCATAAAGTAACTTCGCAGATAAAATATTTATGTTGTAGAAGCATCTCTCTCTCTGTCTCTCTCTCTCTCTCTCTCTCTCTCTCTCTCTCTCTCATTAGATTGCACCAACATTAGCGTTCAAGCGTCGGAATTTCTGGTTACGTACATACACAACGAACTTTCCCGTAACTATCTGTAGCTATCTATCTAGCCTGCATCATCGCAACGTCGGCAATACCTTCCGGGCCGATCTCGTTGAGTCTCGATCAGGAGGTAAGGGGCCGTTTAACGCGCTCATGCTGAGTGCATCTCCCGTACAGGGATAGAGATCCGCGCGAGGGCAGGCGTCAGTAATGCACTTTCCGATAACGCCGCCGCCGACGTAATCGCGGTGCACGTCCATACGTGTCCGTGTTCACAGACAAGAGCACTTACACGGCGACGGGCCGTCTGGTGAGCACGGAAGGGCATACACAGGCAGAACCGAGATTCAACCGTGCGCGGCTGCGACCGACTTATTATTCCGGATTACTCCGATTTCTCCGTTGTACCTCCACGGTCGCCATCCGGTTAGCGGATGTGGATGAGCCATTAATCGCGTTACTCGGAAATCTCGTGGCATATGCCAGCGGTTTTTAGTTCGGCGGATTTGAGATTATCGACAGCTTTTAAGTAACGTAGTTCAAAGTTTCCAAGTAACGTCTCATGTTTGGGAAACTAGAGGTAACGTTTTTATTTGGGAGCAGAAGAATAGTGTGCGATGATAATGACAAAAAGATTATTATTATTTTTTACAAGAATATTTATTTTGAAATAAATAATTAGAGATGCCTTATTTTTAATTTATCTAAATTAGAAGTGTTTCACATGCGAGTCGTACAAACTTGAGTATATCCTGGAATAGAATGTCTTTATAGTAGAATTATAATTCTAATTTATCGAAATTTAAATTTCTTTTCCTATCTATATATTTTAACGGGGCTATATTTAGCATTTCCTAATGCCATGTATTACGACGGTAAACGATCGATTCGTATTGGTGATTTTATAATTAAAGCATGTGAGGTGGGATATCTCAAGCGAGTCGCTTGCAAGCTATATTATCCAGACATTAATTAAAGAGCTCCGGATATCGATCATGAATATTCGAGCTGTGCTTAATAACACTCCGATTTCGGGATGAGATATATAACCGTCTATGTGCACGTGTGCGGATCGAAGCACACGAACACGGGAGAGTTCCACGCGATGCTGCCAGGATTACTCTGATTTCTCCGTTGTGTCCAACGAGTTCTATCCGGCTACCGGACGTGGATAAGGAATTAACCATGTTACAGGATGTGCTTTCCGAATACGGCGTATGCTTGAGAAACCAGATTATTAAGGCAGATATTAATAAGACATTACGATTGAATAATATATTTGATCTAGAAATATTTTAATTAATTATTATTTTAATGGCAATATATTTTAATATGAATATTCTTTAAGGCAAAATGCTTGATAGAACCTCTAGATAGTTGAAGTGTCTCTAGATAGTGCCTCTAGATAAACTATACTAGAGGGAAATGTTTTTTTTCTTTAATACAGTTTATAATATAGTTTAAATTAATTACATACTAAATATTACATTGATATTGAGCACATATGTTTGTGTGCATGTATACACAAGTTTTTATTTTTTAAATATATAATTTTTTAATCTACTTTATTGCAAATTAAATGTTAAAGATGAGATATTCATTACAAAGTCTCTAACTAATATGCTATCGACTTCGATAGTTAGATAGTAGATATCGAAGTCGATAGCATTAGTTAGAGACTTTGTAATGAATATCTCATCTTTAATATTTTTTAACATTTTAATTCTTAATTAAGATTACTATGCAAATATTATGTATTTTAAAAGAATTTTTTGATGTATCATATTTTGTATAGTTTATTGTAAACAGTAATTATGATAATAGTTAACCGAAATGGTATACATATATCGATTACGCCGTTCTGCAGTACGTAGCCTAAGCTTCGATTTACAACACGTTGCGAGTGTGTATGAAATGTAAGTGCAGTAGCACCTACCTATACGAGTACGCAGCTGCTTTATATGCGGAAACTACCGGTGCTTGGATTACTCCGACTTCTCTATCGTATCTAACATCCGCAAGTTCGATCCGGTTATCAAAATGGCTTTCGGCTAGATAGAGGCTAGATCGTGAATATTGTTGAGACTTTGTGAGTCAGAGCTTCGAGCCGAGCAACGAGAATAGTTCTTGACGAACAACGTATACCTTAACTTTTCCATAAACTATCTCTAGAATGTCTAACGTGGGTTATCGATAAACTTAATGTCGTTTCAAACGTGTAACATACAAGTTTTCATTTACCGTTTACCTGTGTTTCTTATAGCAGTAAACGAAACTTGTGTATGTATTATTAAGATCATCTTTTTGTTATATATTACTTACGGATCAATATTATTTTATGTTATTATAAATATGGGATTAACAAAAGGCGCGTTATATATATTACACATAAACAACAGTTTATTTTTAAATTTATATATCAATATATATGGTTTATATTTAAATGTTAATCACACATATATACACACGCATGACTTAAACATTAATCATATTCTAATTTCGCTTACTTTGCAATATTTTGATTTTTGATATTTTGAAATATATCAGAAAATAGTTACGAAAATCGTAAGTTTTAAGGAAATTTATTCAAGCATAAAATGGTTGATGCATCTTTAACTAGATGGTGAATCGCAATGAGCGCTTAATGCGCAATACACAGACTGAATTCCAAACAGGGCCTTAAACACTGATTTTCCGTTGCTACGATGTTATCTTATAATTATGGTAAATGAAGTTTATGTAAATTGCTGATTATCAATAGCATGTTATGTGTTATCTGTCCTAAGCTGGATATAATTTTCTTTCTCTCGTTGACATATGTTTAAAAGTTTATTAATGTTAAACGGTAACCATTAAACATTTCCAGAAGCGATAAAGAGCTCTCCCCTACCGCATTCCCGCGACTGCAGTTTGTAATATTCAAATATTAATCATGAATATTCAGGCTTTGTTTGACAAGACTCGGCTTTTGATTTTCATCCCGACGCGAACTCCCGAGTTTCGTACGAGGGAGTTTAGTCACACGTGCGGTAGTGGCCGACGTGCGGATTACTCTGATTTCTTCGTTGTACTTAATGCCCATGCGAGATTCGTTCATCTACCGGACGCGAAATTAATCACGTCGGCGCGTGGATGGATCCGACGAAAATTGCTTTTAATCGAGCGAGATGGGGCGATGGTGCAGGGATGTGCTCGCGCATCGCTTGCTCTCTTTGTATATTTGGGATCAACAGCGGATCTACGACCTGTACAGCGTGCTTTTAATCGGCCATTTGCATGTATCGATTTGCAGCGACGCGAATGGCATCGATTTAACGTTAACATACATTAGCATTTCGTTCACTGAATTTATGAGAGCGGGAAAAAGTCACGAGAGAGAAAATTCAACCTGCGTGCAGGCGTACTTATGATGGCTGATAATAAAGTAAGGTCGGCACGTCGTCGTCGGTATCGTGCTGTTTCTACTCAAGGTATGCGAGTCAATCTTGGATCAGGTGCACGCGAGCTCTCTCTTGGCTCGAAAAGTGTGCTAAAATCTGCCGTAGGAGATCGAGGGGAATTTTGAACCTATTCAGAATTCGCGTATACTGCATAATAATGATAAGATTTATATGGAAAATAAATTCACTTACAAAGAATAGAGTTGTAATGAGATTTAACAAAAAAAAAAGAAGTTACAGAAATTGTTTCAGCAATGAAGTAGTTATAAATAACTGTGATAAATTGATACTGTCAAGATAATGTATTTCTATCTTTTTTCAGTTCCATATGTAACGATTTTTTAACGTAACTGTTGGTCGATATTATTAATGTTTTTTAAAACGTCATCAGTCGAATACGTGCGTAATATGAATCGACAGTTTCCATTTTTATCTCTACTTTGTTTTACGAACGATAAACAGATTCTGACGTATTAGAGAAGCAAAATTGCAATTTCGTCGATGACTTTTCATAATGAAATGCGATGGAGAGAAATTTCGGTAGTTGCTCCATTTATACTGTATTTATATTTCTATCTCGCATTGATATATGCTGTTTTTGGCGCACAGGAGAGATTATTCCTGCGTACGTATCCTCGAATATGTGCACGGTGCACGTTTCGGATGATGAAAAAGTGAAGTGTGTGTATTTCTAGCGTGCTAAAGCCAGGCATATTGCGGATACGTACGTCGGAAAATATGAGAAACTCCTGGAAATTCGCGCGCGAAATTCTGTTTAGCCCTTAATTCGACGTTCTCTCTTTACGCACGTATCCAATCCCCGGGGGTATTTTTCTCTCTCGTATATTCTGCTTCTCGATTTTACCCAGCTCGTGCGCGCTTATGATATCCTCCACATCCACTTCCCCTGCCGCCATTATAGACGCGATACTTTCGCCCGACGCGCTCGCTCTCCGCACTCTGGGTTAAATAAAAATACAGCTCCCGCGCGAAGACGTAATGCACATTGACGCAAATCGAGAAGCAGAAATCCGCGAAAATGAGGCGATCGCGTGCGCACGAGCGTACGCGTAAGCGCCGGTTGTATTTTGCGTGTCTTCTACACAAAGAGTTTTGTCTTGTACATTGAGCTGTGTTTTCTCTTTATTATAGATTATTAAATTATTATAGATTCTTGAGCAAATTTAATTTTTTAACGTAATTTCTCAATTTGCAACATTACGTTTAATACAATTGAGCCTTAATAAAAAATCTTAATAAATTATGAAGATACTTGGAGAGTAAAAATTTATGTTCTACTTTTTCCTTTTGGCCTGCCTTCTATAAAAAGGAATTTATGATACTGCTTCAAATCGTGAGTTATACTTTGATGTTAAAAAAGATACTATACTACATTTTTTAGAATTAATTGACTGTGCAATTTCGCGATCAGTTTTAATCTGCCAAATCTCCTCAATCTTAAATCTTTAATATATTAATTTTAATATATTAATCTAGTGGATTAATATATTAAAAAAGTTGAAAATTTAAGAGACGAGTGTAAAATGATGGAAATTAAAAATGTCATTATTGATTTCTTGTCATATTACTGAAAAATGAGTCGACGATAATTGAATTTAACCGACTTTAATCCGTCTCAGACGCCAGTGTGATATATCAGGTTCACCTTTAGTCAAGAGAATACGCGCGATGCTTGGTACACAGTATACAACGCGATGCTATTTTTGTTCCAGGCATGCGTTCGTGGCGACAGCGACGACGGCGGCGGCGGCTCCAGCGACGTACAAGCCAGGCTCGATAAGAGCGCCCAGGTATGGCAGTTAATTATATCAATGCCCCATTAGCGTGCCAGTATACCGCGTGATTGCAATGGCTTTTTATACACGGGAGGGTTCGCCATTGTCGGTGCTTTTTTCAGCCGGCTATATACGTCTTGACTCGAGAGAGGTCCGCGTAAATACGGGCCAATAATTACGTATTTGCCAGAGGAAAATTACCAGTTTACCGTGTTGCCCGCGGAGTTTTATTCAATTATACAATTGTTCGGTCCATCACGAAGATGACCGCAAAAGGCTCTTTTCATTTCGGCCGCGAATTATTTTCAACGTTAATGTCCTTTCGTGGTATCTCTGTTTATAAAAAGCACCGTCCGATTGGACGGCGCCAATCTTTGGACTCGCGTCATTACATTGTGCATTTCTAATTGATAATTTACTAAATGACATGCACTTCGTTTGCTGGCCCGATCGCGCATCGCGGAAATGCGGTCGATAACGTTATAAATATTTCTCATCGACTTGGGGGCACGTGTCCCAACGCTGATCAGAAATTCATGCGCGTCGGAAGAATAAAAGTAAATAACCTTGACACAGGATGCAATCGATGTGTGAAGTTGCGTGGGATATAATCACCGGCGCTCGAAGATGCGAGATTATGCCGCAATTTTGTATTTATAGTTTATGGTTGTTATTGGCACGATGAGTGAGATTAGTTAGGGATAGCTCGGAGAGTCACGAATCTATTAAGAAGGATGATATATATATATATTTGAGCAAACAGCGTGACATGTTGACGGTGGGCATGTTGATGTTTTATGACATCATCTTGAAATATTCAAGCGTTCCATAACCATGCGTTCCATAACCATGACTGCAAATATTCTAATAACGAATTCTTTAACATAATACTTCTCAAAATATTTTCCGCTAAAATTAGAATTTAATCAAACTACACGTGATCGATAGCTACCATATATTTTTAAAATAAATTTTATTTGACTACCTTAGTTTACGATAAAATATAATAATTTAAGATTTTACTATTAAAATGTCTTATATCGGATTTAAAAAGCAATTAGTAAACAATACTTTCTGAATTCAACATAATGCGCTTTGTTGAATTATTTATTAATAATGTTTAATAAGAAGAATTTATTTATGATTTATTCTACAATATAAAAATATGGTAGAATTATAGAATATAGAAGTAATTATTATGTACATATATTACAGAAATAATTAATTAAAAAACTTGTGAAATGTCTCTTGTTGATGATAAGACTGATACACAAAAACGAAGGGCGCTCGCCTACATCATACGAATGTTCATCTTCTCGAGATGGTTATATGTAAATTACTAGAAGAGCTGATGGTGTTCACTAGTTTTTTTTTCAAATTCAGCTATGCTCGTCGTTTTAGCATTTGCTTAACTTTTAGACAAATTTCAACTCAGTAACCGCGATGCATTACCTTAATGTGACCTAGAAAGTTCTTTTATTACGTTCCTACATCGACACACACACACACACACACACACACACACACACACACACACACACACACACACACACACACACACACACACACACAAAATTCCTTGATTCGTATTCGGCGATTCGATGCACACTCATTCACGTGGCAAACACGCAAACACGAGCGCTTGATTCTATTCATGCGCTGAATTACAAAACATGTTTCGTTGGTCCGTTAGTTTTTCTAGTTTCTCGTGGTTTTTGTAATTTCACGAATGCGCATATCGTACAGGACTGTTTAATTTCGATGCCGGTATTGTAACGAACTGAACAATAGCAATGGTTTAATGATCATACATAAGAAATTTATAATTTATGATGTTTATTTGCGCTACATATTGAAATAAACAAATGCAATCAATCAATCAACCGCGCGTAGCCAATTAGGAAATTACCATCCCATATTATTCTGACTAAATTACTGGATTTCATGAAACGTGTAAAAGGAAATTTTTATTTTTCGTTAGAAACAAAGACAAAACATTTATACATCGCAGAACTTGTTATAAGTTTTTCTATGATTCTCTAGTTATCTTTTTAATTATCATTAGACACTTAAATTTTCATTTAGTAAATATTTAATTAAATACTCTTGTATATAATATAATATAATGCACACGCATTTCAAGATTGTATTTCTATTTATCTATCAATGCAGTCTTATTTGTAAAACATATGTGTTTCATGTTAGAAATTATCAATCGATGCCCGCAATTGTATGATATGATTAATCGGCATGTTCGCACGAAGTAGTATAGATTGTGTTTGCACCTACGCGACGCTACGTCCTCGAGTCGTTTGACTCTATCGCGGCTCTAACGTAGCTCTTTCTCCTTTAAATTCATACACCTGCAGAAGATGCTATTGTACTTTCGTTACCGTTAGTTAGCCCTGGAATTTAGCCCTGACTTGACCTCGGCGCCTCAAGTATTCCGAACGTGTAGTGGCTTTAGTCGCCGCGCTCGACGCGGCGGCGAACGGACGATCAAGGACGCAGACGTTAGTCGTCGAGGGTGATGTCCTCGCCATTGATTGGCAGCCCTGGCCGCGCTCTCGTCAAGGTTCTGGCATGCAGATACACGGCCGCGATTGTGGGTTACGTCGGAGGCCGGCCTCTATTGTCACGACCGTTATTTCTCATCAATAACGCTAATGTCGACATATAACGAAAACACTTTGTCAGTCGTCGAATTGACGTGTCGAATTGCGCGACATCTTCGCCTCTCTACTCCTCTTTCGCAAAGCTCCCTTGTTTTCTTTCTATGTTTCAACCCTGCGAACTCGTTTGACGAATTTCGATTTTGAATCCAGTTAATGGCACATAATTTAAAACGTATATTCCGAAGATGTCGACGTGAGGAAACCACGTAGTTTCAGAAATTGTAAAATATATCTATCTATTTATCTAGCTATCGATGCAGTGTCATTTGCAAAATGCAGGTATCTGTTTCGTTACTTGATATCTGATGTAGGGAAATCAAGTGGAGAGAACAGATAGAGTGGTTGTTTCTGATCGGCGAGGCGTGCCTACTGGACTGTTTGACATTTCCTTTGAAATGTCGTTTCATTTCCTGCCCATCGGCATCGATGCCATCATCACGATAGACAACAGGATGGACGTCGGATCGAGATCGCGACTTTTAGGGATGTACGAATACCGATTCTTTTTTTTATGCAAGCTGACTTTAATATCGATAGCGCGGACATTTCTTTCAAAGCATTTCATTATCCGAATGTATCACTTATATTAAAGATAAAGTCCGTCAACTTACAAACAAAGATATAGGATCGCTCTTCATTAACCTTCTAACCGGAACATCGGTCATTATGACTGCTATTAGTACCGGTTTTCTAACCCATGTTCCGGTTAGAGGATTAATAGAACCTAAACATAAAGAAAAAACTTGTTTATAGATTTGAAATTTATTGGTACTCATCCAAGTGTCTTTTAATAGATTCTAAGAAGAAATATACTCATTAAATTATTATTCATATTTTACTTTATTTCTGTCGGTTTAATCAATGTTCCAGATCGCAGCCACGATTTGCTTTTTTTGCAAGGTTCATCACGTTTATTTTCATCGTTCACCTATTTGATCGTTTCGATCTTCTATTATTAAACGGAGTAACGGCACGCTCTAGGTTAATAGCTCGTGTCGTCGCTTGATTTAAAGATGTACAAATTCGATGGTTAACGCGAAGACGTTCCTCAGGACAAGATCTCGCATCGATTGCCGGTTGACAGTGGTGTACATCCGCGTGTACTGCACGACATTATGGACGTGGGCCGTTGCGCGGCTTGGTTGACCGAGTTTGCATCGGTGTGGAGGTCCCATTGATTTCCTGGCCCATGTCAAGGCTGCACGCGAGAAACCCCCGCTCTCCTCCGGCCACCCACAACCTCCGACAACCTCCCTTCCCTTCCCCGGCTCTCCCTCGCGCAAGCTGTTTTCCCTTCCTCACCGACTCCGCACCCCGTCATCTTCGCTCGTCTTCGAGCCCCCCCTCCCCGCGTACGTCACGCGTGCGGCGTACCGCACCGCGAGAAGTCATCGAGTTCATCATTTTGCCGACTCGCGTCATTAGGGATGACATTTACGTCGTCTATCACTTCGTCGTATTTTCAACCCCCCGTGCGCGAAAGAAAGCTTTTAGAGCTGCAATCCTTCTTCGTGGACATTGCGATCCCGTGCGTGTGATGATTATCGCGGACGATGAACGGCGCGATGGCAGAGACCGATGGCAGATTATGAGAGTTTCTGAATTGCACTTACATGCACCGCGTATGCCTCTCACTTGACTGTGTAAATAATGTTTTTCTCTCTTATCTTTTGTTACTGTCGTTAGTCGTCAAGAGTTTAAGCTTCGGTGTTCTTGATTTAAAAGCTAATAGTATTTCGTAACGTGCATATGTACAGCTGTTGATACAGTTAATTGCAACCCGCATCGTTTCATCTAGAGCGTGATATTCGAATCTGCAAGGATTTATTTGCAAGACCTGCAAACCCGTATGCTACCATTGGCTTCGTTCAATCTGCGTCCAATTTGTTCCTCTAACTCCTTTTTGCTTTGCTTCCTTTGTTGCATTTCCAACAGTATGTCATTTTCGAGACAATTACTTTATAATTAACGTATTAATCATTATGTAAAATGAGTTACTTAATCTAGTTGTGTATGTATTAATTTTAAACTTATTTATGCTGTTTAAAGTTATTTTTATTATTTCTGAAATGAAACGCGAACAATCTATAAATTCTAAGGATTTGTTGGGAATATCATTTGTTTGCCATTATCGAGCCAATTATTTGTTTTCTTCATATGATTTAGCACGTAAGAGAAAAAGCTGTTTGCTAATTCACCTGGCTTTATTGATTTATTTGCTTATCACTGTCTTACCTGTCTCTTGTGTTTACCACTTGCATGCGGTTTTTACGCCAGTATCTAGTATCCAACATTGGTTATAACGTTTGCTTACCGTAATTGTTCTTGGCTATTCTTCGTTTCATTCATCCTTGAACGCAAATCGATTCCTGTTGAATTTCTTCGCGGTACACCTTTGTATACCTTGCCATTCATTTATAAATAATTTGATTGACTTTGACTACTCACATGTGAAGGTACAGGTACATCTCGATATTTTCGATCATATTTACTCTCGAAAAAATATCTAAAAATATTATTGTCTACACTTTACATGTATTATTATTGATATTCTATTTTGATATAATTATTTATTGTGCGCTATATTGCGGCATATTTTTGTTATAAATGATGTTTTGTTATAAATGATGTTTTTTATTCTAACAATCAACAATCAGTGATATGTATTAAATTTTTCAACGTCTCCTTTTATTGATATTAATTGTATTAGATTATATTCAAGTATATAACTTTGCATAAGATATTTGCATAAAATGTTTTTATGATAATAAATAGATACAGCTTTCTTATTACGTCACGTAGCCATAAGTCAACATTAACCATAAGTCGACATTCATCTGTCGACGCATCTTCTGCAGGAAAGGGTACATTACGTGTATGTGTCGTAACTTATTCTCGCTCTTGCGGCCGTCGCCGACGTAATAATTTGGTTTATTCCATTCGCATTGCGTGGTGGAATCTTCGTTATTTGGCGAGTGGTAATTTGAAAGTAATTTGAAAGTATGGCGACTGTCACGGCACGGTCGCGAATTTCGCAACGTGGCGGTCGCGTAGACGCGGCGAGGGGACACACGGGGTGGAACAACCGCATATTAATCGTGACACTCGCCTCGCGGCACACGAATTTATGAGCGCAAAAGCCACGAGTTAAAATCCAGAAGCGGACAGGAAAGTCTCCGTATCGCGTGACCGCTCGAGCTGTGCTCGACTCTCCACATCGCGGTTACTGTCCAAGTGTTTTAACTCCGACACTAATAACTTTAACCAGCACGTTTGTAGTATCGCCGCGATATTTATAATGGAAAATGCGCTGGGGAATTACGAATCGCACCAAATACGTGGAACACCCATGAATAACCAGGGAGATTGTCAAAAAATCGCGATAGAACTTCCGCGAAAGATGACAGATACTCGGCAAACGTACCGTGAAAAATACATATAGTAAAGTCGCATAAAAAGTTCGAAGGCCAAGAGCGTCGTATTAGGTATGCTCTCGACGATTATTATGCAAGAAAAAAAGTTTAAGTTTATATACAATGCCACTATAATGAGAGGAAAATTTCTGCGGAACAGATTTAAGAAAATTGCACGTGCAGTGGCGTCAATTATTTGCTTTACACTGATGTAAAAGCATTCGTGACGATCTATCTGCTGTTTAGATAATATCTATTTTCTATTAAATAAATCAGTTTTAGATCAAAATAATTATTTCTGAATAAATCATTTCTACATAGGTAAAAAATACGTGTATCTCATTTATTTTATAAAAATAAAAAGCTTAAACTTTAACGTGGGACCTAACATTGTTTTAAAAAACAGTTACATATTTTAGACAAATAATCTCAGACCAAATTAAATCGTGAATGGATTATATACTATTAAAGTTAGTGATTTAATTTACAAAATGTGATAATTTATTAGAGGCATTTAGTGTTAAAAATAGATTTACAATAATAATAACTAATTTATTAGAAAGTTTCAAAGAGACACATATTGAGAAATATTTAAAAATTTTGCAAAATTTATTTTATACAAATTCTTTAAAAGATAGAATTCTTTAAAGATATTTATATAATATATTACATGTGTATTTGTATATTTTGTCTTTGCTAAAATATTTTCTTATGATGAATATCCAAATATATATTTGAACACACACATACATGAATATTATGCAGCAAGCCACGTGTTTCTTACAAATTGGTAACGTCAGCTTGACGTAGCAAAAACCCGAGAACTGCTTGAATAAATTGTTGAGTGAGCAAGGGCGAACGAATCCAGCGAGTGGATGAAATCATTAGTATCGAGGCTACGGTTTCCTGTATCGTTGCTATGTGGCACTCGGTGTGCCAGTGGTAAAGCATGAGGAACAGTCAGCCGTTTGAATGCTCGGCGCGGCTCAACCGGATATTACAGTTACCGAAGAATATTCGATTTGCAGCTAACTAGATGGGCTCGCTCGTCGATCCGGATGCCGTTCTCTCGTGTCTTCGCTCGCGCCTCTTCGCTGTCGAGTTACCGGCCGCCATTCCGATTAAGTTTGAAGTTACTATCGGAAATACGTTTTGTTATGTCACGCAGTGATCTCTCTAAACATCATAACATCGTCGATAGAAATGTAGCATAGGATTCTAAAGCGATACGTTGAAAATAACGTTTGCTACACCGTGAGAAACTATGCTTATTGCACAATTTAGGAATGTGTATCTTATTTTTTATACGTAACCTTTTTCTTACGATTTAAGTAATAGATCGAGCAATAGGCAATTTCAAAACAAATGAAAAATTTTATTTTCTACTCCGAGTGAAGATGATCCGGATTTTTGCAATGAAATTTATCTTTTCTTTAGTTACAAAACTTATTCTCTTTTTCTTCTTTTTTTTTTTTTGAAGAACACTTAATCAAAAAGTTCTTGTGCTTTGCGAGCATTAAGAGCGCAGTAAAATAGAACAGATCTACGGTCATTGCGACATATAAATTGTGACACAAATTGTTCAAGCTTGCACGGTTCCGTATGGTTTCATCAATCACCCGCGTAAGCGCGTATTAATAATCGTCCACTATTAAATATGCATTGGTTGTTTGCGAACGAAGCGTCATTCTCTCTCTGCTCGCGTTTCTCTATTCCACTGTGCCCGATTTCTATCAGTCTTTGTATGCCAGCTGCCAGTCACTAATTGTTTACGTAAAATGTTCGGTTTTTTTTTTAAATTAAACTATGGTAGCCATTGACCTTGTCATTACCTTTTACAATCACCATCTTATATCGATACTCGTACACATAATATGAAGCATCTTTTTTCAACATAATGAAATTAAAGTTATTCTCTTATACTCTATTGCTACTTATATAGTGCTACTCTTTAATATTAAATACTACTATGAATGCTATGTATGTTTATATATTTAATATTTTACTCTTTACATTCTCATATAAGAATCCATATATTTCATATCTTTTTTTAAAACGTTTGCAATTATTGCGATCATTTATTATTTAATAATCGAGATTTAATATCTCATGCCGGAAATATCTTTGCGTGATCGATATGATTTCTTAAACATCCAAATAGGAACGTACAAAAAATTCAGTAGTTACTGCCAGACTTCGACTTCATATTGGGATACATGGTAGCATTTCTAAAAGCGGAAATAAATTTAAAGCTCCATTACGCGAATACGGAATGCCAGATATATCCGCGGGACCGCGAGAAAGATAAATCTCTTCTAGCCGAAGCGGTAATGGAAAAACACTCGGTGGCATCGGCTGTCAGAGTTACCCTTCCAAGCGATGGTGGTATTGCCAACGCAGTTGCATAGAGCAGGCTAGAGTGGATACGCGAAGGAAAACAACAATCCGTTTCGTCGCAGAAATACGCGCGTTTGTATACCGCCGCAGAAAATAGGTCAGTTGAAGTCCAATGATTTGGCGCGATTTCGCCTGTTTCCGCGGTGGGCGATGCTCTTGCGACGAAAACACGACGATTCTCGACCGGAAGATAATCCACGATGTTTCCAATTCCGGAAAGTTGCCAAAGGATCCTTCACAATCTGCGAGAGTCGCATCTCGACGTAAGATATCACGGTAGATAGTGCCGCTCGCGAAATTTTTGAACGGATATTTTCGACAATAGCGAAAAATTAATTACTCATGATATAATCGCAATCTTTAGCATTTTCCTAAGCCAATTGATGTGGAACTAAATTTATAATATATTTCTGATAATTCGCATAAAAAGATGTCCATTTTAAATAAAGTTATATTTGAAAACCAAAATAAAGATATACAAATATATAGCTAGTTTTGGAGAATAGCAGTATCAAAGGAATATAGCCTAAATTTAAGTCAATGTTTTTTGAATAAATGTTTAAATGCGAGCGTTTTAAAGTTATATAAAATATAAACTAGAAAAAAGAGATAAAAAAAATTTTATATTATTTTAAAACAAGTTTGTATAGAAGTTCGTTTATGTTATAGCCGCCTTTGTTATTGACTTGTACTACTACTTCGGCCAATTTCGCTGGTATATTTATTAAGCACTATTTTCATTTTCCTTAAATAAAAGTTGTAACATTTTGTTATGAGATTTTGTTACATTCTCATCAAAATAATTGCCGCTTAATAGCTGCAATTGTTAGGTTTAAGTAATGAAGCTATCTAAAGGATAATGGAAACTTGAATGAAGATGGCGCGATGTAATTGGGATTCCGGAGCTTCGAGCTCCGTCCGGGTGACCGAGTGAAGCAAAAAGGGTGTTCTTCCTCGTTGTGGGGGGTGGGGGAGAGAAGGGGGCCACCGATCCAAAGAGTGGGCGAGGGTGGCGACGATTCTAGCCGCTGGTGAGCTAGCGAGGGTGGCGGCGTAGGAGGATTTGGAGCTCTGCCACGTTGGGAGCACCCTCCTGCTCGAGAGCTCTACTGCGATCACCGATACCACACTACAGTACCTCCGCGGTTGGTACTCATAGAGGTTTGGAGGAGGCCAGAGAGAAGCGCGGCCCACTCGAGGAGGAAACAGGTGGAACGACCGAGGCTCCGCTCGTCGAAAGAGCGTAAATATTGATAATCCCTCTGACTACATGTAACTACCCGTTTACCACCTTCGTCGCAGGTAATAGCGCGGCGAATTAAAACTGTTTCGACATCGGTTGTGTCCCGCTATAGACAGATATAATATTGTCCAATATACTTAAGAGAGGCTGTCTTTAATATCTGAAGAATATAGAGAATTGGTTAACTATATATCCCGTATGTCAAGTATACGTGTCTCGTTAGGCAAATCCTAAACGTACGAGAACATCGATAATGTCGTAGTTAGTCAATGCCACTGACTAAGTCCCCTATATTCTATCCTCATTCTTACTACGATACGAGTTAAACTTACGTCTCCGTTTGTAATTATTCATTGAATCTATATTTGTGATATTATTGGAATATAAATGCAGCAGAGATTGTATGTAGAAAACCTTCATACCTGTCTAACCTCGAAACAGAGACTGTTTCTTGTATCGTTTATTGCTAACGTTTGCTAAAGAAAACCGTGTTTACAACTTGTCGTTACATTAAGTATAGTTTTCACTCAGAGAATTATAGTCGCTTTATAATCGTAACGATTCAATTCACGATAGGAATATTATAAATGTATTATATATTATATATTATAAATATATGTTATATATTATAAATATTATAATATATTATAAAACAATAGATATATCTTTAAACATCCGGAGTAAGTCAAAACGAAATATGCTTTTAACGCTATTACTTAAAAATTCTACGTTTTAAAGATTATAAAAATAACATTAATTAAGTCTCAGTATTGTCTTTTGTTTGAGAAAATATGCTCATATGTGATTATATATTACATTTATTTGTTTAGAAAAAATTGAGACACTTAATGAGATGCTTGAAAGATAACGTTACAATGGCCGTAGTAAGATTTCAGTAGTAACGGAACGTATTGCAGCGGCCAGAGAAAGAGTCTGACAATGAGTAACCGCAACCGTCGTTCGCGAGTGCGTCGAATGTTTCGTGCAAAGTGATCGATAGCGCTGGCTGGCGCTGCAGATATCTTTGCCGGTTACATTTGCGTATTATTAATACGTACTAGTGAATTGCGATCAACGGATGAGCGGGTGTAGCATCGACCAATTCCAATGCCGACATTGTCTGCGCTTTGTGACTATTGCTCACGTCTGCTTCTGTTCTTTCTATTCGCTACAGTTTATCGTTTTGTTTCTGCTCGAAATAGCATTTTCTAATTGACAATAAGGCTCGGGTGTGATAAATGTTTCTATTAATTATAATAAAAGTTAAAACACTGAAAAATATTGTTAAGCTGGTAATATGATTTGATTATAATAAACATTTTAACGCATTTTATTAATTAATCTTTTAATTTAATTATAAGATAATTTTTGCACAGCAATGGAATACGTAAAAAGATTTTCTCAATTTGCGTATAAAAATTTTATTTTAGATGTTATAATTTTTATGTATATAATTATTTTACAGATTTTAATATTGTTTCTTAATCTGGTATAAATTATATATATAATATTTCTTTTATTAGAATTAATTGATATTGCTACAATACCTTTATATTATAGCAATTAATGTCAATCACATAGTTAAAATTTTGCCTTTACTATGTTGGCTTTGTCGATTAATAATTTGACGAAAACAAATCTATTGGAAAAGTATAGATGGCTTAAGACGAGCAATGAACGATGCTAAATATGTTATGCTTATTAAAATGAGGAGAGTGAGAGAGGGGGTGGGGTGGGAGAGAGAAAGCTTCCTTATCGTCGCCTTAGAGGCACGAGGGATGGTGTCATTGTGATCATGGAAAGAGCTTGCGCGCGTGGTGGTGAGACATACACTAGGACATGCAGCGTGACTGCATGTATCCGCTCATTTACATGCAATCACGGAGGTGCATCCAGACGGCGGAGAGAGCTACACGCCGCTCTCATTGTGGCGCCCGTTATGTCAAAGGCTAAACCTATCTTGTTTGCACTTGATAGTAGGCAGCGGGCGGGTTGACGTCAGACATGATCGCGTAATAAAACTTCGTTATTTCCGTCGAAGTGGCATAATGAATGACGCTTATCGCAATGAAGATGTCATTCGTCACGATTTGCCCAACGCAATATTTTTCCAACATTAAATACGGAAGAGCTATGTTATATCTGGCAAGAATGTTTCTTCGTGTAATTAATGTGAAAGAGATATGTCGCCTTTATATATCATAAATATAAATACAAGGTAATGTGTGAAATATTACCAATTAGGTCTCCTGTCGTATCAACAATATTGATATTTTTAATAGAGGAATAATGTATATGTGTGTGAAAAGTATTTAAAATCTCTTGTGAGAAAGCTGTTTTCCAATGTGACATTTAACAAAAAAAAGTATGAATAAAATCAAGAATTCTACGAATTAGATATTTTTACTATTAATGACAGAATCGATATAATCTCTTATATTATTATAGTAAGATATTTCACAGACATCTCTATAAATTCAAAAGTGTCTAGATATAAACTCTTCTGAAGTATTGAATAGTATTTCTAAGAAAATGACAGATGCAATATCTTTTTCACTATTTCTTTAAAGCTTTAAGTATGTTCACTTTAACTGTTATTTTATTTTATTCTCACACGTTCTTCGAACATTTCTAGACATGGAAAGTCTAGAAATGTTCGGTTAAATAGCTATCGAAGACAGCGATAAAGCTTGCTTTGCAAATGTAAAGAAAACATCAACAACTCAGTGTCGCGACGTTTTGCAGAATCCTATTTTCTAACACTTTACTTGTACTTCGTGTATATAGTACATTGACGATTAGATTCAAGCTATTAGTAAAATACTAACGATTCCTTAAAAATAACCCTGTCACGTCTCTCAGCATTACTTTTTAAAAACCACATGCTAATTTCAAATTCTTCTACACGATTGCGTTACGCGCGCCTCTCTCGCATTCCATTTAATTCTAAGCGTAGAAAAACGGCTGACTTACGCGGCGTATGCGAACGGTGTGTGATGCGTGGCGGGCAGTAGGACGACCGCGGCCACGAGGAGTACGAAGCTCCCGGAGACGGCGTGGAAGGACCCCATGGTTGTCGTCCCCCGGAGTCGCCGCGGAGTTGTCCGCGTTCTAAAGGGGAGGAATCACAACACCACCCCGCCGCTGAGACGACGCGACGGCGGCGAGGACGAGAACGGCGACGAAGGGAACGTCGACGGCTGTCCTGAGGCGTTGCTACCTGGCGCGTTGACCCGGCGCCTCTCTGCGTGTCGTCTGCGTCTCACCCTCCCGCCCTCCCTCCCGCCCAGCCCACCCTCCTACCCCCGTCTTGCTTCCTCTTCAGGCTCCTCACCGTGTGCTCTCTGGCCCGTCGCTCTTCCACGATCCTCTCTCAGCCCTCGACGCTCTCGCCCGATCTACTGGCTCACCTCCGCCTCTGTCTTCCCGTCACTATCACTCACGATCGTACTTTTGTGACCATTCGAGCGGCGACATCATACGGATCGTAATATTGCAATATCACGACACTTGGAGCTCGAGCCGAGCTCCAACTTCTATCGCGGACGCATTCTCCTCGTCTCGCGCTTCGCCACTCGCGACGAGATCACAACGGTAGTTTTAACTCGCCGCGCAATAAACGGAGACGCGAAATCGTTTTGCAAAAATTCGTTATATATATGTAGCACCAGAAGTCTTTTGCGATTCTCCTTGTTTCTTCTCGTTTTTCTCTCGCTCTCTCCTCCGTTCTTTCCCGCTCAGCACCAAGTTTCGTTCGCGATTCCCGCTGCGTTTTCGGAAGAGGCACCGGGGATGACACTCGGGCGGGGGATAACGGGTGTCGGTGGAGGAGGGAGGCGAGGATCCTCTTCTCCTGGAGGTTGTGCGCCTCCTTCGTTTTGCGTTCTACAGAGCCGGAGCCTCCTGATCACCGACGGTGTCCTGCCACGAGCTCCGCTTCCGCAGGATCCTTCCTCTCGCGATGGACATCTTTCTGCTCCTGTCACCTCTCTCACGGCCTGCTCTCTCCGCACTCTCTTTCTCTCGCTCTCACTCTCTCACACTCTCTCGCTCTTCTCGCGGGGACACTCGGTCAGCACCCGCGGTACACCGCTACGCGCTCGGGAGTGGCGGCTCTCGCGTCTAGCCCGGCCGTTTCAGCGCGCAGGCGCAATTCATTCCTTCCTTCCTGCCTGCCAGCCTGCTTGCTTGCCTACCTGTCTACCCACCCTCGTCCATTTCTCCTTCCCTCTTTCTCTCCTTTCAACCCTCTCTCTCTCACGCACCCACCCTTACTTGCCTGCTCGCCTCAAGCCGACGACTGCCGTCGTGCCTGCGCTCGCTGTCACCCTGACTGCCTGATTGTTTCATGAACTTAGTAGTTTTCGTCACCCTCTACCTCCCGCCGTCTCCCTTGTCAGAGTTCGCTGCTGGGTGTATTGATGCACAGCAGAAGAAGATCATGTACATTCAATGGCATCTTCTTCAGAAGATCGGGGTTGTGTCACGTAATATTAATGATAATTCGCATGATAGTTAAATTCTTGATATTTTATGTCGTATACAATATGTTCGAAAATTTCAGTTAGTTAACTAGTATATGTAAGTATGTACAATCTATCGTAGATGCACTCTAATTTAAATAATGGTCATTATAATGTTTTGCGAACTTAATGGTACCTCATAGAAATACCGCAGAATCTGAAATACTCTATGTTCGTCTAGTGTCACTTTTTCCCATTTTCATGGGAACTTGGTGATTTTTATCTACTTTTTCCTCTTTTTCGAGAAAATTTGACTGATGTATGTATATTAATGCAGCTATATTTATTAACATCCTTTACAATATAATGCATTAGACAATCAATCTTCGCTCATCTTCATGTCTTCTGATTAATTCACTTACATCTGCCCGTAGTGACAGACGATTATCACCGTATCCATACCCGTCTGCTACTCCGCCGCTCGATTTAATAATTTTCCGTATTCCGCGGTTAATTAAACCGTCGCATTGACGTCACGAAAATCGCGTTTCCCTTCTTGGTACTCTGGACTGAAGCGGTCGCCGTTTTCATCGCCGTCACGTCTCGCTCACTTTTCATTCACTTTCTCGCGTAACCGCGTTATTCGTTTCTGTTTGTTTTGCTCACGCTCGCCTCTCTTTCCTCTTCTTTGCGCAGCATTAAGGCTCAACTTAACGGGGCGACGGGCGCCGTATCGATACGTTACTTCCCGGATTGCGTACGATTTCGCATCGTAACGTAAAGCGTGAGTGCATACCGGTGATGTAAAAGAGCGAAAAGAAGTGTATCAAAGGACATTCCATTTGCAGATGTTACGCCCGGCGCTGCATCGTGAAAAATATTCGACCGCCGAGTATTCCTTGCTACTCGTATACCCTAGCTATTCGCGCTTTGAAACGCGGTGATGTCGACGCACATCAAAGGGCGGACAACGATACGTATTTTCGTGGACGCACATACATATATAATGACGGCGCGCGTACGTGCGTGCGACATTGAGACGCCGCTTTGCAACGTTCGCTAGAGCGGAGATAATGCGGATCGTAACGCAACCGGAGCGCGGTGAGTGTACATTCTTTCCGCCCGCGCGACTTTGAATCAAATTCTCGAGTTGCGGAGTAAACTTTGAATACGCAGTACAAACACGAGTTTGCGCCCTCCATCGAGCCGTGCGATGCGTAGATATATATGGGGTGTTTCATGAGCGGCACACTTCTGGATCATATAGTTACCATGTGTGCTGTAGCACTGCGGAATTATAAGAGCTTAAAAAAATATTCTGACAAATTCGAGCAGTAAGAATTGAAAATGTAAAATATGCTGCGAAATCTTTTGATTAAATAATATTTGATTTGGAATATCGAAAATTGAATATTCGCTAAGAAATGATTCCAATGATGCGTCAAAGTATCTGTAGTATAAAATTTACAGTTTCTAGAACACTCTGTCTATACGACGCATCGGAGTACCCACGCGAGCGACGGAACGATGAGGGTGAATTTTATGCGTATTTTAATTTAACGTCTAGGCTCGTCTGAAGGGCAATGTTCACGTTGGCGTATTTTTCATCGCTTTTACATAATGTGTACATGCCATCCGCTTTGAATTTATGATTATAATTTAATTACCGATGCGAGATTCCATTAATCCAAGGATATCTTATCGCAATCCCTAATTTGCATAATCCTAACTTTATGAGCGCATAAAATGTATCTTTATGAATATATAATTTAACGGGCGTAATGATGTACCTCGAATATTTAGAAATATTTATGAAACTCGGCACATTGAGAAGATATCTTTGTAAACTCGTCCCACGCGATCTATATCATTATTAATCTTTGGTATACGCTTACTGGTGTGATAAAATATCACACATTATTCTGCATTATATATTTTGCTTGTTTCTACAGAAATATTATATTATTTATTTTGTTTGCATCTTATTTTATATATGTGTTTTTTTCTATTTTATATAATTATGTCAAATTTAAAGCTTTCTTTTCGTGAGCTAGGTATTACAAAATTGTACGATATGAAATATGTTTGATGCAAAAATATCGATGCCTTCGATGATGTATGCATAAATCTCTGTATACATTGAACGCGGAAAATTTGATTGGATTTTATTTCAATTGCAGTCTACGTCCTTTTGCTTCATTTTACCGTTTTAGATTTTGTTTTGTTTTTGCTGAATATTGCTCTTTCGTATTTTCAATATTTAACTAGATCTGACGGTTTCGACGGTAATCATGCACTAGAATTTTTTTATTTCTTCCGCCCGAACGTCTCTCTCAATTTAAAATTATACATTTGGGTGACTTTATTTCTCTCGGATTCAAAAAATTATATTTTATCTCAGATAAGATAAATAAACTACAGCAACAGAGAAAATAAATAACATAAATGTAATCGTTTTTTAAAATAATTAAAATTTAGTATTATTAAAATAAGATAAGTAAACTACAGCAACAGAGAAAATAAATAACATAAATGCAATAGTTTTTTAAAATAATTAAAATTTAATATTATGAAAATAATATTTAATTAACACAAAAGAAAGAATTTTTAACAAACAAAAGTCAAAGTAAAAATGATAATTTTATTTTAATTTTATTAAGATTTAAAATGATGAAGAAGCAGAAAATTTTATTGTATATATTTTTATAGCAATTGCTACAATTTATGTTCTCTCTCTCTCTCTCTGTCTCTGTCTCTCTTTCATCTAAACAACCAAATTGCTAAGGTGTTCTGGTCTTTTGTGTACAATTGGTCTATGTGCATGAAGATGTTACTGCCAGACGAACGATGTTTGGTCTCGACAGTGCAGTGGTGCAAGTAAACGCTCGAGCCGGCGCACGAATTCCGGCGCTCTCGTGGGCTGCCGGCGCGATTGTCGCTCACGTCCGACACTGCAACCGTTATCGCCAGAGGCTGGCAAGGGGGATAGAAAGTACGATGGGGGGGTTTGTGGAAGAGGTGAGAGCGCGTGCGCGAGAGATCAAAACCAGCGGGCTCTCTGTCGCCTGGGATAACGGCTCGCGGCCCGTCTATTGATCTTGGCGAACGTTGCGCGCCGGAACGAGCCACGCTCGAGCCTCTCCTGTACCAGTGGCCTGCAACTTCGTTTGCTCTAGAGACCGAGCGACCGAGCGACCAACCGACCGACCGACCGACCGACTGACTGATCGACCGGCCGGCCGAGTGCCGCTGGCCCGAATGATCCGGCCAAATATGGGAACAAACGCGATATATCGCGGGAGACCGTCAGCCAAACGCCAGAATGCTCTTAACGCCCCGCGGGACTCGTATGGCGCGGATCGCCGCGCCGTTCCGCCCGCTTTTAATCAAAACGCGACACAGCGTGGGCTGTGAACAGTCGCTCACAAAGTCATATATTAGGCCAACTAAGCAACCGAGATGCGCAGGAAGAAGATAAATTATTAATTCAGCGCCGGGGGGGCTAGTGTTCTCTATTTAGCGTTAAACAGCTAAATAGAAAATATAGACATTTATATATTAACTAAGGAACATTGATATTAGGTTTTAGAACGTGGTTGTTACATAGATCGGTATTAAGTAGCTTATGTAGCTAGTTAGCTGGTTACCTACATAAGCTGCTTAATAAGTACGAGAATAGATTATAAAATGGAGGGGAAGGGGGGATGAGAAAGAAGCGATTAATGCATAATTCATTGAGCTCTACGTAATTTTGTTACAATGGTCAATTAGAAGATATTATTCCTAAATAATAGCGAACGTTTACGTATGCTGTTACTTCATTAATCTCGCGTAAAGGGGGGAATTAACGTCATTTTGGCGGAATCACGAATTCCAGAACACCCATTCCGCCTCTTGCAACACTACGTTATCTAAAACTTTCAACGGGGTGCATTAGAGCGCCTGTGTAACTGCACGCTGTTTTATCTGGGATAAGCACCTTTCTAAATCGCGTGCCCTCGCGTGAAACCCACGACCGCGGCCTTTACGAAGCATTCCTCTTACTCGTATAAATAAGTAACGCACGCGCGCGACTCGAATGAAGTAAATTTTACCACCTACAAGATCCTAGGGACCTGCTTTCGCGTCTCAAAGTTACAGCGGAAAAAAGATATTACATCGCCCTCCGTAATGCTCTCGTTCGCGAACTTTTTCCAAATACTTCGTTCCCCGCGGGGGGGATGCGTCGTCGTTCGCGCGCGCTTTGTCGTCCCGATGTCGGTATCAGCACCGAAGATAGATGGGGACTTTTGTTTGCACGCGACGGGAATCCTCCAGCTACTCGGCGAGAATCTCGAAGAACTGCAGGCGTTGTACTCGCTGACGAGTAGAAAAAAAAAAAAGATACGTCGTCGACGGGTAGAACGGAGGGATGCCGGACGGAGTAACAGAGACAGATCATGGAGCGCGCTGACGTCATTACGGTTACATGTAGACCTCGGGAGTGGCTGCAGGCGCATGCGGTCTGTGATTCTTCCGCACGACGCTGCGCTCAAAAGCATTAAACTACGGTAGAATTTCATGCGTATTGTCGCATACAAAAGCGACAGGGGTATCAGTCTTGATTTTACGCGTTATTTTTAATTAAATCTGGAAGCAAGAAATATATCACGTTCGATTAAACGTAATTGCACACACTCCGGATTAATTTACCGTTCATCGGATACATGAAGGGAAAATCGTAACCGCTGAATTGCTGTACATTCGATATGTAATTTTCTATTATATATGTATCAATAACGATATATCCCGCATTTTGAACTAACGCCAGCGAATTGTAATTTCTATACTCCTGTCTATCGAAATGCTTTTTAGCGTATTGACCGATTAATTCGAAATACATCATTTTATTAATTATATTAAATATCATTTTACTAATAAATAGTTTTGCTTTAATTTCGGATCGAGTTTCCTGTTTCTAGCGGAGTGGATAAATTTGCGGGCACGTTTATGTCGATTTTTTTTTCACCACGACCGGAATTTCTGCCGCCTCCGCAACAAACTTTTAACCACGTCTATCGTTATCCCGTGATCGAAAGTTAGGCCGTCGTGTTTCGTGGTGTGCGCAACACGGTCGGCTCACATGCGTGGTGCTATCTCTTCTTTCACAGCTTCTACGTGCATATGCATTATAAATTGACGGCGAATCCGGCGCGATCTCAAGCACGAATACGACGACCGCGATAAAACTCGAGCGAGCGAGTGAGTTCACTTATAACGTCTGCTCTAACTTTGATGGGGCGGCCTGTATTATGGCTTCGAGGACGTTCCCGCGCGGATACGACATGTACTTCAATGGCATCTCGCATTTCGGGTATTGGGAAGCCACCTGCGAGCCAGAAGAAAATCGACTCGAGTGGCAGTTGAGGATGCAGCGCGGTCGTTCGCTCGTGGTTCTTTAAAATCGCATTTGCACCGAAGGTGATACTCGCGACCGATTTAACGGTTTCCGCGTGATACGAGTGTATCGCGTAAGTGTGAGCCGCGCGCGCGAGTCGTGCTCGGCGACGTGTTATCGCGGGGAATAACACGGATATCACGTCGGCCACTACTTGGGCCGAGGGGTATAGTAAAAACCGAATAATAGGCAGATAACTTCCTGCCGGAAGACACGCGACCGGATAAGATCGTGCGGCCGAGCAGATATACATAGTCAGCTGGATGCTATCTAGACGGCCTTATAAACGCACAACAATCTTGTTGCCGTAGCCGATTATACATATACATACGTGTAACTGAATGTGTGTTGATAAATAAGTTGATAAGCTATTGGACTAGTGATACCCGATGTACTCACACGCATGTGCTTTATTAATTATTGACGGCAACACAAATCATTATCTGCCGTTGTCGCTTGCGAAAAGTGAGGGTGTATCACGAGGAGCGTTTTGTACATTATCGTGTGACCGCGTGTAAAGAGGCGCAATTTATGACAATGTAATCCGGGAGTGTCCGGAGAGGATTACAGGGGCGCGGTCGCGAGTAGACGACGTGCAGAATTCCTAAATACTCTCGCACTGGGAATAAATTGTGAACGGCGAGTAAACGTTGGCACGTAGATACTGGATCAACGCTGTATAAGGTTGGCAGAAACACTTAACACACACACACTAAGGGGCAAATACCTATAAGCAGGGATTAAAAATCGGTATAATTTTGATGATGACTAAGCTATAAATCTCTCTTATTGCTATAATTCATGTTTAAATTTATAATATTTTTTTAAGAATAATGTATTAATGTACAATATAATAAATAATTCGTTAATTGTATTATTTTTTGCTATTGATAATCAGTTAATCAATTAATTGTTTGTTCTAATAAGGGATATCAATAAATAAATAGATAATTTTAATTTGCAAATGATTATTCTGGTTTTAACTATTTATCAAAACGAAATGAAGATTTAATTATAATAATTAATGATAAAAATCTTCACATGGAAAGACCAATTTTGTTGAAAGATACTACAGTTAAGCTGGATACATATTTGAAAACAACTTTGGACCATCAAAATAATTATGTTCAAAACTCAATATTGATGAGCGATGTTGCAACAAATTTTGATATTCTAACCAATTTTAGTTTGCAACATAATTATTTCGATGTGGTCCGATAAAATTATTTTCACACAAATCTATATCCAGATAAATTTAAGGATTTTTCAGCAAAATTTTTCTTTCCGTGCAAATATCATCGCATTCGTATTGCACATGCGTGTACAAATATGCGGATATATGACTTCTTATATCGTAAATGCTTTCATGCAAAACACGAGAGACAAGATACGCGATTGTTTCTGTCTAAACATCGAAGACCCGTAATTGTTTATCGAATCGATAATCTGCATCGGTATTTGCATATCAAAGAAGATTTTCGACGTGACCGAAGGGAAGGTGTTCGAGACAGGGTACATGCAGCAACAGGCAAAGCGAGGGTAAAGTCGAAGCTGTTATCCACATCGGTTGGTTGATCGGTCGGGCGGTCAGCACCTGGTCCAAATTGTAGCGATGATTTTCCAGCCTCCCCTTGCCTACCTATCACGTTTTTCTCCCTTTCCGTTCGCTATTCTTTCCCCAGGGCGTGGCGTTCAACAGGCCTGGCTGCTCGCCAGCCTTTTCCCTTCCTGCCTTTCGTTTAGCTCCCTCACGTTTACTCCCTCGGCCGCCTTCCGCGGTTCTTCTTCCGCCGGCGTCCCGTGGACGTGCCACCGACGGCGAGCGAGCTAGAAAAGAATTAAGGCTGCGCTAACACAATCGATGTTCCTTTCCTCTAGCACAGCGGTGCCGCGGTATTCCATTGTGCCGCATGTGATATATATGTACGTACGACGGCCGTATTGTGCACGGAGCTGATGTGCGGTCGAGTAAGAAAATGGGAGAAAATAAGATTACACGAGAGTGAACGGGGTTCTGGAAAGAGGGGTTCTGGTAGTGGGAGCCAAATTTCAGAGATTTGATGTTTTGTTGAAGAAAACTTTCCTGAGCTTAGTTCGAGAACAGTCACATATAACAAGAAAAGTTTCTCCTGCACAGCGCATTGGATATGATTATCAACTCTCAAATACGCGTTTCTCCATCCGTGGAATTGTGCGTATATGATTCTTCTTTGTTTAAACTGTCTAAAGAAAAATTGATAATGTAAAAACAGTGCTGTAATTTACCTATCTTAAAAAAAAACTGTCAATGCTTTCTCTCTTTTTTTCTTTGCAGATAAAGGAATAAATCTCAGAAATTTGATGCATAGAAAGCGTAAAAATAGGCGCACATAAAAATAGCACAAAATGCATTAAAAATTACTTAACTTGCACAAGTAACGTTACATGGTTCATGATTGTGAAAGCTTCTGTTCAATAAAACATTACATGGATAGTTTGCGAACTTTTTTCCGACGCGTTTGCGATTCTTGTACGTTTGATTTCAATGTGTTCGTCACTCTTTGTATGCTAATTTCGAATCCTTCTGTACGTATCCATCCAGAGTGTAATACGGCCGTATGTACATATACACAGTATACGGTGCATATGCGTCAGAGATATGTGCAACTCGCGACGGATATTCGCGATTAGGATTCATTTGTGTACGTGCCTGCGGAGGCTTAGGCGCGTATGCGCGAACGAACAAAAGCCCAGCTGCAACCCCAGCCCCGATACTTATCCCAAATCTCTCCCTTTTGCCTCTCTGGCTGCAGTGCAAAACGTTTGCTGAACACGATTAACGATGCACCGTCGAAAGGCGGGAGTTACGTGCCGTTGACGAAAAAAAGGACGAAAGCTTTCAAAGAAGATTTATGCCGGCAAAGCACGCAAAGGGTGTGGATAGTAGAAGAAAGATTATTAATCCGCCTTGCCGATTATTTATCGAAATCGCGACTTTACGTGTAGCGCGATTTGCACGTATATTCTTGTAAGTTTGTCAACGATTGTACGTTTATACATATAACGAATGCGTGTGTTTTCCCGATATTATTTATGTACTTGCTTCTGTCGTTACATGTATCTGCATAATTTATAAATTTCTCGCTAATTTAATGACGTATGACGCAAATTCGGTTGACGCTGAGAAACGTAGGCTCGAGACCCCCCCGAGGGTATCGATGTCTGGAGAGCTGAAGCTCGAGACGCTGTGAAACATCTGATTGCAAGCGGCGCCGTGCTATCGCGCCAACCTATCGAGATGTCTTATCGATGAGGGCTTGCTCGACAAGTAGCGTGCTTCTTACGGCATTATCGAAGTCGCCGCGGCATTACCACCGGAAGTAAGTAATTGCAATTTTCTAGACAATCAAGATTTCGCACGATTATCAAAGCTTGATTCTTCTCTTCCTCGTATCTTTTATTCTTTCCTTCTCCTACGGAATTCGAACTTTCGAACTTTCGTAACAGGAATTAATTGAAAACGCGGCGAACAAATTTCATGCCCTTCCGCGAGCCAATCAAAATTTCATATATATATATATATATGATATATATATGATATATATGAATATATATATATATATATATATATATGAAACGCTTGCTTGGAAGCCGAAATATGACGAGACTCAAGGTTGAGCGATATTAGAGAAAACGAATTCCAAGTCTTTTATTCAAGACGAATGAAATATCAAGAAGTAATATCAGGCATAAGCTTTCACTCGCCGCCGAGTTAAAATTCCTCACGAGCTCGCAAAAGAGAGCGAACGGTAAGTTCTTATGAAAATACTGTAACCCTCTCGAGAAACTCTGGCGTAGTACGCTCGAATTTTTTACTTGCTATTATCGGGAAACCTTGGCTTTTATAATTAACTTTTATAACAAATTAACTTCCGCTGGAAAGTAATAATTACAACATTTTTATTACCATTTTATCGCGTTCATTTACATATTCGTGATAATTATGTGTACAGAAGAATCTGATATCTGTAGAAACATTGAACTAAAATTTTCAGGCTCTAAGAATTACATCGTAATGTACGTTACGTAGCATAAATATTGATGCAGCCCAGCTCTTAGAGCCCACGGCAGTTCAATTTCAAGTCAATTTTTCCTTGACGATAACTTTATTACGCGTCACATATTTTCACAATCTTTCAATTTTCATCAAATACATTAAAAAGAGAGAAAGAGAGAGAGAGGGGGGGGGGTAATTTCCTTCTATTTGAGTACGCTTGAAATTATCTAAAGCCTTTGTTATTTATTTGCATTTGCAGTGCTACAACTTGATTCAACAAAGCTCTTTAATTTACAATTTGTTTCCACCTCAAAGACTGTGAATGCCAGGACATTGAAACAGCAAACTCTCTTTTTCGAGAACGCTGGCGGTTCTACGGCCGGGATATACCATTCTTGGTATCCTTTGCTTGCCTCTGTTCATAATATCCGCGTCAAAGCGTTCGCGAGAGCCGCGATGGATTCGCGCGCCGACTTCAGAAAACGCAGAAACTCGTTAGAAGGATTTTACGCTGGAACGAGGCCGCGCGCGACGGCGCAAAGTATCGAGCTATCGATTTCATGGCTCGTCGGTTCGCCCGATAAGGCAAACCAACCCTCCGCACGTCCCGCCGCTTTGCACTCCTCGCCGCAACCTCGTCTTCGACGACTCGACCTTCGTCTGCTCGAACGATCTTAACCGTTCCAGTCATCAGTAGCGAGGAAGTCAAGCAACGGCACTCGAGTGACGAGGTAATCGGAAAAGGGAGGCGATTTATTGTTAGTAGTTAAAAATATTGGGACTGTGTGTAATTATGGGTAGCTTAATGCGTATAAATAAAATATAAATGATAATTTTGACAAGCTTTACCTAAAATATTTTATCTCATTTATATTTGATTTTATATTAAAAGTAAGTAATAATTTTTACAAACTTTATCTAAAATATTCTACTTCATTATCACTTTGTGATTTTGCGTAATGTCTGAACAACAATTTTTATTACAAACAATTACAAAACAGTAATTTTATGTAAAGCTTTAATAAAAAGCTGAATGAAAAAATTGTCTTCAGACAATTTGATTTAAAGATTTTGATTTAAATGAACAATAAAAAAATTTTTTTTTAAAGTGAAATAATCAATGTTTATATTAGAAGATGAAAAAAATTTTTGTCGTAACTCTATTTCTTTAATAAAATTATATTGTATATATATATTATAATTTTGTTATAATTAAATATATAATATATATAATGTAGAGCTCTCTCTCTCTCTCTCTCTCTATATATATATATATATATTTAACTTAATTTCTTAAAATTTAATTGAATTGTATTACTTAGTAATTATTATTTTACTTTTTAATCTGAAAGCTAAACAGACTTTTAATTTGTTAAATCTAAACTTTTAATGTACTAAAAGTTTAGACACAAACTCTTTCCAAGATCATATCATGTTTTCGAAAAAATAAATCCGTTAAAGATTTTTTTTTGTTGAGGAAAGTGGCGGAAGTATGGCTAACTTGACTTTTACGCGTACCTGCTGCGAGATTGTTTTCTGCGAGAATGCCTGCGAATTATCACGGACACGTTCGTATACCTACGCGTACAGACCTCGTTGCGTGCTTCACTGCGGCGTACGTATCCTTGCGTGACTCTTATTTGCCAGGTGACTCCTACTCGTTGCATCTACGTTACTTCGCGTACGCGATTATACGTCTCTACGTTGCCTTCAGGCTTTTCTTCCGCCGATCATCCCAACATTTCACGGTTATTTCCTGCCTTTTGGCCTTTCGTGCAGCTATTAATCGCAATACTTTTATTCGATACAGAAATTCCATACCTTAATAGCCCATCGAGCTGTTCGTTAGATTCTGGGCAATACTTATCAGAGTATCAAGTACAGAGTACTTGCAATATTTTTGACATGGACATATAAACGTTCATGATGTGATGTGTTAGAAATATTCAAAATGCTGATTTGTTTCTTCTATAATTATCAAAAAACTGTTAGAAGAGTGTCTGTGAAGTTTAGTACGATATTTTATTAATTTTTAAAAAACAATAATAGTTCCAGTAGCACTTTCCATAGCTCTACTGTTCCTGATAAACATTAAAAAATGTTCCGCGTTTGTAACATCAAAAAAATAAAAATTAAAAATAAACATGAAATGAAAATGAAAAAATGACGTGATAGATTAATTAGGATTGCATGTTTTTTTTTAATTACAAAATATTTTTGTTTTTTTTTTATTATTTATTTTGCGTACGTAATTGGATGTTATTTTCTACTGGCATTGCCTTTTCAATCTTGAATGGTATTGTATTTACGCAATGGTTGTGGAATAATTATTATAAATGTTATTGTATACACACAGTACATACAATACTGTTGTCGAATAGGAATGTTTGATGCAGTCCATACCGCAAGCTACGGTAAATTCAAATGTATGCGCACAACCGAATGGAGAATGATCGCTTGGGTGCATTTTAAGGGCAAGTTGAATAGGTCGAGCATTCTTAGGATGCGACGCGCGGATTGAAAAACGGACCTCTTGACAATTTAAATATTACTTCGATCTATATTCCATATTTTACAGTGGTTACATTCAAAACGTAAACAAATTGTATCCCTATTTATGCCATCTTAACTTTGGATCTTTCACATTTTAATTTTTCTTTCTTACATTAAATTTATTTATGTTTTTAATGTGTATCAAACTTTTTAATTGGAATACAGATTGATAAAAAAAGAGACTAAACCTGGAAGAGAAAAATTATGTATTTTTTTATCTTTTAGGAATTTTGATTGGTTATTGCTTGTGTGCCAATGTAATTGCGTTTACCAAATCAATAAATCACGTTTAATAAGTTTACGACGTACGATTAATGCCGATCGTTCGGTCATACTAAGTCGTATACCCGTCGAAGATCCACGCGCTATCGTCCTCCTTCCGCGCAAATCCGTCACGAAGACTGCGACAAATTGCGGGTATCGCCGACGTATCGCGGCATGCAAATTGGTGCTTCACGGGCATGCACAGTGGCTGTATGGCGGAAAAAGAGCTCGACGAGCTGCGTCGCCGCGTCGAGGCGATTTGAAAAGTCTTAAACGCCGCCGTCGCGATATGCGAATTGCGACGTCGTCACGGAAACGAAGTGTCACGGGAGATACTCGGAAGTAAACATTTTACGGCACGTACGCGATATAATGCGTGTATATATATACACACGTATATATGCACGAACGCATAGTGCACCTACGACGACGGATCGCAGGACTGCAGTGCAGTAAAGTGCATCACGAGCTTTAGCGCATCTGCGACCACTTGCCGGAGTCTCTCGGTGCTCACTCTCGGCATTTATTATTCAATCATTGCGACGCTACAACGACGCGGCGCGATGTCTTTTTGATATTCGCATATGTTTCCTACATCGCCGCAACGAGATATATAACGACGCCATCGGCACGTGCCAAGATTTTAGGCAAGAGATTTTAGTTTGCCCTCTGCGCCCGTAGAACGCTCCACGATTCTGCGCTACGATCTGCAATTCTGCAATTACTTATCGCTACTAATTATACAAATGTATACCGGCCAAATTTGTATTTGGCTGGCGCAAGTATTTATATGAAAATTTGAATATAATTCTGATGAAGTATAAAATATACCGAATATGTCTCTCTGGGAATTTAATATATTTACTGCATGAAAGTAAATTGTCAATAACTACGAAGCGCAATGGACAGCGGCGCACGTGAATGCAAATGAGGATTACGTGTCTATATAAAATTTAATTAAATCTGATTTCGTATGTAATAAAGTTTCATTACGATTCAATAAGATGTAATTCAAATTTCCAACTGGATTATTCAACTCATTTATACATTAGTTTTCATGTATCCCTTTTCACCGCATGCGCCGGTAACGTGAGTGTAATACTAATGACTTCGCGGTCACGCTGCAAACCATTTTTCCCTCTGTATCACCGTATAACTTATGTGTGTTATAATTTAACGTTAGCAGATTCTGCTCGAGTCACACGGTGGCAGCCCATTGCGCTTTTTGGCGCGTGTCATTAATATCCTCGCGAGGATTCCGCAGAGATCTGATTTACGACTGGTATTTAAACCCGTCTGCGATGGTCGATGCCATCCCCTTTTTCATATCTTGCGGATGACATTTCAGAATTTTTACTCTTTTACGGGGTTAAATTTTATTTTTACATCTTATATAGAAGTAAAAAAAAATTTATTCGGAATGAGGAGGAGGATACAGATACAATTCTCAAACATCATTAATCTTTTTGACGACCAGTAGAAATGTAAAGAATTCATGGGTAAACTCATGGATAAATCTCAAAAATACAATCAGTCAAACTTCTTTTAGATTTAGAACTTTTGCTTTAACTTGTAGTTCAATTTATTCAAAGTAGACATTTGCATGTGATGTATAAGTTTCCTCTACTGTATGATTTTACGAAAGCTTCAGCTTTCTGAAATCTCTAGGATTTTCTCTTGATTTGTGTCACGTGATTACATGTTTAGAGCGACGTTAAATGCATTATTAATTTTACATTAAACTTGATATATGTGTGATACACGTTTTCAGATGTCTACATTTATTAAGCAAAAATGACAGTTCTTTTTATTTTTATAGTTCAATAGTAAATGATTAGACTCCGCTACTGATGCCCCAGGGTCGTAGTGAAATAAATTATTTATGATATGCAGAAGCTATTTCTCTTCTGTTGAATATTTCGATAGGTAGGTACACATGGGAAGCATTAAGATTCCTCGATGTTAGGAAATCCGCATCAGCGAGCAGGAGCGCGGAAGGATGTAGCGTTCTAACCATGTTGTTGATCATATATATCTTTTTATATCTCGAGTGTTTACATTTTCATTTTAACATTCATCTGACTTTGTTTGCACCAGCAGCGCGCGAGTGTATTTCCGCCGTTGCGCATTATCGCTCGTGGATTTCACTTTTGACGAATAGCTCGCCGTCGACTTTTCCGGCTTGATATTTAACGCACACCTTCCGACCGTGTCTATAATTTTCTGCGCGCATGAATTACGTAACGGCGCATTATTCTCTTGGCCGTAACGCAAGCACGGGAATTTTCGCACTATTATGCGCGGGCCGCGCGAATTAGAGCAACGCGAGTCCGCGTGAACGATGCTCGCAAACAATGGGGCGTCGCAAAAATTAGTTTTCGGGCTAAATTTCCGGGTGAGCGCGGGGACGCGCACGAGTCCGCGAAAATTTATGCAACGAAGGTGGGACGTGAAGTTAACTAACTACTACTCGATTAGGGAAATCGGGCTTCCGCTACCGTTCACGGAGTCGACGATATTCGCGGTGGATTGCCTTTCCCCGATAATAGGTACATAATATACCTACTGGGTATTCCAGCGTGAATGCGCCGAATTGATTTAAGCCTCTCCCTCGCCCTTCTCTCTCCCCTACGGGTTTCTCTCGATCCACCACGTTCATCGGGGGAACCCTTGGGGACGTTTTACTTCCGCCCTGTAGCTCCGGGCGACTTCGCAGACTCAATCGAAAGTTTGCGTTTTGTTCGGCGCTCACGCAGGTGTAGGTATTCGATTCCGCAAATTCGTGTTTCTCCGGGATGTTGGAGCCCCAGTTGGCGTCAAATGCGAGTGATTTTTATGAACTCGATTAGAGAAATAAAGGAAGCGTTCGAGATTGTTTTCTAAGTCTGCTTGTTTGTCCACGTATTTTTCAGACTAGATGTGATCTTTTTGTTAATTTTAAGCTCTTCAAGCATATTTATTTAATTTAGAAAAACCTTTTATTTTTCCTTTTACAAACTGTATTTCAGAGTAATTAAAATATCTTTTAAATGAAAAGTTATTCACAGACATAAATATGTAATATTACATTTATAAATGTTTAAAACATTTTTCATTTTCTGTGAGATATTCTTGTAAAATGTTCGTAGTATTTTTATTTCCAGAAAATGGAAGAAAACGTGCATAAATGCATGAATCTTCAACTCTCATTACCGAGAAATTGAAATTAGAGTTGTCGAGGGAAAGAAAATTGAAATTGTATTAAAATAAACTCAGGTCATTTCTAATGGAATTTCTGTTAAGAAACTCAGGTAAAATCAATGAGACATGACATAATTTAATAGATAATGTATTTTAAGAATTTATTTGATATGTGACATATTTGCGTGTTATATTTGTAATATCAGTTTTAATAAAGCGATTTAAGCATATCTCAAATGATCATCTTATAGCAGACTCTGAAATTTTTATTTTGTAGTTTAATAATTAATTCTTGAAAGAAAAGATTGCATATAAATTGTGAATGATTACATTATCTATGTCACTAGTATATTTTATTATAAAATCTATCAATACTCTGCGTATTGAATTAAGACGTTAAGACTAATTGCACTATTTTTCTTTTCTATTTTGTGTCTAAACATTTTTGCAAACTTGTATTGGTAATATGCTAACATCAATTTAAAAAATGGATATTACATGTATAAATAAGCTGTTTAAATTTTAAATCAAATTTTATTTCGTAAATTAGCTGACTAGTCCCAATTGAGTCTCTGATCAAAGGATGACTATTGATCGGTCGTATCTTAAAATACGAATCTTTATTCCGAATATTCGATCTGATACGTTCTTAAAACGAGATTCAAGTAGATAACTGTTATAAATAGAGACTTCAGTTCACCCGCAGCTACTATCACTTCGATTTAAATCGAGAAATATTTTTCGCTATAAACATCATTTCTCTAGCGTAGCAATTAAAGTTAATAATGGTTCTCGTCCTACATAAAAGTGGAATAACGTGACGTCGGCCAACAAAAGGCGCGAACAATCGACGCTGCGAGCGATCCTGAGCGAAGAGTGCGGGTAAAAGACGTCTCTCGAGCCTTGACCCGGTGATTCGTGATACGACTTTATTGCCTCGCGTAAAAATCGTGCGACGTCGAGTTAATTAAAACTTAATTAAAAGTTCTCGCACACGGTAGCGCGCACTTACGTCCGCGCGCGTGTTGCACGCGCACGGAATAGCCCCGCCGTTTCCTCGATTCGACACGTGGCTTGTCACGAATGTCGGACAGAGCCGGGCTCGCTCACGCGCAGGCATATGTACGTCGCTTCGTGTCGGCAAGTCGTTCGCATCGTTGGTTTCACCGCAAACACTAATCTCGAGAGAGAGAGAGAAAGAGAGAGAAACAGAGTCGTATAACGATCGTAAAGTCGCGCGAATAATGACCGCTTTCCGAATTCGAACGCTGCTCTTTTGCGTCGCTCCGCTCGAGCAGGCGATTCTCGTCCTCCCTGTTGTCCGTAACGCGCAAACACGCGGGTTATATGGCGGCTCAAGGGGACATTAAGCGGACACGTGCGAATGAGCACAATCTATCGATTTGAAGCAAGACTGCATCGAAATCCTAGAGATAATCGGAAAGCCGTAAACCGCCACCGTGCGGGCTCGTAAAATTTTCGCCGATCCAAGAACATCCGCGATATCTACGGTCCAGTTGATTATTGTCTCACTGCAACTGTCATTAAACTGTAATCTCGCTCACCGACCGAGAAATCGAACGCGGGACGCGGATGAAACGCCGTGTGCGCAATGCGCCGCTTAATTAATGTCCGTATTCCGCGCGGGTGATCTTAATCGTTCTTTTTACTGCGGCACGCTAAGTTGCATTTTTGAGGTTCCCGACAATCAAGATGGTAGTACAGTGTAATTGCAACGTGTTACTTGCACTTATATTACTTTCGCGTAGTTACAGTTCGCGATGTTAGAGCACTTATGTGCAGGATGTTTTGTTAATTTGCGTGTATTATGAGACTTGCGTTCGCGTATACGTGTAGCTTTATGCATCGCAAGGCAGGCTTGTGTGTGCACATCAACTGAACGTATACATGTGCATGTAATGTTTTGTGCACGTATATATTTAGAGATGTGTAGAGTTTTCAATGGTAGGCGAACGGAATACGCGCGCTCTAACGTCAAAAGCGTAAAGAATTGAGTCGCAAAAAAGTTATCGGAATGGTGCTGTCCGGCATGAGGTCGATTAATTGGAATTTAATCTGGCTTCCGGCGTAGCGTGAAATTGTCAAATCGATCGAGATGAGCTTTGTGTGATCCAGTCGGGAATAGCGTGCAAGTGCATCATACACGTATATATGTGCGCTCCCCTCGTACCACGGTGTGACGCGGACGACAGGAACGCACGTAATTAATTAACGGGTCAATTGGTTCTTGAAAAGGCTAATTCGAATATTCAGACTGTCAGCCGCGCGTTCCCATGCGTTCTCATCCAGATAAATTCTTTGTGATTCACTCGCGAATACCTCGAGCGAGAATATGCCCCATTCAGCCGTAATTAATTAATACTCTCGCGCAACGAGAGATCTTGAGATTGTCTGTTTAATTGATAACGTTGTTTATCGTTTGCGCACGTTCACCAACCGTGAATTAGATCGCATATACCTGCAGTTCTCTGACAGCATAAAATCGAAAGTCATTGATTGTCATCAATTGAATCAGGCCGATCGTGTGCACAAGTGCTTATCTTTATTACTCTCTATTAATGTGTACATACATGAATTCGATTGCGTTATGCTATTTTTTATTTTCTAACCAAGCAAATGTAGCAAGCAAAGAAGTAAGAAAACAATTTGATTATATGAGCTATAGATGGGCGGAATAATGCAAAAGACATTAAAAAATGTATTACAATTATAATTACAAAAGTAAAAAATATATTTTTATTTATTTATCGGAAAAGTAAAAATTACATTGCAAGACGAGTGTAAAGAGATTATGAAAATAAAATCATTTATATTTCTGTCTTAATTTGTCATAGAAATCATTTTTTCAGCAGGAATTATTTCAGTAAAAATTGTGTTTAATCGTTTATGCTATTTTTTTTATTTATTGCACTTTTTATACGCGTAGAATATTTATTTGTATATATTTTATTTTTATCTAATTTGATGTAATTATGTGTATAATACACGCTGAATATACGTTACTCGGAATATACATGACACAGATACGCAGTTCACGAGGAACGCTGGTTATTTTTTTTCATTTCTGAAATGCTACGATTATTACGTGTATGTATAATATAATTTGTTAATGCCGAGAGTTTAACTCTAATCTCATTTTAAGATACCAAATTGAAAAAATATAAGTAGCGATGAAAATTCTCACAACACGATGTCGACAACCGTTTTGTTGCCGTCGTTTTTGAATCCTTTTTGATTTTCCTCTATGTTTCACGAGTTTTCCAGTTTCATTAACGCGAAAATTGCTGCTTTCGCTTAATGCAATTAAACATTCGACGAGCTTCACGGACATTTCTATATGAAATTTACATTTAGCATTTCATGGCAGATGATAATTTCGCGATAATTAGTTGTAGTTTTTATTGAAATTAATAATACGGCGGAGTATGAATTGTAATTCAAATTTGTTGCCGTTGCACAACGATGCGCAATTTCGTAATACGTATAGGATAAATAAGTCACCCGCTTTTCCCGGTTGCGCCCAAGCAGCGCATTCTTATTCTATCCCTGCCATATGCCGAAGCGACGCTATTGCGCGATATTAAATTATGCCGCAAAATGTGAGAGACGAGGTGGATCGCGAACCACGTCAAGTGCACGATCGCGTCCCGCCGAAAATATATTTTCCGCTGCAACGTCACTCCGCCGTACTATGAGAAGGCGCAACGAGGTAATTGCCAATTAACTGTAATTAATTCAATGGGCCAAGCGCCATGATCAAACAGGACGTGTGTTCATCCCACCCTCCATCTCTCTGACGGTACTTCCGTCACTTGTGATAAACTTCGACCGTAGTATATTCAAATGTGTTGGATAACAAGAGAGTACGTAAAGATGATATTATTACATTTGTTCTCTGCTATTATATTAAATTACAATATTCTTTTATTCTGATTTATAAAAATGTGTAAAATAATAGAAGCATGAAGTGGATGGATATTCTTAGTGTTTAAGCAAAAAGTGAATTACATATGTAGATTAGGAGAGAAAAGAAACGAAAAGATACAGTGTCTTTAAAAGAGAAGAAAAATTTTAATTGTTACGTGATTATTTTAACTCGATCCAATTACACGTTTATGAAATTCGCAAATAGTGAAGTAGTGAAGCAGCAACCTTTCCTAAACTGTGCCTCTCAACTTAATACTCCGGTGTTAGCTCGTATTATCTTGTAAGGATTAAATCACAAATAGTTGACTCGCTGGTAGTTGTTATCATATATTTTCTTTACTTCTACATATATCCGTTTATATAACAAATAATTATATGCATTTAATAATATATTCTCGACATTTATTTTAAAAAACTTCTCTTGTAGAAAAATGACATTTTAACTGTTGCGGCCTTCACTGCGAGATACGTGTTCGGATAGGTGCATTTAAATTGTAAAACGTTTTGCATTTTACGAATGTATTATACGTATCGATGATAAAATCTTTAATCGATGGCGGATGCTACGATATCAAAATAGCTCGCCTTCATCAATTGACCGTTGGGCGGGAGAATTAATTTTTCACCCGGTCAGACTCGCGCTTTTTGCTGTGTTTTAATCTAGCATTCATGCCACGCCTGTAATTGCGCGCGTACACCGTCGCACTGCTCTTTTCGTCTCGCAATACGGCCGCCTTCATTCAACTGCAGATAACGAATGATAATTCAATTACGACGTAAACTATTCCCCTTAGCCCCGTTAGTTTCCATCTTGTTCGCCATCGTCTTTGCCTTTGTCCGTCATAAGTAACTCGCTCCTCGGGCAAGCAGATAGTTGGTCTCTTGAATTTTCCATTTGACACTTTACCTTGTAATTGGTCCAGGGAATACGCGAACCTTCAAGTTTCGTGTGTACTCTTGTTCTGGCTGTTACCGCAGCCGGTCGTAAGATGTAAGAAAAGCGCGGCGGGAGAGAAGTGAATAAAAATTAAACGCGCGGAAGCAGACCCGCGGGTTTATAAAACTTATATCCTTCCCGGGCTTTGTCCCCGCCGCTGTCGGGCACACACTCGTCGTTTTTCCTCATTTGTTCCCGGGTTTGTCCTTATTAAAAGCAATAATATGCCGGGCTCGCTGCCGGACTATTCCGCGCGATCGGGCACTTGGCTCGGGTACTTTAATTGGTTTCCCGGAACTTTCCGCGAACGCAATACTTTTAATTTAATCCGACAAAGATCGCGCGAGGCAAGTAACGACAGTTTGATGCAAATTGAGACAGGGACCTATTGGAATGCATTATTCTTCCGCTATCTCCTCTCATATAAACCTTTCCGCCGGTCCTGCGCTCTTGGCGTGTAGACGCGCCGCTCTTCTCGCTCTGTTCTTTTTGCGTACTATGCATATTTCTTGTCTCTTTACATCACGTACCGTTCTCCTCATTTTTTTTTCTCTCATTCTTATTATTTCACAGCGTGAACTCTGCCTTCATCTTTTTGCCTTTTCCTATTTCTATCTATTCTATTATAGGTACATCTTTCTTCTGTCCTACATAAAATTACATTACTGACTTTTTTAAAGAATTTTTTTTATTAATTTACAATTAATTTTTAATTTATAAAAAGATAACTGAATACTATCTTTTTCATAACTTTTTAATCGTTAATAATTTTTAAAATTTTCTGAACTAAAAGTAGAATTATAATTAAGTAATAATGTTTTGTTAAACTTTTATCTGAAATCGTTTATACAATAATCTTTTTGTTCCCTATATTTTATTTATAATTGCGCAGCTATTGATAGCACAAAATTGTTGCTAAATTGATGTAAAATTTAAATATTCCAGAATACGACCGCCGCTGTCTTCTTTATGTATTTCTCTCCTTGCCCTCTTTTCTCCCTGTTTGATCTTTGCTTGGAAAAGATTCAGCGAAGAAACACGTCTTTCGTCTGTTTCCTCTGCTCTTCACTATCAAATGTGCTTTGAATGCAGATGGCTACACGTGTGTGTGAGTACGTATCTCTGCCGCGAAGAGCAGCCGTGTTGGGTCGGGCACGGTGGCAGCCATGTAAATAGGCCACTGGCATAATTTATACCCGTCACGGAGAGGAACGAGCGAGCCGGCGAGCCTGCCGGGATCCAAAACTATCTGCGGAAAAGCTATACGCGTTATACGCGCGCAATGGGAGATCGCAACTCGCGCCCACCGCTCTCATCCGGCGTCCCGCTTTCTCATCCTCCGGGGTGCGCGTTAACATTTCACCTCTTGAGATTCCATTACTTTATATACATCGCGACACGTCAACCCCCGCGCGCGCATCAATTTACTCTTTACTCCTCATACGTGGAATCGCCGAGAATACGGATGACGAATGATTCGAACACGCACACGACCCGCGGGTTTATTTCGCTCGGATTGTATAGGCATGACCAGCCCCTACATTCATATTTTAGAAACTTAACAAGAAGCGACGTGAAAGGGATTATGCGTAGAATTTTTCCGACATAAAAGCAGCATGAAAATGAAATTATGCCATCCGTCGAGAAGAAGAGAAAGAGTAATCATTCATTTCGGTTCTCAGCTGAATAAACGCGATACAATTGCGTCGGTCGTACATTAGATATCTATACGTTTATCTGAAATGCCTTTTGAATGGAACAACGAGAACGCGTGAAAAGCGATCGGAGGGTTCGCCTAAAGAAAAAAAAAAACACTTTGATGCGAGGTATCGACGAAGCGAGAGAAGATAGCGAGCGCACGGAAGGCTGGGTATTAGGGCGAGGCAACAAACGGGGCAGTAAGTCGCGGCCCGGCCCAGGGTTGGCGAACAAGAGGGCGCCCGCGGGTAGTCCGAGGGGTTGTTCGAGCAAGCTATGACGTCACTAGGAGCGTCACGTCGCCACCCCTTCCTCCCACGATCAATGACGCGACCTTGCATCCCCTGTCCCGCGCACCCTCGCCGTCCCCAACCTCTCCCCTCCCCTTTCCTCCCTTCCCCCGGGCTGAACCAACTGGTCCCAGTACTCAAAGGGGCGGCGGCTGTTTCTGCAACCTGGCAACCCTGCCTATATTTAGCATCCACACCACCTCGTACTCTCGCTACTTCATGTCTCGTCTATCTCTCTTCCACCATCCGCCATCCCGCTTGCTTGGGGTGATCGAGGCCTCTCTCTTCATCCCTTTCTCTCCGGCCATCCCGCGCCTCTCGCCCTTCCTCTTGCTCGGTGATATAAACAACGCGACTGCGCAAGCGTCGAATTTTCGTGGCGATAGATGGTTCGAACAACGTCTGACCAGCACCGTCGACAAAGGAACTGCGGGCATTGTGCCTTCGTGATCGCCCTACTACCAACATGGTATTTGGCAGCTTGGTGATAATCGAGTAGTTGATTATACGAACATTTCCGATGGGAACTATTATAGGATGCTGATTGTTTTTGATAGTAGAAGTGGACATTTTGATCAAAGATCTTCTGTTTATAGAATCTTAGAAAAACGTATACATACATAGGTTGCTTCCCCAAGCCTTTTTATTTATAGATTTTTAAATCAATCTTTAAGTGAATTAGATCTTTAGTAATTGACAATTCTTTTTAAGACACAAATTTATTTAAAATTTAAAAATTTATTCTTTTCCACAATTTTTTATTATTTAATAATAAATATTCTAGTATTTAATTTAATGTCATAAATATTCTTTAACAATAAATCGTAAATTGTTAATTTAAAAGTTTGAAATTAAATAAAGAATTTTATGTATACATGTTTTTTTCTATTTATATTTCCGTAATATACTGACAACATAAATGTATATTCATACTGGAAAAATTGTTAATATATAAATAATACAAATATAATAATACTTTTTAAAAATATATTTTTATAAATGTGATAATAATTTTTATTTTGATAAATTGTATATGCAATATTTAGCTTGACCAGTGGTATTTGTTAAAAAGAATATATATATTCCAATTCTTTGTAAACAATTTTCTTGATTGTAACAAATGTAACAATCGATGTTTGGTGTTAAACAAATGTATTTTATATATGGACATGTATAACACATCTGGCAATTTGTTTCACTTGCTATTCTGATTATAGTAATTATACATCATCCTTTGTATTATTATTTGTGTATTCCTTCGAACGTTTGGAAATTACAATTTCCATTTGTGTTTCAAAGAATACATAACTAATATTATATTGATACTACCGTTCATTATTACAATAATGCTGATAAAAAATGGATTAATCAACTTGCGTCGTATTTATCGTGTGTATACAGAAAACACGTACAATCTCGTTTCTTTATAATTCGGAGATTCATAATTAATACGTTTTATTATTCTGCGGTGAATAAATTTGATCGACAAATTACATCCGGATGATTTAAATTATCGCGACTGATGTTTATCGATGATCGTGTCGTGCGGCGCATATGTAAAAAAAATCTCGAGGGCAGATCCGACTCGCGATTGGTTACCATCGATCGAAAGCGCGTTATTAGCATCTGAATGAGGCAGGAGCAAATCAGTTCGAATTCGGCTCGATGATGAAGCGGCGGGGCCCATCGATCACTAACCATTTCACTGAAATAATTCGAATGCAAATGCATCGAACCGACGACGTCGCAGGAATCTTTACTGCTTTCAGTCTCGCGAGCTCAGGCAAGGATTGGGCAAAGAAAATTAGTTGGGAAACATGAAGCGATATTTCTACGGAATCCTTGCCGTAAAGAAGGATTTGATCGCTTCTGCTGAACTTTTTGAAACGCTTTTCACGAATAAGGTCATCCGGTTAGCATACCAATGCGGCTTGATTTTATAGAAAATATTCTACCTTTTTGAATTGTATAAAAATAACGAATAACGATATTCGATTAAATATGTATGATTACACGGTAAAAACGAATTATACTTTCTTGTTATTTTTTGAGATATAGATATATTTTATAGATATACACATTTTACAAGTAATATTTTTGCGAAAAGAAATTGATTTTAACAACCGTTTTACGGTTAATAAAGATTATTAACTTCAAATTTATCTTAGACAGCAAGAAGATAGCGAGAAGAATGTTAAAATTGGCTTGCATGAATCGAATTAAATGCGATTCTCCAGTTAATTTAAAGTAGTCGCATAGTTCTCTATTTGCTGGACTATTAACTTCTTGATAACCAGATGTTTTTCAACTTCTGCAAATAGATGTGAGTCATCCGTTAGAAATAATTCGGAATGCCGACTTGGTGATAACAAAGTTACTCATCTAAGTTAGCATTTCTAACTTTGTAATGACAAAACGTAATTACCATCATATAAGTTAGCATACTGTGATGAATTGTATAAAGTGCGAAGCTAATTGCGAGACAAGGAGTAAGTCTGTATGATTAATGGCCGGTATGATAATGCATTATTTCGTAAAGCGCATTGCTCGTGCAGGTGGAATTTCCTGACTCGCCAGAAAATGCCTTTTATTAAATTGCGACACAGGATAAAATACGAATTACAATTTTGTAACTAAGATTTCGTAACGTATAAATAAGCTCTCTGTTACGAATAAACTTTGTTATCTAACGAGAACTAATTACTTTCGTAAATCAAATATATTATAGCCCAGTTTAGAACGATTTGTTAAACAAAAGTGAAATTGTAAGCGTACAGCACTTACCTTCCATTTTGTGAAAGAAAAAGAGGATAAGTCGGATCAGGTTCGCATATGTTACATGTTACATTTAAATAAACGATCCTGTATTGTGACAAATTTGATTGGTATACAATGGTTTACAAGGGAGTCGATCGTATCACGCCACGGGATGGCACGGGGGATAACGAAAGATTTGAATCGAAGGTACAAGCGTAAGTGGAATGCAGCGATGAATGAAAGCGCAAACTGGAAGACGCTATTTTTTTCTGTTCTCTCCCTCTTTTGCCGTGGAAATACTTATTCTCTCTCGCGCGGTCTCGTTCCATTTACACGTGTCAACGCTGCGCTTGTCGGTGCAAGTTCAGAAACATGTTTTTCTTGTGTGTGTTACGTGGTATATCTACAAACATTCTGCTCGATGTGGTGGTCTTATAAATTCTTGCGAATTGCATTTCGCTTCGGGAGCTGTCATAAGAGACCCCATTTTATAAAGTGGACATATTTTGCCGGAATAACGATGAGCGTACCGCGGCAAGTGCGTCGAGCAAAATGAAGTGTTTATTCACGGTCGTCGTGACGTATAAAAATGGAGATTAATCGATTGGGTGGTTGCGGATGGTATCCTCCGAGGTACCTGCTCCCGCACGGAGCGACATGTAATCACACAGTTACACATGTAAACGTAATCAAGTAGTTACATACGAAAACGCGAAACTGCCTCTTACACCTTTCCTCCGGATGGTAAATCTGGATTAACACGTGTGCCAAATGTAGCACTTTAACATCAATTATTAGAGATCTATTTAGCGGAACTGATCGGTTTAACTTCGAACGTAGTTCACTATGCGATCCAATCGCGAAATCCAGGGTGTTCGGGTAACGTGGGGCCATCCATCGAAGAGGTGCATTATCGAGTTTCTGCGACCGGTGATGGAGGACGAGGAGGATTTTCGATGGGATACATCCGTTACACTGGATATTCTCGCGCGCGGCTCCGTGCTCGCGCGGATTGTTACCTTGCTTCGCGGACTGTTTCGTCGATTTTCCGTAGTGAGCTCGGGGATAGAAAAAGTGTCACGATGAAACATCAACACGAGAAACGTTAACGGTAACGGACGATATCGGGACGCAGTTCCGCAGATCGCGAGACGCGTCAACGATTTTTGTTAAATTATCTTAAATCACTCGTACGTACGTCTTTTTGCTCTAACGTGCTATCGATTGCGCGATGTACACCTGTCAATTAATCACACTGAGTACTTCGACATAGTCTTGGGAAGGTTTTTCGTTTTCGCTCGACGCTCGATCGCTTCTCCGAGCTTCTCCTCGTAACATTATCATGTACGACGTTTATCATTATTTTTGTTTTTTTTTAACGACTTAATACCCGATATACGCATTATCTATCCGCTTTATTATCCGGTGATAGATAACAATTATTCGTAATAAGAAAGTCTTACGATATGATAGGTTGATCGCTCTTGACGGCCGCCACGAGTAAATCTTTTCTTTAAGTGGAGGACATTATTTCTATGCTCTACGATCGTATTATTAGCATGATTTATTTTGTTACACAAAATTTCTTTCGAATTCCTATCGTTTTCGCACTGCATTCGTGTTGGATAATCGAAATCGTATCACAATATCAATAGATTTTGATGTACAAAATTTATTATAAATTTATTATTAAACGTATTCAACACAGTCTCTTTTCTTTTGTAAAGTGCTTAAATTAAATACTTCGTAGTAAGACTATTTTTATCGAATGCATCAAACGAAACGACGAGTCGTGTGGAAATTTTGAATAATCGCAAGACGCAACGTGAAAGGACTTGCGTGTTAAATTAGCAGTCCAATCTTTGATATTTACAATTGAAAATGCGCGTCGCGTCGCGATTCGTCGCGTATTTGTATGGGCGAGGCGGCATTTTACCTCGGTAAAAAAAAAAGGGAAATTCAGCTTTACACGTGGCGGCACGTAATTTGGCTACCGATTTCCCCCGCCGTTTCACGTCCGACACTGGAGGCGAGCTAAATTGCGGTTGCAGTTATTTTTACATGCGGCAAGCGTCCCCGAGTTCGCTTTAAAATTCAGAACGGTTCTAATTATTGATTAAGCTTATATCGTGCCGACAGTCTCCACAAAGTGTTGCAGTCGCTTCATTTATTTTGTCGTAAAAATTTATGCGTCGATTCGTCGAGGTTTCTCTTCTCGATGTATTGTCCAATATACATAATAATCAATCGAAAATACAATTTGCGCGAATGCTTTATATTAATTTCGTCTTCCGCATGTTTCTGCTATTGAATTATTTAATGCACTGATAATGAATTATTTAAATGCATTGCGCTGTTAAAGTATGAGAAATTTTACATAAAAATTATCAATATATTTATCAATGTATATCTTAAATATTAAATAAGTTGGTATCAAATCATGAAGGTTGATCATTTTGATTATTAAATATTATTTAAATAGCTATCAGTTGTAAAGTTTTTTATAAACATTCAATTATTATTAGATTTGTTAATTAATATATCTTTTCATTGTTTGTATATCAGTTTTTTCTTCACGTACAAAATGTTTGAAATGACGCGAGCATCTCGAACTCCGGTCGATGGAGTTTTAAAGACGGCTTGTGCATAATTATACGTTCTGCGCTCTCTCAAGAATGCACATTCGTGCATTTTTTTTTAGTGCGTCCGTCGTAGATAATGATAGCGTCGAACTATACGGGCGGGAGATATCGTCTCTTGGCACGAAAACCATGAAACGTAAACGTCGTTTCTCGGGCCAGATTGCGGCGATCCGTCGACGCACAGTAAGTTCCATCGCGAGACGGCTTTGAAGACGGTTAGAAAAAACACGAAACGAGAAGCGGGGATACTTTGCGTCCATCTGTCGATCCAGATCGGCGCGATCTGGCGCTGTTAAAGGTACTTATAACGCGTTTACACGATTAACCTAAATCCATACGTTCCGCACATAATTCACGCGCTCGCACACGCTTTCTCTCGATAAACGTCTATAAGTATGTATATTTATATATTTGCATTTATATATATATATATATATTTATATATTATATATATACTATTTCGCTCGCAACATTCACGCATCGGTGCGATTGTACACCCATTGTCTTTCAGTTAAAAAACTCATGTGACTCCGCCGTTTGCGGCGCCAGACTCCACTCTTGCATTGCACAAAATAGTTACCCCCTTATACACGGTAATCGGTAATTGTAATTCATAAGTAATAATCATAATAACTAGTAATAATAATAAGAATAATAGTAGCGTCGTCGTCACGATCGACAGTCTCTTTTGGCACGTGACGTTTCTAATAGTGATTCGCGACGGTGGACTCTCGCCCCACCGCGAATCCTCTACTTCCACCCGCGAACGCCGTCTTTCTTAATCATGCGTTCCTCTTCGCGCTTCATGGCAGTAAGTGTGTTGTTCGAGTTGCTGGTTGCACATGCACCCATCCCAGGACCATCATTATACATATCGCAATTGCGACGAGTTCATCGTCGCCGATGGTGAATTCGTTTTGTTTTTGATTTTTATTTGATTCTTTCACGGTTATTTACAATGTACAAAGGATTCGGTCGAAAGGAACTTTCGCCCCCGTTCTTGTCGCCGCTATAGACTAGCTTCAGAGATATTTCGATATTCTCGGGCGACGATGACTTTGCGGCGAAAGATTCCGCCGATTTACGGAGAATGTGGCTGCTCCCTCTTCAAACTCCCTGAAGCCCACGGTTCAATATATACTCTATATTGATCCACTTATGTATTTCCAGTTTTACTTTATTCTCGATTATTATTATTAAAGAATCCGAAGAGTGTATATTTTTAATAAGACGAGAATAATAATATATAATAAAAATGTAATAAAATACTTTTAGATTCCAATATTAATCTCAGAATGTTGTCGTTTTTAAAAAATGGCAGTTACATCAATGCTACTTTCCTCGTAAGTGGAAAGATTCGTGGGTAATTTTTCGAATTAGATGTATGTATATTCCTCAAAGCACGTGACCTCAGTGAAGAAGACAGTAGGAGAGGAAAGGTGGTACTCAAGGTTTCCATTGCGGTTTGTTTTACACATGCCGATTCTGTCTCTATCGGTCATCGAATAATTCAAAGACTCGAGTAATGCGACTCTTCGCGATTGGAATGTGCTGATAATCCAATTGTCCTTTGCGTAACTCTGTTACTCAATACTCTGTATTGAGTATTCTCCAATATTTATTAGAGGAACTAGTATCTTAACTTCTTCTCCTAAATCTTATAAATATAACGCATCGTTTATTGAAACCGATATAAAATGTCCGGTGCTGCGTTAAAAACATTACAGCGAAGAGACAACTTTTTTTCTTCTTTTAATTCCTTAGAATCTTATAATTATTGCTCTATAAAAATATCAGTGCTTCCATGTTTCAATTGCTTCACTACTCGAGCTCGGATTATTCGACTTCTGGACAAAATCGCAAGAGGAAGATTTCCTCGACAGTGTTCGTTGCAGCGATATTCCAACAATTAAGATCGCCACGAACGGAAAGACGCCGATTGTTTCTTCGTTGCGCGTCTAGGTGATGTATTCCGGCTTGTCGTTGAGGCCGGACCAGTGTCGCGGGGACGCCGGTGTCCATGGCACCGCTACGTCGAGAGCCGCGATGCCGAGCTTCCGTTGGAAGATGAACTTCGGGCTCTTCTTCGTCCTCGGGCTCTTCGGCGGCGATTCTGCGAAGGTCACATTCCTCCGTGGTCTTCTGGGTGGCGGGGGTGGCGGCGGGGGTGCCACCAACGGTGGCGGCGGGGGCGTGGGCAGCGAATTAACGGGCGAGTCGCTCTCCTGACTTTCTTGCTGGTAGCAGTTTACACTTGGGTATGTGTGTTGCTGTGTACCTGGTCGCCCTCGGTATTCCCAATCGCGTTTGCTGGTGCGTAATACTGGAAATTTCAACAGCGACGATTAGACGACAGTAGACAACGCTTGAGCTAATAACCTTCCATAAACTATTGCAGTTTCTCAATTATCACATAATTAAAAAGATATCATCGAAGATGAAACAAAAGATGAAAGAATATAATTTTTTTCAATTTTTTAAAACACTGTCCTAATTTTTTATCTTTGTTTATTTAAATTGTAGAAAAATTCTTATTCGGCACAAGTGTTGAATTAATTTTCTCCAGCATTAAATTTCTTTCCGATTAAGCAATTAGTGTTAATATATTAGTATAAATTAGTAGACTTTAATTGATGCAGTAGTAACAATTTTGAAAATAATCACACAAATAATCTGAAACTGAACAGTATACGATGGTATACTAGCTCAGGCATGCACATTGATAAAAGGCAGTAAGAATCTTAACGTGACGAAATTTCGGGTGTAGTGATTTATGATAGAATTAACGTGAAAGGTTGCAAAACTATAGGTGTGTGATTTTCTAACGTGAATAGGGCTTACTATTTCATTTCTTTTTCACGTTTTGCAACGTATGACTTAATACTATTTTACTGCGATAGATTTCTAATTCGATAAATACAGACGTTTTGTTCTTGTTTGCAATCGCAATCGTTGATACAAATTTGGAGTTATATACAAAATCGGTTGTTTTAATATTATTCTGGATTATTATTTTGGATTAATTCGAACGGAGATCGAAAATGTATTACAAGTTACAACGGTATTGGCGTCATAATTTGCAACAACAAGTAGCATTCACAAATAAAGAAGATTTTCGTTTGCCTTGTGCTTCGCAAACGGACGATCTGATACATGTGCACGCCGGCATAAAGAAAACAAGTCGACAAAAGCGACTCTGAATTCACACATGTGTCTGTCGCTTGTTTATAAATTTTGCATAATGAACTTGAAAAGCGTCACACAATATCCCGCATCGTACTTCATTTGTCGTGGTGCATTCTTGCTTAAGCCATGCTAAATAAGCGCACGTGAACCACCAAGAGAAAAATTCGAAGCATTCAACAAAGCACCGAATGAATAAACATGGAGGAAAGTATAAGATAGATGCGAGTTTGACAGTACACGCAAGACAAGTCGATTGAATAATCCGTAAGAACGGAAATTTTGCAGTTATATCTAAAATAATATTGTAATTTTTATTTGATGCTGATATTAACATATTAAAATTCTTGACCAATTTTATCACTCTTTCTCAAGATTTATTCTGTTAAAATAAAAAAATGTTTATTTTTTAATGAGCTGTTAGAAATAAATGTATCGATTTGATTTAACAAATATGAACAAGTACGTTGCGGAAGATTGCTAAAATGCGGAAATTGCCAAATCAAACTTTATTAATCAGCTGCAGAGTGAGAAAAAATTCGAAAGGAAAGCAGCTGTTCGTATATAGATAAATATACTATTCAACTCTGAAAGGAGTGCAAAGGATACACCGTGCAGATATATCCCATACACCGACGTAGCAATGCACGTAGGAACATAAGAAAATTAGAGATCTTCAAACAATTTCCTGTGTAGCTCTTGATGCACCGTGGCTTCTTCAGAATCATACCTTTGGCGCGAACGTAGTCAATGTTGGCACCTCCGCAGCCAGTACTCGTTTCTTCCCGCGCTGTGAAAGGAATTAGTATTACAAAAAACAGGAACTTTCGTGAAGATCTCAAATTTTTTCTTAAGTCCCTACGTGTCTTTGTTTTCTTTTCCTTTACACGCGTATTTATAAGCAAACTTTTTATGTGAAAGCTTAACAGTGGTGTTAGTGGAACATTCTTATCGGACTATATATGAAATCTGTGGGATTTAATATGTGTCGATATAAATATATCACAATTCTTTGGAAGTAGTTATGTGTTTAGAGAGAGACAAAGAGAAATTTGTGTATGCGTGTGAGACAGACATCGGCTTATCTTTCGTCAAAGGACGGGTAGCATTCCAGAATTTGGCGGCAGTGTGACCCAAAACCTCGCGCGGCTATATCGTGCAGAAGCATTTGACACGGAAAGCGAAAGAGAAAGAGAAAATGAGGGAAGACTGCAAATGTAGAGTTAGGAGAAAGTAAAGATAAATGCTAAGTGGGATTAAAATTAAGGGCGAGAGTACTCACATATGGTCCCGGGAAAGGCGCATGCATCCTCCGTCTAACTCTGCAGCCCGTACCACTAGAGACAAAAACCCAAAGTAGAACGAAACGCAAACGCGAAACGAGCAAATTTGTACGCCCCCTCCGTACGTTCTTAAAGTAAAAAAGAGAGAGAGAGAGACGAGAGAAACAGAAAAAAAAGAGCGCAATACATCCAGCCAGCCGCACATCGCACGCACGTACGCATACATATGTAACGTAGGTATATACATATATGGAGAATATATGTATGTTCAATATATCGAACGGTCTTAGTCCTCCGGTCGATCGGTCTCTTCGAGACTGAGGCTGAAATTCTGGGACATTAAATGCAGCCGAGTTGAGTCCGGCCACGTAACTAACGAGAGTGTGTCAAACGTTTACGCTGCTAACTGCATGCCAAGCGTACTCTATATATATATATATATATGTATATATCGTTCATCTATATGTATGAATATAATGTATAGGTTTCATGTATATATGCGTATGTATAATGTACGATGCTCTTGTTACGAATATATATATGTTTTATGATACATCGATACCTTTGGCTCGAGACCGAAGTAATTGCGCGACGAGACGCATCGCCGATCGGGAGCACTATGCACCTGCGTATCCTATATCTCCTCCGCTTTTACGAAATTAATTCAAAGGGAAGATTTCATAATTAAACACATCCAGAGATGCGTGTTATTGCTAATGATCAGATAATTAATAACAATATTGCAACGTGTTAAATGCATGACCGCGCATAGTGCATTCGATAGAACATGCGTGTAGTTTTTGTTATTATTATTAATATGTACAAATATCGCAACAAACAACGCTATTTGTATATTTAATTACATAAACAGTTTGATATTATGTATCGTTAAGCAAACTAACGTTAAACGATATTAAACGGATATGGTTCATGTGATATTACCGCATCTTTTATCTTTCTTGGATCGGCGGCGCGTTTGGTCGAAGCGTCTCTTGCCAAGTAATCTCTACTGATACCGTATGCGAATATGCGTATGCGAACGTATTAATGAAAGATTCGATTGCCATCACTTACCCGTCCATTGTCGAAATCGCGACCACCACCGATGGTAAGTCGTGCTTTCGCCTTCATCGCGTCCGACAATGGTATCTAAGGAACAACGACGTTTTAGAAATGATATACAATTTTTTCCTATTTATTTAAAAACTAGGAAGATTATTAAATATTAAATAATTAAATGAAAAAGTTAAATAAACAACTAGATGTTATAAACGTAGTAGATTAAAAAAAGTTGTAAGTAATTAATTAGTAAATTGAAATTTTGGTGTGTTGTATTTTAATTTGATAAAAAATGTATAATTTAATTAAATCACGATAAAGTACCCACAACAAAATATATATCCATCGTTATTATTACCTTCGCTCTTGTCGCCTCTGTGTGTGACTTGTAGCAGAATTCCAAGAGAGCTACGGCGAGTGCCAGAAGAAGGCCACCGATCAGGATATAAAATATTCCCGCTACATTGCTCAGCGATAACTCATTTCTGGTACCGTCTGGCTTATCACTGTGCCTGCATTCTGTTCTTTCGTACCACCATCGTTCGACTAACTTCGCCAGTTCTCCATTCTCCTTCAGAGAGAGCACCGCCAAATTTATGGGATCCCTGCCATTGCCAAATTTATACATATTACATTATTAAAAAAATATTATTGAAAAATATTATTGAAAATCAAATAAATATTATACAAGACATAGCGTACAGAAAAAATATCGATATGCGTAAAATTTGTAATTGTATTATCTTGTAACTTCTTATCAGGTAACTTTGCTTTATATCTATCGATCTAATAATATGCGAATAAGTAGTCGGAACATCGAAACATCGAAATATCATAGCAATTCGTCTAATCAGATTTGTAAAAAAGAAAGTTAGAGGAACTTTCTTTAATTAAGCTTGGGAAAGGGGAGAATATCGATAGCTTACGAAGTTTCTGCTCCAAGCTATGAGGAGAGGAGTTTTCTCGACTTGAGGAAAAAAGATTAATAGGAAGTCATGGCGCCATTATTCCTCGGGTGTGTAGGTAGACATAATAAAGCTGCTGTTTGCATACCGCCCCCAATTACCTGCTTTGCGAGCAGTGTTCTCGCTTCGACGATCCAAAGACAGCGCGTGAGTCGCGAGTACGAGATCAGGACGTTGCACGAAACGTCAAGGGGAGTCGCGCGGTTAAAAAAATCAATAACATGCAAATTTGCTCGTATTACCGTCGCAGCGGTACACTTGCTCTAGTCACATTATGAAGATTAATGGACTAACAAATACTTATTCATAGATTTTTCCAATTTCCTTTACTGTAGAAAATTGGATCATATGTATCGCTACAATATAAATTTCATTCCTGCATGTATAAAATTTTTAGATTAACGAGCACTAATACAAATTTTTATTTGTATGCGAAAATTTCATTTTTAAAATTTTCTTTCTTAATATAAAAGGGAAAATTATACAAATATGAAAATTATAATATTCTAAAATTTGAAAGATAAAAATTTAATTTTAAAAAGATGATTTATTTGACAAACTAATTTTTTAAGTTTCTGATTTATAAAACTTAAAATAATCAATTATATTATCAATCATTAATTTAGTAAAAAATTAGTTCAAAAATATTGTTGGGATTAATTGCTCAGAAAATTTCGAATAAAGATATAAGCAGATCTCTTGCCTGTGCAGATGTGTAAACTGAAATAAATATTAATGCGCTGTCGAAACATGATATGAAATGGCGTTGGTTGATGGTAAACGTGTTTTCTAATGGGTAATGGCATGGAAAAGAGGGTACGAGTTTTTTTATGCTAATTGCGTGTAATGATGTGCGAGGACATTCCGAACACAGCGGAACGAGAAGCGAGAAAGGCCGCAAAAAGATTTAGAAGAAACAAAGACGAAGTGATCGCACGAAAGAGTAATAAAGAGAGCGTACTGGGACCTCTGTTTCACTTTGATGACTACAAAACCTCGTTAATTACCTACTCTCTCCTGTTTGTTCAACAAAAATATATCAAGGGTCTTCTCTGCCGTCTGACGAGGTGTGGAAAGTACAATAATTGTCAACGCAGATGTGAAATTATTCTGACGGGTCTAACTACTAATTCACACTCTAATTCATCTCAATAGTAATTTATCTTTTAAAATGACGATTATGACGGTGCATTATCGTCATTTTTAAAGGAAGGAAGGACGTGTATAAGACAATAGCTGACAATTAAAGTTATATTTCATTATAATATCTTTTGCATTTTCTTCTCTATAATATTTTATTAACTAAATCTAAAAAAAGTAAATAATATTTTTATGGATAGTATTATGAGAGCTTTTGTATGTTACGAAACAAATACTCACTTGAGTGGGGATCCCAGTGGCGTCGCGATACCAAATCCTTTGGCATCGAGATTTCTTCCGACTTTCATCGTGTCGCAGGGTTCTCTCTCATTGATGTAGTCGTTCGTCGGGCTCTCTAATAAAAACGCGTACTTGCCCTTACTCGTTCTCACTTTTTCTATTCCTTCCTCGTATGATTGTACAAATACATCCTTCCGTGAATTCATGAATTCCCACATTTTGGTGTAGAGATTGATTTGAGATTTCTGCAGACGAATGAAAAAGGCAAATGTGAATGAAAATTGACGATTAAATGCGCACGAAAAAATTTAATGACGTTTGTATAATTATAATAACAGGAATTAAGCATTTCTTTTAAATATTTACCTGAAAAAACTCCAAAGTGGTACCATTAAGGATGGTGCCATATTGGACGTCCGTCTGCGACGCTAAATCCTCGGGTGAGTTAATTGGCGTGACCATTCTCTCGATGGTTAAAAATGCGGCGAGATTTGCGGTGTAGGAGCATATTAAAATCAAAGTGAAGAACCACCAGACGCTGCCGGCTATGCGACCAGATATGGATCTACGGGCCAGATTATTCGGGAATTATTAATTTAGAATAAATAACAAACACACACACAAAAACATTTTTTATATATTATATATGTATATACACAGATATATAGAATTCAAGAATTAAAAAGTTAAGACATAAAAACTTTTTTATGTGAATTTCAAAGCAACGTACGTACACAGTGACACCAGTTTAAAATTAAATTAACTAGTTTTCATTTTATCCGAGCGTTGCATATACTGTAAATCTCTATCCAGTTTTGATATAAATATTAAGATCGAAGTCTTACTATTCGTAAACAAGAAACCCGATATCATTAATTATGTGTGTACACATCGGACTTAGATTTGCGCAGGATGAACATCGGGAGCGCGCGCGAGGGTGGTTGAAGGAGAAGAGGAAGAGAAGCGTAGAGAAAGAGGATGGTGGGATAGTGGCCGTTCGCGCGGGTTTCACGAAATTTACAATTCATATCGCCACCGCGCGAATATTTAAACCATTAATCAAGGGGGCTACTAGGATGGGGTGGCGCACTGGATACAGCCAAATGTAAATTAATTGAGACCCAGTTTCGGAGTGAGCACGCGGTCTGTTTCGCGTAAACGACAAAACGCGCGCGTACTCGTAACGTTCACTTTTGTTGCAATTCTCTAGCAATGTATACACTTTTACGCGGCTCCTAAAACTGAATGTCAGTTATTATTTTTACTTATATCGTAAAAAATTGTGGCAAAAGAACAAACAATAAAAACGCTATATACTATAAGATGTTTTTAAATTTTAAAATTTTAACGAGGAGAAGAAAAGAATATGTTCCGTAATATGTTAATTTTTATATTATAAACAACAATTATAACGCATGTCAACTGTATATTGAACACTTGAAGAAACAAGAGAGGATATGTGATTTGAATTCTATCATACTATTGCGTAGCGTGCTTTAAAGCACAATATAGCATTGCCACGTGAATATTCTATTCATGCTGGACTCCTATCCAACTACAATGTTTTGAATATGCGAGCAAATTATGCTTTGTTTATAGATGTGGCACTTGTCTGCAGCCTGAAGTGTTTGCTCAAAATCGTTACCCAACCCGTGGTTATATTCCAAGAAATGTACTACATAATGAAACATTTCAAAGCTAACATTGTAATACTTCTGAAAAAGATAGTTTTCATACATCGACAATTACTGTAACAGCTTCGTAATTCAAGAAAGTTGTTGTGTGTTAGAACGTGTAAATATTTCATAATTAAAAATTACAGAAATTCTTATTGTACGGACTCATTCGCATCGACTTCGAAAGACAATTAATTAAAAAATACGAAATTTATCGAGCTCCGAGACAGTCGAGAGAAATTTTTCTCTTTGGTTCTTTAATACTCAACTTCTAAAGACCTTCTTCATAATTCATAACTCTTTAATTAAAAGAGAAAAGAATCTTTTTATTATTTCTGATATGATTTATTTATTGCCAACTTATATATATATATTTTTTTCTTTTATTTTTGATTCCTAAAAAAATTTGAATTATTTTCAAACTTTAAAGAACTGTTTGTCATGTCGTTACAATATCGATTATGTAACTTTCAAAACACTCAATTGATAAATTTTATAAAATCAAATTGAAGAAAAATTATATGATTATGATAATATGTAAAATAAAATTAACAAAGCATTGAAGAATGTACAAATTAACATACAGTCGATACACATATCATGAATGCGATTTTTACACGGCATATATTTTATTCAAATGACTCTTTTGCGCAACTATAATCATCGGGCGATTATAAAGCCGATTAAATTATGCGTTGCACAATAAGGTCGCCAATTTTATTATGAATGTCGATCTGATTTTTTCCCTGCAAATTACAAACTCGCATTTAATTAACATAATTTGAATTAGAACTTCGCGCAATACCGATCTAATCTGTGCTTATTCGAGTGCTTTATGTTATTAAGAATAAGCACGTTTTGATTATTCTACATTATCAATCTTGACGAATGCAGTAATTTGTAGCATGAACGCATTTATGTAGCATGAGTGAAGCAGTGCGCGAGATAAGGGCGATTGAAATGCTTGCTAACGAGAGTATAATGACGGCACCGATGGTGATAACGTGCGTTTATCGTGAGAATAATGTTGCGAGAATATGTTTATAAGTATTCTAAAAACCAAATAAGTATACTTTATACATTTATGTAGTAATCGCACGTCTTTCGAGGAGCGAGTATGTTACAAAAGCAGTGAAAGATTTCCAACTCGAGATACGTATATATATGTGCATATACGTTCCAGAAACCCGATTTTAATTTTAACAACGGATATTTTCACGATTGTGCAATCGTGTTTCTTTATATGACCTCTTTGCCTGCTATAATAGTACGCATGGAATATAGCCGATCTATAAACAGAAGTCATTAGGATCATTTATTTTAGCCGTATTTAGCACGAAAGTGCCTCCCGAAATGCTGCAAAGAGCTTTTTAAGTCAAACGTCCACCCGCGGAGAGGCGCTTTAACAATTTACACGAGAGATTTTAAACGTCAACTGAGAAGCTCTTAGAATCTTACCCGATTCATCCTATTACCAGGCTGTACGCTCGACCTGTCCCGGGTAAAGGGAGCTATTCTCCCTGTGCCTTTATGTACTTACCTGCGCTTATACCGCGGAAACGGAAACGGAGGGAGGCAAGAGTGGGCGGCTATAATTAGCCGAGAAGAACGTGGGAGCCACTTGCGCGCGCTGTTCTCTCTCTCTCTCCCTCTCTCTCTCTCTCTCTTTCTTCCCTTCCCTCCCTTCGTTTTCTCTTTCTCTCTCATATTCTCTCGCGAGTTCACATCCACAAACCACCCTCGAGATAAATATCTGATCCCACCCGAATTCTGGCTAACAACGAAATCGCGCGGCTGCATATGCTTTGTTTACACGAGTTTTCCTACGCTAATGCATGTTCTCTTTTTTTTTTCTTGAGTGCCGAATTTTTTAGTGAGTGTGTGAGATATTTTTATATAAAATATAAAGAATACTATAATATATAATAAAGTATATAATAAATAATTTAGTAAATAATAAAATATTTAAAGAGGAGGAAAAAAGAAAGAGAGAGAGAGAGAAAGAGAGAGAGAGAGAGAGAGAGAGAGAGTTCTCATTTATTTTAATTTCCGATATTAATTATCCTGATATTATTGAAGTTTAAATTAAATTTCTGAAATTGATGAAATTGACAAAAAACATATTTTGTAGAATTAATATTTGGCATGCGAGCTACAAAATCTCGATATTATATATGTATATAAAAATGTTAGTAATTGTGACGTCCAGCGCAATCGAATAAGTGGAATATGGAAAAGTACGAATTTTACGAATGCTTTAAATCCGATTTGCTTTCGGGTAAATATTGCGGTTGAGACGTGGTTAATAATTAGAGAGAAAAAAAATTCTTCGATGTGCGGGTATCACATTTTATAACGGCACTTAAAATTCAACATTTGCAGTATGAACGCGATCCGACATTAAATCCGGCGATTAGAAAAAGAAGATCGCCAATGTTCATGGCGAGAGCCTCTTCTCGACCGGACATTAATTACTGCCGGAAATTAATAACGTGAGCCGTGTGTTTACCTGGGTGAGATATCGCAGCTCTGTTGCATAAACGCCGCCAGAGCGAACCAGAGGCTATTTACGATGCTGAAGTCGTTGGCCATGCTGGAAGTTGGCATGTGAGGTGAACCTTGCGGCGTGTGTGGATGTTGCAAACCGGGGTCGTTTCGTCCACTAATAGCTGAATCTGTGCTACCGCTGATGGTTAGGACTCTCCATTCGTACGGCGAAAATCTGTATTATTGAAGGGAAATAAAAAAAAATTAAATATTCCTCAATGATAACGACTTTGTTATTTCTCAAACGCGGCAAGAGAACAAAGGGCGTATTTAAGAGAATATTTCTCTAAGTTTTCGGTCTCTCAGATATCGTGTAATTATATTCTGCAATGTAATGTATATCATACATTATACATATCGATATTTATACAAGCATGATCGTCGGAAATTGTCGGCATTAATTAGTAGATAATATTAGTGTTTTACAGAATGAGCTTGCGTGCATGCTTGCTTGCGTTATTTCGCACAGTTGATTGCGTGAATGAATACGTTGTTTAATAATAACATGCAGTGGACGATTACTTATCACGTCAATAAATGATTTATGCCTTAACTTTATAGGGATGATATGACATAGTAGATACTTTTCAAAGTTAAATGCTTCATCTGTATTTGAACATTACTCTACGAAAGACAGCATTTTAAAAATCGGATTGATATTCTTGACAGTTATATTCTCGAGTAATATTACGTACGTCGTATGCACCAACTGATCGTACCAAATACAAGATTTCGTTCAAACGACGTTCAAAGAGTCTTATTAATGATGAAACTATCTAAAAACTTTCTCCCTTCCCTCGTTACGTCCTCGTTAAAGACTAAGGGCTCTTGCAAATGTCTCGAGATATTTTGATAGTTGCACGCAATGTCACTTACTTGGCTGCGCTATTTCAGTGCAAAAATAACGGGTGACTTAAAACACAATCTTTTATTTTTACGCGGTTAGTTTAATATACCATCGCGAATTTTTACTTACTTATCTTATTTATTTTATTTAATTTTAATTATCGATGGAATGCTGCATTCAATAGTGGTGATGCAAGATAAGAAACATAAATGCGTAATATAGCATAGGATGAAGAAGCGCGGCAAATGTAATCTCAATGTAATTTGCTGCTGTATTGCGATAAATTAGTCTTGTAATTGCTTTGATATGTAATTGGTAGTACATAGGAGGCCTATGTAATTGGACTAAAAATGTACGCGGTTATCTTTGCAAATATTCTGATATTACTCTATTAATATAAATGAACAATTTTTTTACTTAATTATGAAACAAGGAACGCATCAATTTATTTTTTTCATAATTAATACGTGGATCGGCTATAACTACAAATTAATAATGCATAAGGTCTAATAAGATACGTTTCATCAATCATTAGTATGCAGAAGGGTAATGATAATAAGCGTTACACCGATCTTTGACTCGAGCTATATTTAATCTAAAAATATCCACTTCCTGTACTTATGTGTACAAAAAGATTACAATTTTTGATAAAAAAATTTCTTACCTCGACACAATAAACAGGACGATGGAAACTGCGATGTAAGAGAAAATAACGCACACCCAGATCTCCTTGCTCAGCGGATTCAGAAAGCTGAAGACTCCGGGTTTTTGTTTGATAGGTTTTTTTATCATGATGCTAATGCCAAGAGACATAAACGGTTTACTAAAATCGATTACGCGTTCACGTTCGGAAGTGATGGTCAGAGGAGCAATCGCTATGTCGGCCTCCTGCGAATTGAATAAAACAACCGACGTAAATATTAAAATTATGACTAAATAATTATGCAAAGGTAAGAAGGTATTAATTTCTAAATATTTTAATTTAAAAAATCTGATAGGCTGTAATAAATATATTAATAAAAAAATATATAAATAAACTTTAAACAGATTGTTAAATATAAAAAAAAATAAAATCAAAGCGTTTTATATGTCAACAATTAATTGCAACAATTTGTATATTTCTTGATTATAAATATAACTGAAGAACAAAGACGAATAATAAGATAAAACTGAAGACATAGAAAAATACGATTAAGATTTACTGTAATAATTATGCATAATTTGTACTTGTTCTGCAGTTACATTTTTTCTCTTTAATTATTATATTCATAGTTGATTCTGTTTACGTATAAAATGACCTGGGAAAGAAAAAAATTTTAAATTGCATAATCTCTCAAATCTTTGCGTCTTGTGATACAGTTCTCAATTTTGTTACCTATTTGTTTTCTAGCCTCACAATCAGTATCTTCTGAAACGCGGAGGCGCGCATACCTACGTGAGATGTAACTGAAAGCTCGGGTGCTTTGGACTTATCCTAAATTCCCACCAGATGGAACTTAAAATCGAATCGCGACTAACGAGCTTGCAAGCTCAGGGCATCTAGTGGAGCAGGTTCAAACTCGCTGTCGGGAGATAAAACAGCTCCTTCGTAGAGCATTTGGACTATACGGCCGCGCGACGATCAATAATCCTCCCCCGTTGCGAGAAGCTGGGTTCAATTACTCGAGGCGTCTTTTCGCGTAAACTTCCGGGGAGACCGGTTTCGGGAGAGAGGAAAAAGCGTTCCGCGTTCAGGATGTACCGGATACAACGAAATTACTGGAACTTACCTTTCTGATAAGCTCCCCGACCATGCCGTCCCAACCACCCGGAACGTCCGGGTTCTCCGTGCCGTGTTTTCTGTCCTTCACGATCCGCAGCTCGTCTGAAAATTCGTAAGAAAGTACTTTAGGGGTGCGCGAAACAGCATTTCTTCCACGGAACTTTTTCCATTATCGATTCCGCGCGCGGAAGAGGCTTCGTTACGTCTTTTAGGTACTTGTCAAGGGTGGGGCTGACTTCGGCAAATTTTGCTCATGATAAAAGTAATTCTTGCTTGAATTAATAATTCTTGTGCGAGTTAAATGAGAGTCGTTAGCATTAATAATTAAAAATTACTCGGAAGCGTACGCCGCCGGAGGGAAGCCCCGAAACAAAGAGTGCGGTCTCTTTCTTCTCTTTCTCTTCATCATTGTTCTAGTACTATATTTGGCAGACATTAAGTAAATTTCGAGGAAATAAATGTTTCTTATTAAATGATAATTTAATATTTTATAATGTTAATTAGATTGTTTTTGCTTTGGATAAATATTATGGGCATTATTAATTTAATATATTTAAATTTAATATATTATATATAATACATAAATATTTTATTGTGTATATATAGCTTTAATATTAGAATTAATTAAATTACAGGAAGTCGATATTAGTGCAATTTTTTTAAAGGGAATTATTTGTCACTTACATGATATGCCCAACTTCTTCGCTATGAGATCAGCTAAATCTTTGCAATACCCTTCATAACCATCATTTCCACTTAATACTTCGCCCGTTTCCGATATTTTTCTCATTATGTAAGGTTCCTCCTATCAACCGAAATTACCACGTTTTAAAATTGATCGTGTACGAGTTGCATATGATACATAAACACACAATTTTAGGTATCTTACCATTATCGTAGTAACGATGTAGGTTTTATTCTTTTCGATTTCGTGCGGACGAAGTCGCACATATTTTGCAGCTATTGGTTGAAAACCAGCCTCATCAGTCCATTCGGCAACCTGTAACAATAAGTTACATGATTCTGTATTATATAGATACTTAGTCGTGTGATAAAGATTATTTAGATAATTTACGTATTTTAAATTGTAGAATTATCAATTATTAGTGTTAAACATGTTATATATTTTGTAAATAGACTCACTTTCACCATAGCGCTGTTGACAGTCATCTCGACGACGTGAAGCGTATAATTCTGTCGTCGGCCATCGTCGTTGAACCGTATCTCTCCTGTCAACCCTTCGATCTCGACCTGCACGTAAATAAATTCTAAATAGCCCATTTCGTATCTTGCTATAACAAGATATTCTGATATCCTTATTTGCCATCACATATCTTTAAAATAAAGTCAAGAAAAAAACGAGAAAAGAATATAAAGAACGCAGATTTTCATATAATGTTCTTTAGATATCGAAAAAAAATGGCAAAATTTATATTTCAGAAATATAAATATTAAATATATGTAAAAACAAATATTTTTTATTTTTAAATTTACTTTAGAATTAATAAATATTCATAATAATGCAAAGAGAAATATATGTTTTTATTAAAAATAGTTTAATTTGATAGAAAACATTAACATTCAATGCAAGAACGGTATATAATTATTGAGACAAGTTCAAAATATTATCATCTATCGGAATTTATCGCAAAGATCATTCTAATGTTAAATTTTTCACTATGTTTTTTCGTTGTCAGCGAGTTCAATCTTGACATGATAAATTGTCAAACGGTAGCGGATTAAAAGGCAAAAAAGTTACGAGAGTAACGGCATGTATACGTAAGGGCGGAATGACGGAGGACTATTTGACGCGAACGCAGGAATTCCGCTAGAGTCGGAATAACCGCCAATTACTGTCAAGAGCAGAGATACGTCGAGAAGGGTCCGTGGCAATTTCGGTCGCCACGGTATTTCGCAACACATTGAGTACCCCTGTCCTCTGGATCGCGTCTCGGGAATTTGAAAATAAATTACCTGTGTCTGCGATTACGCGCATTTATTGTACGCATTATTGAAGTATAAATTTGAATGATACAATAATTGTGTTTAATAATAATAAACGTCCATCAAAAATCGATATCATCAAAAATTAATAACAGAAATCTAAAATTTAACGTGTAGCAATTTGCGCTAATTCGCTCATTTACTTAATTGAATACAGTGGCCAGTGATGCATAATTCACATGTGTAGGATTAAAGAATTATAAATGAATAATAATATGTACGTTTGCATTTATATTTTTGAACTTAATCTATAATAATTTTAGAGTTGTTGCGTATGCTATTGCATTATTTTTTTGCTAATGGAATATTTATTTAACTTTATTTACCTTACTCTTTAATTTATTTATTTTATTTAACTTTATTTACTCTTTATTTACCTTTCTTAAAAGTCGGGAGATTTTGTCACCGTGTTCCCACGGAGTGACCCAGCCGCGATTGTGGTAGCAGTCTAAAGGTTTGGTACCGTTTATGGTCTGATTGCTGTTCGCCGTTACTCGTCTCATATTATTCTTGTCGTTTCTCTTTCTCAGATGCTTGTTGAAGGCTTCAACCAGGACGAACACAGCGTCGTACATCAGAGCGGCTTGTGCCTAATTTTGATACACGTGCGCAATGAATTAATTTGCACAGTTTCTATATATATAAATACAGAAAATAAATTCTTTTCTACTCTCACTTTCCTCGTCGTTTGTGGCGATGTACCGCGATTTTCGAAAATAAAAAGTGAAAATTCAGTAGAAAAGTTCTCCCGATTTTTACGTTCTTGTCGCAGATTCTGCAAGATCCTCGATAGGATCAAGAATTTCGCGAGATCGAGAGAGGGATTCGTCGTCACGTTGCGGCGCACGTAAATTCACAGAGACAAGAGTACCTCGGGCACTTCGCCAGTGTTGGAAAACCGCGTTTGGTGTTCGCTGAATATAACGATCGGGCACGATAATCGTTGCATTAGATTGCATGCGGCCTGTCTCCGAGAGAGAGCTTTCAGATCCATAGATAGTGTCCCACACAACTTTACTGCGAAATCCCGTTAGTAGTGTATCCATTTTAGGGATTATATTCGTCGCTTCTTGTAGCACAGCGAAAATTATGCAAAACGATTGAATGCGTGTTTCTTACTATTATGATTTCACGAGAAAATGGGAATACAACTAACAAATAAATATATAATAACCATGATTGTGAATTTATATAGACACATATTTTGCTTCTTAATAAAATGTAGCAAATACATAAAATTTTATTTTTTATGGAAAATTATAGACCGACGTTATGTGTTCTATTATAACTATACACGCGAATATTTTTAATTAAATATAATAAAATAGATAAATATTGTAAAGTTTAATATTCTCTTTATCTTGATTATAATCTAGCCTCCATACTAAACATATTCCTAACTCAGTATTTCAGTCTAACTTGGTTTAAATGCCATTACTAGCGCTTATCGAACGCAAAAATTGTCCATTAACAAAGTTTTTTATAAGACAGTGTGGTAACATTAGAGAGCTGCGTTGTCGCGCATCGTTAAACATTAGTTACTTTTTGTTAGATCTGTACAAGAACCCGGGAAAAAAATGTTAACGCGCGGACGAAGGAAAGATCATTAAGAGGAAGGCGAAACGCGGTCCGCACGGACCGGCACGGTCGAGCGAGCGGTACTTTATAAACGCGCTGAAAAGTCCAAGTTTCTACATGCGGGTGCTGTTTAACAAGTTTGGTCTCAAGCCACCGTGCACACAAAGACCCACGAGCGGAGCGAACGAGACGGGATCGCGCGTGCGAGCGGATCCGCAACGATTCTTGTTTGATTCTCGTTTCTCGTGCGAAACTTTCGTGCCGCGTCGCCGACATTCGCCCGTCCTCGGTTGACGGCGGGCGACTCGAGGAAAACGGAGAAACCTGAAGAAAGTGTTCGATCCACCAGGAGGGAATCGCCGTACTCCGGGAGGCATTCCGAGGATTTCGCACGAAGGGTGGTTTCCCCTCTGGACGCAAGCCGTAGAAAGCGTGTAGAAGCCGCCGACGACGGAGGACAGGCGTGAGAAAAAGTGACGACGGGGTCTCGCAGGGGAGAGGCGCTAGTGATATGTGGGCATATACGTACGGAAATGGATTCACGACCGGCGCCTTGAGACGTGGCGGGATCCTGGCGATGCCAGTTGGCCAGGAAATCCTTGACGTGAGGTCGAGTGGAGTCCACGATGCGAAAACCCGTGATGTTGATGGCGCCATACTCGATCACCTCGCTCTCCCATCGGTCGTCCATTATCTGATTACAGCGAAATATACGGCAGTATTGGTACACGAAGGGGAATGCAAGTGGTCCGCGAGATGCACAAGGCTATGCCTGCAGCTCGCTTGCGTGACAAAGGTTGCCAGTCTTATAGCTCCCATTTCAGCTTTCGGCGCTCTAAAGGAACAAGTCTATAGTTTCGAGCGAAAAGCGTCCGCCTGCCAACGAGGTCCTTGATCTTTCGTCGCGTCTTTAAAGTCGACTCGAGAACGAGCACTCGAGTCACTGTAATATTATTACGGCGCGTTATTACCGCGTTCCCTTTGTTCCCTTATGAAAAACGTAATAGAACTGACGTCTCGATTTCAACTTAGACGCGCCGTATTTAATTACTCGAGCTCGAATGCAGCTACCATTTCAGTTTTATGCTGATATTGTGTTGTTACTGCGTATTATGCGCGGCAAAACCTCGAAACGATGAAAAGCTCGTCGTTCGTGTTAACGCGCGGCAGTTCTTCCGAACGAGATGAGAAGATGCGGGAGGGCAGGGGGAGAGGAAATTGATACGTCTGCGCCTCGCCACGGAGCTGTAAACGTCGCATGCAAAACGATAAGTCCAATTAAAATTGCGATTGCTTATTTTCGCGATCGTTAAACTAACGAGCAAACTATGGAGAGCAGGTTTGTTCAAGGGTGCCGGAAATGGCGGGCGGCGCCGGAAGAAACGCTTTCGAGCGAGGCATAACAATGATTTCGTTTAAAATTGAACTAATAATATCCGGTATCTAATTGCAATGTGTTATTATTAAGTGTTATTATTAGATTTCGCATCTCGTAGCTCGCGGCTGATCCGTCCTCTACTTTACTACTGCGCGGCCATCCACCATCATCCATCAACCGGCTGGAGATAATACATGGACGCTGTTAACGTTGTATGCGTGTTTAACTTCGTCGCAAACGAGTTCGCCACGTTACCAGTTTAATTTGCCGGTCTGATATCATCCCATCCGCCATTGCAGCGTTGACTTTTGAACTTTTACATTTGCGGTCAGAGAGCGGATAAAGTTTCGTAATATCCGACATTGCTAGTTGTTCAACAACTATTAGGTCCGCGTATTTATACTTGCGTTTCTACTGAGGAACTTGGGTAAAGAGACAGGAATTTTGTAGATTTATAAATGTGTCGATGGAAATTTTAGCGTGGGTGTACATGTGTGAGGGCTGAAATTATTCAAGACATTCTTTCTTTCTCTAGTTAAACATTAGCAATCATTCCCTCCGGTTGTTGAATCCTCACGTCGCGCGTGGATGGTCGTAGAAGAGAGACAGAAATAAGAAGTAACGAGAAAGGGCAAAGGATGTGAATTGCGGAAAGCGGGGGAAAATGTGCGAATCGACACGTCTGCGCCCCGGTCGCGCAACCGTTTCGAGAATGACGCGATAAATGACAATGGCGTGCCTCGTAGAGAGACGGAACTATAGATGTACATGCAGGTATGTACAACTATCTTCTCCGTCGCCGGAGTGTAATGCCGCCTGCTCTTCCGCAGCAACTCGCTGGAAGCCGCTAAACACAAGCAAACTGTCCTCTAAATTCTAAAGTACGGCGGAGACATCACCGGCAAAGATCCTTGCCCTCCCCCCTCCCCCACCCTCCACGACGGAGCGTTTCGTGTCAGTTTGAGCGACGGTTCTCGCTTGTTTCGAAAATTTCGCCATGCTGCGAATTAATCCCGCCATCCTGTTATAACGCAGACGGTGTACAAGTGAGAGCACTTTCGCGCAGTAAAGCGAAAGTCACTGTTTTGCATACCGAATTTTCCGGCTGGAGAAGCTTAGGAACGAAAGTCACCGATGTTTAAGTAAAAAGGGAGAAATTTTCAATTAATTGCAAAGTAATAGTTCTATTTATATAAATATATTTCGTAATATAGACAATAACGTAATGTTAGCCTAAAATAAATATTTTAATCTTAATCTTTCTTCTTTCTTTTGCAATGCAATTATATTGTAAACAAGAATGAAATTTTAATTTTATATGGTTTAATAATTTATTTATCTGGAGCATTAACACAGCAATTTGAGTGCAGTTATTCCAAGCGAGCAATTTGTGGGGAAAATATTTTTCGGACAGGTACTGACTTGGGAAAATTAACTACGAGATAGAACAAAAGCGCTACTTGTTAATGAGCGGTTGAATTAATTAAGGTTCTATTTTGTTCGACTCACCAAGCCACTCAGCAGATAATGATACGTCCTCTTTCCCAAGGCTACGTCTCTCACGTGGCTCACAACGATATCCTTCGCCATGTCCGTCGGGCAGTCGAGAACGACATATTTGTTATTCCATCTGCAATATTTTAATGGCATTTTACTGAGATTAGTCCACGCGGCAGAAAGGATTCGTGATGTTGAATTTTCCATGTATCGGAAGAGTGACATAAGTCTCGCGCGCCGGTTCGCCGCAATTCGCGCGCTGCGTTAACGCGTGGCTTTGTTGCGTTTGATCGATGCACCGCGGAGTTTCCGCGCTCATTTCGTTTGTAATAATTGGATATTGTATGGCAATTTGCAATAACGCCGTTGTTTTCGGTAACTACCACGCCCGGCCAATTCAAACCACCGCGATGGCAATTACTCGCTGTTGTTGATTACTTGCATCGCGTAAATGCGTAGCCGCTGGTGTATTGCAGTGCGAGCATGCCAACTTGTACGCTGCGACCAGCCTTATCCGTCACCACCGTTGATATGCCATTTTACAAGAAAATAACAGTTGTACTAAACAATCACCGAGCGAAGAAATAGGATTAGTATTCCAACAGCTGCATTTCTCTCGATTTATATTGAAGATAAATGAAAAAACTTGAAAAATCTATTTTAATCGAATATAGGCAAAATTATTTTCATTATTATAAACTGCACATCATCACATTGCGCATTGTAATATGTTCTCAAAATTTTACTTTTTCGTACCTGTTATAAGTATTCTTGCAAATACAAGTTAGTAACAATAAATTGCGAAATTAATTAATTTTTGAAGCTTATATATTTTCCTATATAACATCTCGGAACAAATTACATTAAAATATGTACATGTATGCTTGGAACGTGTGCTGCGTAATAAAGAAAAAACTTAATATTCATACTTAGGAATATCAAGTGTGAATACTGAGCTTCTCTGTGATGTTCCCAGCAAAAGGTGCCGTACTTTTTATTTGTGTCGTACGCTTCATTGAAAAAGACTCACCGATTAAGCTCTTCCAGGCTGCGTAGGAAATCGATCGCCTCTGACATGTTCTGTATTCTCTTGACGGTTTCGACTTGAAAGGAGTCGTTGCCTGGTTTCAAGCCCTGATAAATCTGCTGCAGCCTGAGTAGTCCTGAAACCCACGGGCGTTTAATTAAATTATAGGAAACGCTTATATGCGCACTCCGCTATATGGGCTACGACATAGGCTCGAGTTGCCACTCGTCGTTGTGTGTGTGTCTTCCGAAAATTACATACGCACGATTGCGCGTTACATAGACCATGTCGTAATTCATTGGCAGCCTCTGTTCAGTCTGCGGTTTCTCGCACAGTGTGAAATATCGCCTGTCTACGGGCAATGCCTCTAAGTTATAGAGAGTGTCGTAGATTGTTCGATTTGACCCGTCTCATATTTTTGGCAACGACAAAATTTAATCGCGTCATAATGCATCGTTGCAGTGGCGGCGTACGTATGTATGTGAGTCGATGTTACCGTGATGTCGAAATTGTGTTATACGTCCTTGCAGTTGTTTTTTTATAGATATTTCTATATAGCATTATATATATCTTGTTTTAAATTATAACAATGTATAAGAAAATTACAAAAAAATTAGATCACAATATTTACACGAATAATTCAAAAATAATCTTTTATAAAATGCAATGCTTAAGAGATTAGTTTTTTTTTTAATAGACATGGTATTTCTATATTTTCTAATTTGCATGTCTTAATTTGCATGTCTCCTTCAATTTCTGTTTCTTTAATATCGGTTAAATCTTCGTATCACTTAAGGATCGGACTATATTGAAAACGAAGGCTAGGATAGTCGTTTGAAATATGAAATATTCATTCGTTTTATGTGTGTAATAGATCTTGAATTTCTAATGCAGATATTCACATAAATCCGCGGATCTGTAGATATATTCGCCGTCTCCACCGATATCAAATATCCACGCATCTCCAAATGTATAATCATAGAAATACATGCATATTGCGTATCTGTAGTCTCCGGCAAATACACTATTCGAATTATATGCAGTATGTTATCGTGAGATACGATCAAATATATGTATATATATATATACACCAGTATGTGCCCACGCGCACGTGTACGCGAGGCACAACGGGAACGAGCTCGAGGCAGGGGTAGATTCTGATCGGACGTAAATTCGTAGAGGGAATCTATATAGCGTTACAAAATAGAGAAGCCGCTATTTAATCGCGCTCATTGCACCGCGAGGCCGCGCCAACGTCTTAACCGCCTGCCGTGCACATTTCGGGTCATTCGCCCCGGCATAACAACGCACTTGACCTCCCCCGAACTCGTTGTTACTTTTACGATCGCGGCCAGTCGGCGTAAGTTACGGCGGCGTATTGCACGACGCAGACGTGCGGTGAGTTACGGCGTAAGGAATTTTTGCCGGCGGTTCCGCGTCGCGGTCGCGCGATGAAAACATCGGCCGGAAAAAAAATTGGCAAGAACGCGGAACGGTGCTTCCGAACATCGCGGCGGAGGCTGGAAGAAGAACAGTTTTGAGAGAGGGGAGGATTCTCAGATGGGAGAGAGATATGAAGACCTGCGTTTCTTAAATGTATCTTGCGAAGGGTGATATTTGCTCCACGAGAAAGAAATGATTGGAATGGAAATACATCGTTTTAAATTTAAAATCACAAAAACATTTAATAAGAATGATTTTTGTCTTGATATTTGAAGAAGAGAAAAAATTTTGTAAAAAAAATACGTTCATTTAATTTTTGATAGTACAAAAGAGGCAAAAACGGGACAAAAAGCTCTCAATTATCTATTTTTATATTTAAAAAAATCTCGACGCATCTCTCGATATTTAAAAGGATTTGTTTGCATAATAAAAAAAAACGCAATAGGAAAGAGAACGGATAGCATTAATACAGCTTAATGGGACGCCGGATGCAGGAAACATGGTGTTAGAATGTGAAACGTATCTGGTCCTATCGCTATATTTTTTCTGCCGTCAGGCACGAGAAAGATGACCAGGTTAACGAGCGCGAATCTGAAACTGCGCGCGTACATACATGTCCGTTCGAGCGTTGCAAAAGAGCTTGACATTTCGATGAGTGCTATTGGTTTCACGCGAACGCCATTCCCACTTCAATTCCAATCCTTTCACCGCATTTTTCTTTCAATGATGAGTCTGACACGGTCACCAATGTCTAATTCGGAAATCACTTTCTTTCCACTGGCTGCGTCTCTGATCATTACTCGATAGGAAGGAGGAACTCAATAGGAATTTCGAAATGAAAGAATTTGAATCATCGAGGAAAGCATATTTTTATCATTTATGAATTGAATATCGTACATATCAAAATGGAAATGAAGTTCGCCAAAAGAATGTCCCGAATTAAAATAACGCTCTTAATTTACTTCCGATTACGTCACGATGAATTATTTTTCTTTGGACATTCCAACGAGAGATTTCCAACGAAGCTCCGAAGCAAAAACGATTCCGCGATGTCAGAATTTGACTGCGTCAGATTAACGTGATGAACCGTCACATCGTGCGTTCGCATCGTGCGCATGTTAGCGACGTAACGGAGTTTTTAATTAAATTACAAGTTTACATTATCTTGTCAAATTTCAATATCAGATTTCTTTGCGTTTCCTGAGAAGCCGCGTCGCGACGTATCCGTGCATGGCTCATCGAACGTGCAATTTATCTGACGTACACCGGAAACACACATAAGCTATCTCGTTATGGCTCCGTGTGTACGATCCCTTTAGCCGTTACAGTCGAGTCGTAGCAAGTACAGGAGACGTCGGTAATCGTGGAGTTGCCTTTGAAGCCCCGATGCTCGTTTGTAAAGCGTACGTGTGCACAATATCCATATCATCGAGGGATATGGATCTGCGTACAGAGTAAATAATAATTTTGAAATTTCAGAGAACTCGTGTCGAGGCAAGGCTTTGATGTGTCGTTCGTTTCATTAGTGCAATTACAATTCCGACAAGCGCGTCTGTAAACACGCACTGTGAGCTTAGTGTGCTCGCGCTGCCATAATAAGAATCTTATTTGACGTTTTATAATCACAGTGAATTCCTGGGCAAAATTGATATCATACTAAAATTGTATTTCAGATTGCATGACCGTTCAGTGATGCAGACAAATACACACGACAAATCCACGCGTAGTTTCTATATATTTCTAGGAGATTAAATATATCTGCTTGTACGAATGAATTCCATTGAATGGAATAGTAAATTTTAATTTTTTTATTTGACTCTGCTCAGAATAAATTTAGATTATCTACAAAAAAAGAGAATTGAATACAACAAGCTTGGATTTATATTGTATTGTTCCCGAAACTACCCTAACAATTTATATTATATAATATTCTTCTTCATTTTTTTTTTTTTTGAAAAGACGTATTTCTATAAGATATATATTATGATATAATTTGTATTTTTTGTGTGATAAAATGCTCGATTTGTAGTTTTAATATCAGCGTAAAATATTTATCTCGTACATTCGTATGAAAAGAAATTGACTTGATGGTATCACGAATACGCGTGAAGTCAATGACAAGACACGCAATTCAATTGTACCCGGTGACATTCAATATATTCCGAATCACGAAGCGACCTACCGACTTCCGTGTCCCATTTGCAGCATACGGAACGACTAATTATCGACGCGTCGCCGACGTCGATCGGCAGGTACAGAAAGCTAAAGGAGAACGGATCTGCATGCCTGCGTTACGACTGCAATATTTGCAAGTGATACGCGAATGATTCTCTCTCTTCCTTCCCCCCCCCCCTCTCTCTCTCTGTCTGCGAATAAAAGATAATCTGAAAATGTCCTCTCTCTCTCTCTTATCAATGCCCTATAGCGAAATGTTTTATTACGTTTTAAATTGATATTGCAGATAAACAAATTGTAAACTCTTAACTTGCATGAGTTCAAATATTGTGTTTATTATTCGTTCCGATATTAGATTGGAAATCGATGATTTTGCAATATTTTTTAATTTGATTGAATTTCTTGATGTTTTATTTTTTTTTTTTTAACGTTACATTTACTTTGTAGACTCTGATGCACCGGTTTGTTTAAATCAATTTCTTCTGGACAACTCGCCGGTTTACTCGTAAACTGAGAAACTAATTACGAAACACGATCTTCATGAAAGTTTGTTCGAACTGTAGTTTTATGAATTGGCATGTCTGGCTTCAGGGCATTTAATAGTCTTCATTTAATTTGAATTTCCTAGCATTTACTGACGCCGAAATAATGATGCTGTTTATTGCGAAAGTACGAATATTGCCTACTTTCAGTTATCTGATAGACCAATGAGGCTTAACAGGAAAATTGAAATTTATCTACTAATTAGAGCTGGCTTAACACGTACGCTTAAATCAGATCAAGCCGATTAAAATTTGAAATTTCTCTTCATTCTCTTGTTGAAATGGGCAATTAGGAGAAATGGATTGAGTTATGAAGCAAATTAAACTTAGTAATTATGACGTCGAAAAAGTTAATCTAAACGTCAATAATACATTTATTATTAAACATATTTTGATGTGTGTTTATAAAGTAGAAAAAATTTGTGAAGTGAAATGAATTTCGTAACTTCAAAACAATATTGATTATTTAACGTTCTTATTTACACTTGTTTATCTTCGATAATTTCCATTGAACGTGTTGTTTATTCGTTACTGAATTTTAAAGTTTATCGACGCTTCTACATCGAGATTTTAATACAAAGAAAAGCTTTCCCTTTGAAAAGGTAACTGGTTAACGTTTTTACGCGCATCGGATCGTTGTTGAAGGAGCTTGATCGAGGACTTTCTCCTTCGGAGCGCTCCTCTGAGACTGTTGTAGCCAATAAATGCTTCAATAACCTTTTTATTCGATAACTATGTTCACAGGCGTGATAACTCGATTCTGGCGCCTCGTATCTGTTGTTATGTGCTTAAGTGCGATGTTGCTGGGACAAACACACCGTCGTTCCTCCTCGTCTATTTCTCGTAACTTATTTTCGCCCGACTTGCACTAAATAGAAGTCGGAACTGCTTCTGGAGCGGGTGGATGCTTGCAAGGAGCAGTTCAGTAACCCGCACTGCTGCACTGCTTCCCAACTTCGACGCAAGCTTCTTTTTGCGCGGTCTTCGGTCCCGTTCTTCGCAATTAGCGCCGTTCTCGTCGCATCAACTACGATCGCAATCTCTTATATGCGGCGGAAAAACCGCCAATGAATTTATGGGGACTTTTAGATGCTTCTATATAGTGCAATAAAATACAACATTAATTCTATAAAGTATATCGCAAGTGAATTAATCGTTTTCTTGCAAACATCATTAAATCTTTTTTCTCGAATCGTTAGTATTATTTTTGTCGCGAGAATAAGCGATGCATAACGATATATTTCCGTAAACATCTCGTGAAAGGAGACTGGGACGAGCAAAATTCTACTCGTGGACAGTCCAATATGTTCTGAATCTATTTTTAACACGGAGCAGAACGTAGAACGGTATAGGGAGATGTTACCACGCTAATATCTTCGCATTGCGAAGTCGCATGTAACTCGACGACGTCTACGTGCAGACGCGAACGCAACCATCCGCGACCGCATAGACGTCCCCCGGGCAGGCACGCGAGAGTTAGTCTGGTACGGTGTGCGAGCAATCCCGTCTGCATCCCTCGTACCAGCGGATGGCCAGCGGTTTCTCGTGTCGCGTACTTCCAGACGAAAATGCCGTCGAGACTGCCGGAAACTAACGTCGCGATGGCGAAACAAGCAACGCTGCCATCCCCGCGACGCGACGGGATCGACCGATGTCTGATTGTATCTATGTATGTACGACGGGCTGTGCTTAAAGCGGAAGACGTCTTGTTACGCGCGACGCAGGCGGAATAAAAGTCTCCCCTTCGTACCGGGTGCCTCGCGAAATCTGCGTCCCTTTGTTACGGCAATTTCTGCCATCACGACCCAGCTTTATCAAACCGTCAAACGACAGCTTTCACAATCTTTAATATTCGACATTAAATATTCTGTCAAACAAAATTTAAATGGAAATCCCGTTGAAATAATTAATAAACGGATTGATTATTATCTGTCGCTCATCTGCGAATAATTATTACATGGCATCGATTATCGTATTACATATTACATAATAGTCAATTTTCTTTTGTTTTTTTAATTTTGCTCGTTGTTCCGAAAGGAAAATGAAAGTGTTGTGGAACACCCCATATGAAGCAACTCGCGAGGCATAGAAACACCACGATGCACCTGCGTGCAACTCGATTTTATCGAACGATCCTTCGTGCGATCGTGAGTAAAATTTTAAACGAAAAGCCGTCTTCCTCGTGCTGGTGCATTTCAGGCAAGCTGTATCAGAAGTCTCTGGGGCATATAGACTCTCCTACGATAAGCCTGAAATACACTGACCGTCAATTAAACGTGTGTATAAGTCCTTGTGGAGTTTCTGAAATTTTGTAGCTGTAGAGTGACGAGCTTTTCAATATCGATTCTAGTTAACTGTTTAGACAGGTATTTATTGATCTTTTAGTTCAGGGAGTCTCTTGTAAAGGCATAATTAATTATCTATTCTTGCGCATCTAATTAACAATGGATAAAGGAAACAATGGATAAACATGGATAAAGATATAATTACACGTACGTAATATATTCTATATACACACATAATATTTATATTATATATATATATATATATGTATGCATATACATATGTATATAAATTCACGGAATTGTGGATAGCGTAAACAGGAAAATATCTTATGATGCCGCTTGAAATGTTGAGAGCTAATGACTGTTCAATGTTTTCGCTTGCTGTTAAAATGTGACTATTAAGAACTATACTATTCCGGTTTGAAAGATGCTTATAATGTCAAAGGTAGTAAATAATCTGTGACAAGTGAAGTGTGGTGAATTGAAAGATAATAATAATCGCGACAAAGTACACAACCAATATTTTTTATTACATTATAATTAATGCGAAACTTACTATATCTTATCTTATCTTCTCCTATCTATTTATGTATGTTTAAATATAATTTTAAGTATTTTTTATCTTTTCTCCTGGCATTCGATTCAAATAGCCATACTGCAGCCTTGCAAAATTATTTAAATAGAAAATATTGCAGGAGCAAAGAAGCAATTTTTTTATTGTGACATTCTGTTGTCATCAGGTAACAGCATTGTAATCTATTAGCTTTAGATATACGATTGGATACGAACAAAGCCGTCCATGTAATTATCTTAAAATCACTTAGCGAAATTTACACCGAATGATTTTAACAAATGTCGTCGAGCGTTCGAGTAGATTTTCACCTTGAAATGGACGTCTGATTAAGGTCTGTCTCTACATCTTAGCCACGACGGACGGTTTGAGGTAACATCTGTGGCAGGCACGTCACCTCAAGAGAGACCCGAAGAGTCCGTCGAGCCGGAATAACGGAGGTCTGATTAGCGTGTCCTATCACGTAATCGTCCTCGAGGCAATCCCTAATACCTTCGTCTGTGTTCTTAATCTTGCGCATCGTTCGCCTTAAAACTGAGCCATTAGTCGTGGAAGACGGGAAGTGACGGGTGAACGGAAAGAAAGCCAACCGGGAGAATCTTCGGCTTCTTTTTTTCATACTTTTGTTCGGTTACGGCGACGAATCCGCGACATCGGTGCAGAAACTTTGGGAAAAACAGCGACCACAAGCTGCAGATACCGCTCCCGTTCCAAAGTGCACTGATTTTCTTTTACTTGAGTCGGAACTACGATGTCGGACTACGATGTTAAATGTAAAAATAAATATATACTCACGATCTACGTAAAGCAATAATTAAAACTTTATAGCCAGATAGAAGATCTGTTTACGTAATAAAATGTAACCTTTAAGATGTTTTTTTTTTCATTGTATGCATATTATTATTTATCATTGCCACGCGCGCGTATCGATATCGAGCACCATCATTGTCGGTAATTATAACTAATTACAATAACGCATGAGTGATCTCATCATCATGGAGTGCAGAATGCAGAATGCAATGCTTTATCGCCTCTCTTCCTACGATCAAAACATTCTATCACAGAAACAGTAAACAAGTGGAAATGGTTTGTTGCATTTAAGCAGTGTATCAATTACACGAAGAAAAAAAGGAAAGAAATGCACTATTGAAAGTGCTTCCTGCGTCCAATAGTTTCAATTTCCCGTGTTGCGAATTTTTTGAAAGTTTTCGAAGTTTTCGGAAATTTTCGAACAGTCATAAGCTGATTTTTTTTCCGTTTTCCTCAGGCGCATGCCAAACCTTTTTATCAATCTGACCGAGTGTGTTCGAATAGCCGAAAACCGGGCCTCTGTGAAACAACTGGCGGGAAGTGCCGGCCAGTAGTATCGACGGCTCTTCAACGAGTAGCTGTATTTCGTTCGTTTGAAAATTGCGAGCGGATATCGGTTTGAGTGCCGTCACTGGTTGTCGCGCGACACGATCGATCACCATCCGGTCGGCTCGTTCGCACCCGCGATAAAGATGCCCGTGCGCGGAGCAAAGTGGTAGCAGGTGTCGCGTGGCGTCCACCTGCACATCGCGCAACCGGGCTATAGCCGAGCTTATTATCCCGCCACCCACGCCCGTGTTTGAAACGAGGGGCCGTGCGATAACCACAAACCGCACAACCGCACGATTTTCCACTTGTTTTAATTAGCATCCGTCGCGACTTCGGGCAACTCGCGAGTAATTTCTGCATAAACCGCGCAGATGGAAGACGGAGAATTATAAAGCCGCGCGCGCGAAACCGGCGAGTGAATACGCGAAAGAATGAGGGTATACGAAGGCACGGTGTTTTTTTTTTTTTTACATATTACGTTTTATTGGCACCGTAGTTCTGTTTCTCGCCTTTCACCGCGGAATCCGCTTCTCGCCGACGGCGTTCGTTATGGAACTTCGTCGTTGATGGCGCGCGACAAATATTTACGTCCACCGCGTGCGCGCCCTCACCGCAATCGCCGAGTTTGCGGGGTAATTGGAATAGAACCGCGAAAACTTTCGCGCAAATGTTAACGTCCGACTTCGAGCACGGTCACTCCGCGCCGGATTGGTCGCGGAAATGCGCGCATTATAAATCCTCATGCAAATTTCTCAAATTATAGTTGTTTGTTGGTAGAAATATTCAAGACCAGCGCTACGGCCAGAGCATTCGCATTTTGACATTCTATGCACCGCAATATGATTTTATTTGTATGTTACGAAATTGTGCCCATTATAAACATTTTCATGTTGAACATTTTCGTAATGGGCCAACTTAAAGAGACAGAAATCACGTTTTTGGATAAAAATTGTAAAAAATAATTCATTAAAAAGAGAGTTTCCTAAATATTTGTAATAAAATATTAGTACTGTACTCTTTGTATACTATTTTCAATATTTTCAATATTTTAAAGTTTTTTGTAGATTTTTCTGAATTTGCTTGTTTTTAATCATGAAACCTGTAGAGTAAGTCAATTAGATCGATACGTATTTCTAGTACTTGAGAAAAATTGTATCAAGTATACTGCAGTTTGTTTATCTTTTTGAGACTCACGTTCAATTACTATCTGTAAATGTTAGGATACGCCCATAATCCTTAGGCAAGGGTTAAAGGAAATAAAGCGTCTTTTCCAATTCTTCAGCACGACGGGATATCCCTTTTCGCCATTACGTACCTCATTTTATTTACGACTCGAGGAGAATCATCGAGTGTATCGTGTGCGATTAAGTCCATCGATTTCTCAAGATCGTTTTCCTACGGAATGGGCCGCCTGATCTTTCAGCCACGCAAATCGAGCATGCCGAAAACTCGATCGACCCTGGAAGTCGCAGTGTCGTTCTCGCTTCGGAATCGCTGCCGGTAATGGAAATTACCGGCAGAATATGCGGCGCCTAACACACGATAACCCATTCTAGATATTCGACTATTATATACACCGGCAGCGTATACCGTGTATACGCGTCTTCCGCGTGCCGAGAATTTTGCGATTCAACGTAACGCCGTCAGTGCTCGATATTTATCGCCGGGCGTTAGCCCGACGCTCTTATAAAATAAAATTCCGATACGTTTCGCTCCCTTTTCCTCCTTCTCTCCAGCATCATGCTGTCCTGAATTCCGCGCGTTCCAACAATACTCGAATTCACCTCGTAAACCGGCAACGCCCGACGCAACATTAAACGTCAATTTAGTTCGTAAACTAATTCGCAGCTGCGCGGCGAAATTCGTTGGATGTACGCGGGATCCGGTCGCGCCGGAAAGCACGTTGCTTCGTGCAACGGGCGTCGAGCTTTAAGTTCTCAGATGAATTAGAATTAAATTGGATTTAGTAAGAAATATGAATGAATGAGGATCTCTCTCCCTCTCTCTCTCTCTCTCTCTCTCTTTCTCACTCCCGAGCGTGTAAAACTCGCGCGTTTTCACGAATCGTCGGTACGAGGCGGCTCAAAGAGAGAGAGGCGATTTTCAACGCGAAATTCACTCCAAATTTTGCGCAGCTGGCTATAATTGCCGACGGGGATAGGGTCGGCTGCATCCGCGCACGGCATTCATCACGCTCTTTTTTCCGCGGTTATTTCCACTGGATGGCTTATCCGCATTTTCGTTATCGTACAATGAATACCGCACGAATACGTGTGTCTCTCTGCACTTTGTACCCCCGTAGCGCCATGCGGAAATTAACCGGACGATCACCCCGGCAATCCCAACGAATGTAAAGCTGCGGCCTGAATTTCAAATGTTAATGATCAACTTTCTCTATTTTCCCGTCGAACTGCTTGTTAGCGGATCATGTTTGCACTATCATCATGTCCACCGCATCGTGTTCATATTTGGCTCCCAATTAAACGCACGAAATCGCATGTTAGGTGCGTACGCCAAAAGTGGGCCAGGCAAATACGCTCAATTAAATATCAATCTATATTTGCACACGATGATGATTTTTATTTCCAAAACCAACAGCAAATAGTAGTTTAAATAACAGTTGCATTTAAAAATACGATGCAATTTATTGCGTTACATTTACTTATATGCCAAATAGAACATAACGCCATCGATTTTTCCGAAAATTTAATTGGTTTTTAAAATACGACTTTCGTCTGTCATGAAATACTGATTGTAATCAATTGCTAATAATTGATCGCTAATTTCTAAGAAAGAATCTTGTATCGTCAGACTTACGTTGTGATTACAATCAAGTTTATGCCAATAAACCATTAAAATAGAGACATCCAGAAGGGAAATATAATATTGTTTGTCATAATTATCAGTAGAATCAATAATTCTTTGCCGATTTATGTCACTACGAACGGTTTGAAATCAATGTCCTGTACAAAACGTCAGGTGCAACGTCAAACGCGGTGGGAGCGATACGCGCCACGACCGGGCAACCTCGTTGCCGCAACCGAACCGCATCCACTCATTCTAATTTTCTTTATGGTCGTTCGCGATCGGCGGTATGTGGACGCGCGATTTGATCGGGGCGTGCCGCGGCATGGCGTGACGTGGCACCTAGCGCGAAAATTCGCCGTTCGGCGGCCACGCAGCGGCGGTGACGCCGAATTTTCAATGAGCCCTCCCCCCCCGAAATGCGAAACCGAATTCCGACTATCAGTAATCAGTTTTCCTACCCGCTTTAACGCACGACCGGCACGACGAGCAACGGGCAACGGGGGGTTTCGAATGAACGGGGAAACGCCGAATTACGCGGCTCGTAATTAGTGCCGTTAAGCCGCACGGTAATCACGGTGTATCGGTATCACGTTGCAAATGTTGAACATACGCAGCGCGCGCGCAGGGGGGGGGGGCAACACTGCATCGCGGAAAAGAAATATAAATTCCGCATTCTCTCGCAACATTTATAATGTGTAATTAGAGCCCGCGTGTGCGGCTGACCGGCTCTGCGGCGATCGCGGGGTCCGCTGCTTAAAACTGTATACGCACATGCGGCTTCGAGTGACGCATTAACACTTTGCCGTCAAAACTCGGCCGTCCAATTACGGGACAATCGACACATTGAATATCGAATCACGGGATATTCGCGAGAACCTTGTTATCAAGGTATCAGGTATCATTACCTTTCGCGATATATTAGCGGGATATTTTTTTCTTTGACGTACAACCTTGTTATAACCTCGTAGAGTGTAGCGCTCGCGCGAGGGAATCGTGTTACGTGAAACGCAATTCGCTCGAACGGTAAAGTTAGTGCACGCATGATGAAACGTGAGGCCGATATTACGCGTTTTCTCGCGCGTGTCACCGAATTTTTGTTTATCGCGCGCCGCGCGCCGTTTGCGATACGGCGCGGCGCGGCGCGGCGCGGCGGACACACGGCGCGACTCTCAAACGGTCGTCATTTTCGAAAATAATTTAATCGACAGGTTGTCGATACGGAAATCGTCGCGATGCAGCTGCGTCGCGTGCCTTGTTTCTCTTGTCACGCGTTTTTGAACGGCACAATTGTAACGCGGACGACGGCAAATTGAAACGGGATGGATCGGCGCCGATACATCTCTCTCTCCCTCCGTACGCCCGTCGTCCGTTTCCGGAGACCCGAAGGACAACCCGGAGGCCGGGCTAAACCCCGTTAAGCCTGAGTTAAACGTCATCATAGCCGGCCATTATTGCGGCCCGCTTAGCGTCGCTCATGAAGGTAAATAGAATATTCCGTGCCAGCTGGGATCATTCGACCGTAGAAATTAATTCTGCTCCTGCCGGAGTTTATCGGCAGGGCACGAAGTCATCGAACGAGTTGCGTCGCATCGCGTCGCCTAGCATCGAAGTTATCTTAATGGAAAAGTTCGGATCGCTCTCTCTCTCTCTCTCTCTCTCTCCCTCTTTCTCTGCCGATTGACGCAACAGTTGAATGTACGACCAATTATGGGGAATATTGCCTTCTGGAAGCGCGCGCGGTCTGTTCACGAGACAGAAAATAACAGTGAATTATTGAGAAACTGCAGGAGACCGTAATTCTATTGTTGTTTCCAAATCGGCAGCTGCTATTACGGGACGAATGGCACGGAGAACGCGACACTACCTCGGCTAACTATCGTGATCGCCAATCGTGAATACCTGCAGTTATTGTTTTGCTTGCCGTCAATTTTCAGAACGTTCACCGTGATTAATGATTGGCACGGAAGAATTTACGGTGACACGCAAAAATGTTTGGACATCAAAGTGTCGCGCGGAGACAAGCGGTCAAACAAATAATTGTGTGTGTGTATGTGTCACGGTACATCGTGGCCATAATTACGGCCGCGTAATTCTGCGTTCGTTGTTAACTGTGACGGCGATATTAATTAAAAATTCATTCTGAGGCAACCACGTCACGTGCAATTAACAAATTCCAGCGTAGAACCGCGCGCTTTTCCATCCCTATGGACCCAACGAGTGGACTGCGACTGAGATTGGGTGACTCCTGTCGCTTCTCGATGATCACGTAGATAGAAAGTTAATTTAGAGAATGCGTCGCATGGATTTCCGCTCGCGGCTTGCTGCGTAAAGTGCGTGTGTGTAACGCGATTGTATTTGGGAAAGTAGCGGAAGGCAAGCGGATTACACGCGAAAACGTTGACCTCTGGCGCTCTGCGTTCCCTCGGTGCGTGCGCGTGCCGCAATTCTGCAAATCTATTTATCGTACATTCACGATAATTGCAACGCGAGATTATCCGCTGCATAATTTCATGCCGCAAATTCCGTAACTGGCGCACGAGTGGTGAATGTCGTGTCCGATTCTCTCGTCCGGTCGCGTCGTCAGAATGCGGGTCCACGTGGGCTCATGGTCACGTAGGCGACGCACGGGGGATCTCTTGGTGCGAAATGCCCGAGCAAAGAAAGGCGACGGTCGAGCACGTCGACCCGAGGCAAGCAATTTTTCTGCGCGACTCTTTGTGTTTCCGCTCAATTACCGGTGTTACGTCGGTACGGGTCGAACGGAAGAGCTGCGGACATACGGATACGAGTCGCGAGATGGTGTAATATTCACCGCGTGTTTCGCCAAATGTCGCGTATGTGTAATTTAAAAGGTTACGATAAGCTCTAGAACTTCCGCAAGTTACGAAAGATGAGAGAAGATGAGACTGACGACGAGATGAGGAAGAGTCGTGTACATGATGTAAAAATCGATCAGGCTAACGAGATGAAATGTACACTGGAAATGTGGAACGACGTGTCGAGGCCGTCTTAGATATTTCCGAGTCCATGAAAAATGATTGCCATAGGTTATAGTCACTTTACGACAAAGTAAGATAATAATTCCAATTGGTTTCACACATACATACGTAGCTTCGGAAGTTGTAGGATGTAAAATTCGTTTGTATGTTCTACGCGTGAGTGAGTGAGCGTGACAGAATGTTATAATGACGTAATACTTCGTTACGTAATCTTCTTTTCAGCGGATGTTAGAAACAGGTTGGAAAACGTCACTTATTTTGCAAGAGATTTAAATCTGATTTTATAAATAAGATTTATAATTTAATTTATTATAAAATGTAAGAAATCTCTCTCGACTATTTTGCTTCATATTTTTACGTTTCGTAAAATATACTATTTACTTTTATTCTGAATATTCCGCACAACATTCGCGCACGCAATATGCAGACAAATAATTTTAATTTGAAACATTCAGACCCTCACACACACAATATTTAAGCAAATAACTTGAAAAATTATTTTGTTTAATACGATTTTTTTCCCTCTGTCGTTATATATCCAATTAGCTACGTCGCTTCCTCGCGCAGCGACGAGCAAAACGTAACAATTTGCTCGTCAACGTGACAGGAATTACCGACGTACGAGTGTCGACGGTGTGCGACTAATTTCTAACACGTACACGCGCTCCGTCTTCATTTTTCGCTGTAACTGCAGCAGCGACTCCGAAGGATGCGACTTGTGATAGTCGTAATAGAGCTCGACGTTGATATCTTCGTCGCATTAGTTTTATGCTCTCCGAGCGACCATGCGAATATTACATTGTAGAAAAAAACTAACATGATTTCAGAAAATATGCATATTAAATGCTCATCGGACCTATAGAACATACCTGTGATATTATAATGTTCATCGGACTTATAGAACATACTTGTGATATTACATTCCGTTAACACGATACCATGCTTTATTACAGTCTCTATATGTAATATTTAAAACGAAAAAGCAGGACAGACACGCGTATATCTCCCGTCATGATATTAAATTTTGTTTTCAATTTAATATAAAATGGTCTTAATTTGTCGCAGAATGTTAGATTGAACTTTTGAAAGCTGGATAAAAATATTTATACTGATTTCGAAAAAACCCACGCGGCGCTTAATCCGTACACCGTAGTAATAACTGCTACGTCGGAATATTTTGTTCGTGTCGACGTGCCTCTTTTTTAGTTAATTCAATTTATTTACTACGCGTAGAAAATAAACAATGTAAAATGTCTGTTACATATATCTCTGTGATTAAATTCTTATAGTTTAAACCGAGTGCTTTGGATTAGCTTGGTAAAGTGGTCTTACCCCGAAATCCGGTTGTATTCCAGTTGATAATTTATGTAAGCTGAAACCTCGCTCTTAGTTGCCAGCCCGAACATATGCCCAGGACTGTTTTCATGAAGTAAATAATGAAACATTCCTTACATAAACAAGCCGTAAGAGCGAAGCAGACCGAAACACGCGGATTGCGCTCTCTATCAAGATCATATGCTCGTAATGCACTCACGAGCTGTAATTCTATGCTTATGTAATATGTCGTATATCATGAAAATAACAGAACTGAATACGTTTGAAAGTTCACTTCAGAATAATATTGATTAATAAAAATATCTTACCATGAAAGATACAAGAAAATGATACTATTTGTCTACTATATATATACTTGAACTAGAAAAACACAATAATAATAAAGTTGTTCTTTGATGTTGCATTGCAAGTTACAAGTTAATGCCTTAAAGTTATATGTTAATTGAAAGGAATTTTTCGTTCATCTCGGACACGTTAGAATATTTTGACTTTGTTTGAATTAACAAAGTCAAAATTAAAATGTGAATGAATGAATTATTCCGATATAACACAGTTACAAGTAATGATTAAAGTTACAAATATGTATATTTTATTTAACATGATTTGGAGCCTATTAAATTCATAACTCAAAACTTTCTTTTTTTAATGCTTCTCTCTTCGAAAAAAAAAATGACTTCTATATCTGCTGTCAGATAAAAAACGCAATATTAACTCAATTTGCTCGCATCAACATATTATTTACTATTTGACAAATTATGCATTTGAGGAGTCGATATGAAAAATAATGTAAAATTTAAAATCTTGTTAGAATTTTTCTTCTTGCGAAAAGATTCTGGCGTTATAAAAAATTGTAAATTATCACTGGCTGTATTATTCATAACGTATATTCATAACGTTCCCTTTTAAACTGCACATTTTTATTCCCAGCAGTTATAGTCCTTCTTATGTCAACTCTTCATTTGCCAACGGATAATAATAATTGTAGCGCGGTGTGTACAGAGAAGATTATTTTTGAGCGAAGTTACACCTCCTGCGGACGGGTTATTAGACTAGAAGCCGCGAGAGAAGGTGGTCGAACTCTCGAATGCCGTGTCTTGCCGACGGTGGCCGTCGAGGGGAGATGTTTATGTCCATTTGAATTCCAATTAATGGCATGTCGAGGACACTTTGGAACGCGTGACATATCGCGGCGCATTGTTCCGCCGCCGGACGGAAATGGTGACCGGAGTCGGGCCGTTTAAAGGGCTCGGTAGGATCGATCGCTCTCTCGCGGACCTCCCTTCAAAATAGAATCCCGCGGTAGCTTTTTCATTATCTCGTATTTCCACAAAGCCCCGCGGCTAAAAGAAGCGACGTCGGGTCGGTATTTTATAGGAAGCCACCCTCACCCTACTCTTCCTATCACACAAACGCGATACGCCGATAGTCTATTTTATAGCGTATCCGGCACAACGGAAGAACAAATTTTTCAAAATACGTGACGTTTGACGACAATCCGGTCGATCTTAAAAATCTTGCTCGACACAAATTGGCACTACTTTCAAAGGCAATATCTTATCTACTATAAGATACTTACAAGCATTATTACTTTCCTGACGGCAATTTTTACGTCATTTTTATATATTTAGACTCATTAAGGTTTTATGGTTGCAGTTAATAGAACCACGATGACAACCGAACTCATTTTCTAATCTAATTTAAACAATTTAATTTAAACAACATGAATAATACAAACAATATTAAGAAATAATGTAAAATTTAAAACCTCAATATTTCATTTTCAGATTCTAATTTAAAAAAAAATTGATTTTTTTAAATTGTTTATAAATTTTTATTCTCAGTTTTTACTCCGCGGTTATACTGTAAGTATCAGTATTATAATATTTAGTGTAGTATGGAGAAATAAAATTTTGTTTAATTTCTCTTATATACCATAATGTTCTCACTCAAAAAGTTTGATACATTTTCTTTACATAAAAGCTTGCGCAGACAGCAAGGTCGTTCAAAACTGAGTTGAATTAATGCTATCGTTACTTCAATAGAGAAACATTGTTTGTATGCAACCTGTGACGAGTCCGGGCACTCCCGGACAAGTACGTGCGATGGAGATCCTGACAATGTTAAGCACGAATCATAAATGAAAGTCATTCCTGAATTTTCACTCGCGGACAGCACCGGGGGACGGTAAAAAACACCGGAAGTCGCAGATATTACGTACGTGTTCCACTGGTCGCGAGTTTGTCCACGCCGAGGGAGAGCCGTGGAGGAAATGTGGAATTTTCGTTAGTCGGCACCCCGGTCACGTGCGCGGTGCAAATTGAAATTCTTGTTTCGCCCGCTGGCATTTATCATGACCGTTCTGCGGCTGATCATTGGATCTTATTTCGCTCGGTTTATATCGATCTGCTTTAGCGACACACGCTTTTTATTTTGGTCGCTCGCTCAAATGCCGGATATTATCGAGGAGCTGAGACGGATATCGAGACGATTGCGCCGAGCGCACCAATTATTCATCGGCGAAATTCGCCGGTTGTTTTTTTTTTTGCGCAATAATGTAAATGTAAATAATGTAAATAATGCGCGATGCAGTACGTCTATGCATCATGATAAAACATTACAAATGAATATCGATAACGGCGCCTGTTTGTTTTTGAATACCGGCGAATTTATAATGGAACATGGCATTATTTACGAATGATAACAAAACAAGCTCCGAGCAAGTGAACCGTATCCTGATTACAATACTTCTTTCTTAAGCGGCTCGTATACGAGTATCTTTCGTGTAAAAAAAAAAAAAGACGAGTTTCTTCTGATGCTGACATCTATACGAGACATTCCTCCGTCCTACGTGGTTATATATATCATGATATTACACGCCGCGTAACATTAGCTCGCATACTTTATGTATCGGTTTGGGAAGAGCACTTTAATCCACGGTAATGGCGCGGCTCGCTGTCCGCGGGCGGCGCAAATGCACGGTGAGCATAAAAAGAAACGCGAAAGAGAAAACGGACGATTAGAATACGTGTGTGCGCGGGCGGAATAGCGCGAAATTAGAGGTAGCGCGATAGCGCTTTGAATTTTGCAATCTCCGGCTTTTGCGAGCGCCGACGCCGCGCCGGTGAGTTTCGCGAAATAACGCGCCGATATGAAATACAAAATACTGGCGAAATTACCGGGCGTATACTCTCTCCCTCTCTCTCTTTCTCTCTCTTTCCCGGGCACTGGCTCACCGGCTGGCAGTGTTTGCTATGAAAAAGCATGGCGCGACGGGCGATGCTCATCGAATAGCGTATCGAGAGATTTGTAACACAATAAATACTTCCGAGATTATATGTACCGCGAAACGCACTGCGCTTCTACCCTTTGTTCATTCGCTCGCTCTCCGTTGTATCCCGAAAAAAAAGGAAGAAAAAAAATACGTGGTTCGCAAAAAAGCTATTGGAAGGGTTGCTCACAACAGCACCGTGCACAAAAGCGCTAATGAGCGGTGCAAGTTGCGTTTACGTCGATCACAAAAAATGCGTCGAAAGTCCATGGCAATCGATTCACGGTTCCATTGACGGAATTGCATTTTCTACTTTCACGAGAAATATTATATCGTACATATAATCGCTAGAGTCTCTTCACACAGGTCAATGCGTCAGCGCGTGTATCTTTCTCAATTTTTTAATATTTCTACAAGAAAATAGTCTCAACGTCAAATTTAATTAGCATATTAATTGAAATTTTATATTCAGGTAAAAAAAGAGTTTTGTGTATAAATTACAATATATATAGAGATAACTATGTATCGCTATACAATAGAATGTTTTACAATATTTATTTTAGAGTATTAATTTTTTTCAACGAGCATCTTGCGATCAAATATCAATATAATATTGAATTCATATTACTGATTTCACGTTTATATGCAAATATCAGACTGAACGTTTGGCGTTTGGTCAAATGACGCATAGCGTCTGCCAGTTCATAAATTTTCGTATAATTCTATGACATATCATTTATCAGTTTCCAAGTCGAAGTCGAACAGCGAAGTCGAATTTACCGTTGAAGTCACGCCGCTTTCTGACACGCGATTAATCCATCGAACGTAGCCCATTTGTATGCCCGAGCGAAAATGGGTTCGCCGAGAGTGATAAAAACGGCGGAATTACTCTCGCGGCGAAATTACTCGCGTGGAATTCGCAGTATCTGCTTAATGGTTTCATGCAAAAATGCGCCTCTGCAAAAGGGGGGTTTGCACCTGGAATCCCTTTTGAATTTGACGTGATCAGCGATCACATCTACTTGCTCGTTTTATAAGATTATTTTGGAAGGCACGTACGTTGCGCGAGATCGATTGCGCTAAGTCGCTCGGCAGCTTGACACGCGAAGTCGATGAATATTTCCGGTCAAGCCCGGGCGAGCAAGCATGCGCTATAAAACCATGCGTAAACTTGTTGTCGGATCGTACTATTTGGCAGTATGGCGTAAAGCCCGAGATGAAATTTCATCGTGTATCACGTAGGAAGGGTGAGGCCAGGAGCAGAGTCTGCTAGCCAGACGGCGATCGATCGTACCTCGCGGAGATGGAGAGTGGACGTAGGACGAGTAATACGACGAGTTATTAAATTGCCAGGGTCATTAACTTAAATGTCATAATCACATTGTATCGCGTCGGTAATAAAACAGAAAAACTGGGAAAAACTAGCACCTAATCAAACACATCTTTTTCACCATAACTGTTAACTGTTGTACCGCCCATTACAGACCTCGAAACTCTTATTGTAGCTCGTAAGTCAAAATAATTGCAAGTCTTTCGCATCGATGTTGCCATTACTATTATCATTATTTACCATTTACGTCACACCCCAAACGCTTTGGATATTATCACAGACGATTTAATTTAACTTAATTTAGCATCGTTACGGTGATTTGACTCTTTACAAACAAATGTAACGTTAAAACAGAGATATTACAATAATTCAAAAGCCAACGATGTAATAAGGGCAAAAGCATTGCCGCTAACAATAGTGTTAGAATATTACTTGGTTAAACGCGAAAATAAATAAAAACGCGGGAACGTTAATGACTTTCATTAGGATCTGCTAGAATGAGTCTCGCGGAACTTTTTAACGACGAGCTTTAAAACGCTAGGGCGCGTGTTTCCGTCACATCCGTGTCTATGGCATCTCATGCGTATGCGTAATGTAATGAAGAGAAGCGTTGAAACACGTCTCTGACAAACATGGGATCAGGTATAGGTTGACAGTAAAGGATTATCTTCATATACTGTTCCTTGTTCTATCTGCTGTCCTTTACCCCTCCCTCCCTCTCTCTCTCTCTTCCCTCCTCGGTTTCTTCCTTCTTTAATTTCTTTCTCGCAATAATTATTATAATGATTTTCGATAAAATTCGCAGCATTTTAGGTATCATGAATCTATGTATCATGAATTTTTATATCATATCGCATATTGTATCATATCCTATTGTTTACTACTTAATTATCATTTCACATAATTTGTGACATAAAACAAATACATATCTATACATATATGTACACGCACATCTGCGTATTTTTTCTTTTTACTTCTTACGGATGATTATTTGTAATTGATCGAAACGGTCTTAGGACACGTAAAAATGTTTTTGTTTTTACTGCTCCGCTTTTACTTTTCACTACCACGTACTGTCTTCCTCACCATCGATAAAATCGCGACTTTTGGTCTTACGTCTGTCTGATGACATACCATTATCCTCGCCCGACGGGGAGACTAAAGCCAGAATCGATCGTCGCGGCGTCAGCAGTCGATCACGAAGGAAATCCAAATCTCCGTGCCGCTGCAATTCGATGACACTTGGCCGATTGGTTCTTCGTGAGTCGTTGTGATTCTCTCGAGAACGCCCCATCGAATCGTCGTCGTAAATGACTCCGGCGCATTATTATATTATCCTCAATCGTTGGCGCGCCGTTCGCTCGCTCCCCTTTTACTTTCTACCGTGAAGATTGTCTCAAAGGAGCTCCACGTAAGGTAAATATAATTTTCCTTCGCGGCCCTCTATTTTTCCGTCCCTTTTTTCCCGGGCGGCCGGTACTTACCTCGAACCACCCCTCGCCAACGGCCTCTCGCGTTCCAGGAAGGATGATTGCGATGAGCAGTCAAGCGGACGAAGTCAGACTCGAGCGATTTAACATTGTTTTAACATCGATACGATACCGTGGTCGCGGGAATCCGCTTACCCGCTGGCACTGTAAACCGTATCAATTCAATTTCATGCGAACTCTTTCGAGAACACTTCGTTCACCGCCCCAGTACCCTTCAGACGTTTATCTTGGCCGTAGATGCTACCCGCGTTTTTCTATTTCGAGATCTCGGCTCGTGTTTGTACTAATGTAATGCAAGTAGTATGATTGTGCTATAATCGCAAATATATTCCTTCAATTGTCAATTAAATTTTATCACAAGTACAGATGTACATATATTAATGTTTACTATTTTAACGAACCATGTTAAATAAATGTTACATTTTAATTAATGTAACATTTATTTAACATGATTAATAAATTAAATTAATAAATTTGAATATTATATAATAAAAATATGTTAAGTATACTAGCGTATTTGTATAAAAAAAATATGAACAGACTCTCCTGTATCAATAAAAAATCACATTGCTCAATGTTAAACAGGATAAATAAGGCGTAAGTGAGGCGTGCAAATTTCATATCTATAATATAATGAAAAAATATATTTGATTACGTTCAAAATATACGTATTATAATAGAACGAGGACGGCTTTGATTTAATACTTTTATCAAATCCGTCACGCACCGCTGCATACCGGTCTTTGGTGTCAGGCTGCGTCCGCAGTTTCTCTTCTTATTAACACGTGAGCGCTTTGATTTATACGCCGCCGAGCAGTCAGGTGGACGGTGTCCACGCTCGATCGATTTTAACGTCGTTTCGCCGACGGTGCCGGCGCGCTGATCACCGCACCGGGGGGGATAAATCCACGACGCTCGAAGGGACAGCGGGGCCCTTTTTTAGTCGCGCTTTACGGCGCGAGCCAAAGGGCCGTGAAGGGCTTCCCGTTTCCCCGAGAGACCGTTTGATCTGCTACAGCGGATAATTCGCCCGCCGACGCGTTTCACGTCACGCGAGGTGCGAGGCGCGCGCGCGCTTTGTCGCCACCGCATGAGCGGCCTTTTTACACGCCCGTCGTCGGCGCTCCGTCGGACGATTCACGTTTCGCGACGCGGGAACGAACGAATGCGGGAATACAAAGGACGGAACTTGGCGCGCGAATGGAAGAAAGTGACGAAAAACGGGTGAATTTAACCCTACCGTACCGCGCGACGGGATTAAAACGACCCCTCGTTCGTACGCACTCGGCTGCCACTTCCGTTGAATTAACCAGTCGAAATCTGCGCATTGTGAGAATTCTAAAGTTTCCATCGCCCGTTCCAATTTGACTTTTTAACGAACGCAAGGATGATCGTTTTTCGCTTAGATTTAAAAAGCGTATATCAATCTCTCCCCCTTTTTTTTATGACAAATTACATTTGCTAAAAATTAATACATGACGTCTATTATATCTTGGTAGAGTTTTCTTTATTTTTATTATCGACTACTTTTAATACGCATGCTGTCGTTAGATAATTTCGTTGTCAGAGATTACAAAATCGCGCGTAGAAACTACTTTATCCTGACCAAGTTTTCTGCCGTTACTGATGGCGGAAGCAAGTTGTTCATTCATGTTCTCGTTTGCGCTCGCTCGCTCGCTTGATCTCGATCCGGCTTTGGATGGCACACACGTTCATATGTATAATACACGATCCATATGCTTCCGCCGAAATACGCAAGAAGCATAATTCGTCCGGTGTGCCTTGTTAAGCCACTTCGCCACCACCGACGAAGTTACGTCGTTTTGCGAAACGTACCTACATACCGTATAAGCTTGCAGGACACATTCGACGATAATGAAGAGCGATCGCGGCGATATATCAACCGCGATTACGGTCTTATATCCGACGCACGAAAACGGATGAGACAAGGTGATCCACTTATTCCGCAAGTAGGCGCGAGGATGAGTGAAATCACATGTCACGTTGTCTCTTAACATCAAATTTCTTTCCGTCCTCAATTACCTCGCTTAAATTATTATATAGAAAAATTGAAAGTCACGACTTGTACAAGGAAACAGAAGGCAACCTTTGCGTGAAATAAGAAATCGGTATGGTCAGAATAGAAGAAGTACTTGTAAGGTCAGGAAATATTGAATAAAATTTTACACTATTTTTATAAGACAATTCCACGTTAAAAAATTGTAAGAAAACAAAAATATATTTAACACTCTTTCGTAAATGTTAGCGTGATTCTTTTTTTTATAGTTTATTCATATCAATTTCTTATAGTCATACGAATTTATTAATACCACGCTTTAATAAGGTTTCTGCAAAAATTATCAATTAGCTTCAAACGCTATCAGTGTGCATTATATTATAAATTGTGTTATTAACATGACTAATTAAAAATGATTCACCGCACTGCATTTTGATAAATAATGTTTTACATTCTGTAAATGACGTATATATGCAAGTTATAATACATTATAAAATTATTACAAAAAACCCGGAATCGCCTAAATACGGTAATTTCACAGTCAAAGTATTCAGATAAATCATGTTAAAGATTATTGTGTAAAATTACTATAATAAGCACTTGCATCAATGGAATAGATGCGGTAATCTGTTTTTTCTATTTGCCTTCTTTAAAAAACATACATGTATTAGGTGATAGAATAATTGTATAATTTGCGGGAAAATATAAATTCTGCAATGAGATTATAAATTATTCAACAGTGCAATAGATGCTGCGTGTGGAACGTTAGTATTTAGTATTATAAAAGATGTAATTGTGTAGTTTACCTATTCTAGCGTAAAGTAGTAAATACTAAATCTTTGTTTTTTTATTTACCGATTATTTTATGCAGTAAAATGGAATGGCATTAATTTTACAAAGGAATGTATAATAATACATTGCATATTCGTAATTTTTAATGGGTCCGCGGCTACTGTAATTAAACTTTTGCAATTAGTGAAGACTGTCGCATTATCTAATTAATTTTTTATGTCATAGTGAATTTATAATAATATTTCCTGGGATATGATACACACATGAAGCATTTTGCGTTCGTTTCGTTATATAATTATATGATATTTATATGAAAATTAATAATAAACAATTTTAATAAAACAATAAACATTCTAAATTGATTTTAAACGCAATGCAATGTCATAAGGAGATATTAATATTGTACGATATTTTGTGTCTTGTTGGAAAATATTTTTACGCCGTATATACAGCTCACGGGATAACCTTTTCGAGCGTACACTTATGCACACAAGTCGCGTACGCAGCTGCAATTTAATAATAATACCCTCCTGAAAAAGCATATAATTTTTTAGTTTCGCGAAGCAGTGCCATTAGCAAAAACATTTTGCCACATGCCAAAATATGTATTCTCTCTAACATGTTCTTTCCGGAGAATTCCATTTTACTTCCTCTTCCCTCGATGTTCCTCATTGTTCTTTTTTTCCTTTTTTTTCTTTTTTGGTCTTTACTTTATTTGAAACGCGAACTTTTCCTCTAGCGTGCACTTTTTCAAGTGCGCTGCGAGACGACAGAAAGCTCGAACGAGGAACAAAAATCGTGCACTAGAACTTAGAATCTCATTTGCAATTGAATAATGTGAAAAATAATTCCGCGGCTGAACTGACTGGACGGATGCACGATTTCGATTTACGTAATCGTAAATTGGAGATGATCGCACGCACACGTGTTTCTATATTTGTTAATTTCCATCGGCCTGTTCCCGACTTTGATTCGCAAGGTCACAGGTGGAGCAGTTCCTTCCGCGCTTGTTGGACGAGCGCGAAATAATCGCGCGGCGCGCATTAACTCGGTACACACACACACACACACACATACACACACACACGCGCGCGCGCGCGGCGTTATCGATTGGCGAAGATCGCCGCGCGCGACGGCCAAAGCGGTCGCCATTACCGGGATTGCGGGCGTCGCATTAGGTAAGATCCAGCCTGTACACATTCTCATTCGGATAATGCACCGCTAAGTGGATGCCCCGTATGTGTTGCGACTCGTGGCCTATCAATCTTGATCTCAGCTTATACGAGGGGCCATACCCCGCGATACAACGCACACTATGGAAGGATCGCTCTGCTTTCTCTCTCTCTCCCATGTACCTATGTATAGATGTATGTACCTGCCAGTTATGTATGTGTGAGTATGTATATATGTGTGGAACGGAGCACTGATACACACGAGTACCACTAATGCACACACTTGGGCTGAATGTACACCCTGACAAGTACCGTGAGTACGTGTGGATATACATCAGTAGGTATGTACGTATAGAACACACAGCCCAGGGTCAAGTCATACTGATGGCTCATAAGATCAGGGTATATGGAATGTACGGGGTCAACGGACAACATTTGCACCCATACCTCTCCTTGCTCGATCTCCTAATACTCACCCTCATTATGCTTATTACGATTACACGCTAATTCGCAATCACACAGTTTCGCTTAAAATACGAAGTATACATTTTATTTCTTTCTCTTCTGTCGTCCTGTAACTCTTCTACATCTTTTCATGTTTAGAGATGACAGACTCAAATGGTCCAATTAAGCAAGGACATTAGAGACGCTGAACTATTAATGAAAAAACAATAGGTGGGAAAATTATATAAATTTTATTTTACTTATTTACTATATAAAATACTTTACTATACAATTATTATACATATATACTATAAAGTTATAAGATGTATTTTAAAAACAGTTATGAATAAGATAATTATTGTAGAATAACTTTTACGATATTTACTATACGCTTGTTTATCTTTTTATATTAAACTTATAGTTCGGCGTTATGAAGACAAAAGTCAGTATTATCAATAATATCAATGTGTATTTTTATCCTCCTTTGCACAGAGATATGGAACAATTATATTGATCCTGAAATATTAAATCTAATCACGCTCAAATCCGCACTTGTGTACTCGGAACACACATGTTCAGACTAATACATCACGCGAGAGAGTATCGGGCGGATAAACAGTTATACGTGCATATAGGCAAATGCATTTCCACGTAATTGTAAATATATGTATACGTATGTGAGGGATACACATGTGCGGAGAATACGTTTGAGAGAAATGCCAACAAACGTGTGTAAGATATGTCGTCCTACGTACACGTCCTACCGATGTTTCGCCGTATATACCGAGGCTGACGAGCCATCATCAGCGGTGGCCAAGATGGTCATACGAGAGGATCACTTGGTTTTACGACGAGAGGACCGATTTCAGGGAACGTTATATTTTATATCGGACGCAAGTTCGGCGGATTGCTGCATAAGGATAGACTGACTGACAAATTTATAAGCCACACTTCGTCGTCAGCACTAAAATCTCTTCAATCTTTTACAAGAACAAAATGGACAGTTTACCGAAACATTTCACATGCGTTAAGCTGGATATATTTTGAGAGTTTGAGTAATATTTTGTAATAGACAATATTTGAATATCTAAATAATCTAAATTCTAAATATCGAAATAATTATATATATATATATGTATATATATATATATATACATATGTCGATATTCAAAATTATACACTCGTGTGATGAAATAAAAATGGGGAACTTATGGTCACATTGAATAATGGAGAGTTATTTTATTTTGTTATTTTTTTTTACTTATGCAGCACAAATGTCAAGCAACGCGCAACGAGAGATATTTGTCAATATTTAAAGTAGTAAACTTTAAGATTGGATTAAGGAGTGAGGCCACAGTGAATTCGCGTTGCAAATGTATTTTTAATGAGAACTTAACTTGTACGATCGAACATACGAATCTCGTCGTATACGATATCGTTACTAAACGATTCTCTTTGCGGAGTTGGAGCTTTACGATCAAACAAGATCAATGATTTTCCCTCGCGTCGTTTCTCCCTAGTGCTTTCACCAGTTCCAAATGCGATTTGACGCCATTATCGATGTTGCGATTTTGTGACTTTATGTAAAACACATAGAATAAATGATTAAATGGAAAAAGCTTTTCTCGAGATAAAAATATAATGAAAGAAAAAGACTACTTCGAATACTTCAATTCTAAATGCCGTTTTAAATGCGTAAATATTTATGATAATTATAAGCATATTAAAAACATATATGAACATTGAATGCACATAACAACAAGAAAAAGTTAAATTAAATTAAATAAAATAGTATATATTAATGAAATAAGTATAAGTATTGTACTAATGTTAATTAAAATTCGCAAAAACGACAAAGGCAATTATACTTTTATTATTTTACATGTTAATTTTATCATAGAATTTTATTGTAGATTTACTATAATATTATCTAATTTTACTTTGTAGTTTTTACAACATTATCTACTATATATCAATATAAATATATAAGCAGAATATAAGAAAATAAATTCTTCAAATTTTATTTATAAGAATATAAATTAGCTGTATATAAAAATATAAATTAACATATCGATAAAAATCTTAAGTGAAGTTAAAATTTTCTTTCTCATTTTGAATTACTTTTTGCAGTTTACTACTTCTATAAATTTTATTTTCAAAATATTGAATTTGCAAATAGAATTTGCTATTTGTTTTCGATATTAAGATTTTTCTATATTAATATGTGTACTATATCTTAACGCTGACTAATTATCCATCTGACTAAAAGTGTAGATTAATTATTATGATAGTACGTATCATAAGAATGTAAACCGAAGTATCACATAATTTAACAGGAACAGTATCTTTTCATAATTGACCCTCAATGTTAATATTGATAGAATTAAATCAAGTTTTTCGTTTCAGATATGCGTTTTAAATGTGGATTTAACGATCTTTGGATTGTATAATGCCACGCCTGTTTACATTTTTTATTGTATAGCTTGTCGACATACGTCACTCTTTATCCCGCAATTCCAATTGTATCTGTTCCAAGCTTTTGCCTTCCGTCTCGGGCACAAATAGGTAAGTTAATACCCATACAAGAAATGTTATCGCGGTGAACGTCCATAATGGTGCGAACGTGCCGTATAACTCTTGCATGACCTACAAACATAGTACAATTCCTGCTATTACATTTCATTTTATATAACATATTAAGTAATCGAAAAAAGTCATTTAAATTTGAAAAAATTATTTTACATAAATCATTCACTGTTTATCAATACATTTGAATAAAGCTATTTACGAATGGGTGATACGTTATTAAAATTGCATCTAGTTTTAGAAAATAATTCTTATGCAGATCTTTTTAATAGGCAATAAGATACTGATCGCTCATTAAAGTCACGTAATTTGCATATTTATACAGGTAATAATATATTTCTTAACATTATTAGAGATTCCTTTTTGGCCGTCAAGACTATTAACCGATGTTATATCATATCGCGTTGTATAATACTATTACGAAGCAAAGAATCCTTTTTGGTTAAACCTCTTAACTGATCGTTGCTGTCGATAATCCGCTTACCGTCGCTCTCGTCCGCGAAAACAAAATCGATTCTTACACAGACGTCAACGTACCTGATAAAACTTCACAATGGCGGTGGTGCTTATAGCGTAGTAGAGAGCATTGAGCACCGCGGCGGGTACTTTGACCTCGACGCCGAAGATCTCGCCGATATATGCCAGCGGTATCGGATTAAGGCCGAATCCGAAGCCGAGCACGTAAATCACGACGAAGACCGTGGGCACCCACTTGAATCGGGAGACGTCGTAGCCGTCGGACTGCAGCTCGAAGAAAATGGCTATCGTCGCCAGCGATACCACGCAAATCGGTGCGGCAATTAGCAGCAGCAATCTCTTGCCCGTGAAACGCACAATCGACACGCACGTGCCGCCGGCCAGGACGATGGCGACGCCCGTCAGGATGATGCTGGTGTTCGTCGAGATCTCGAAACCGGCCTCTTTGTATATGTACGACTGATACGCGAGTATCGGCGCTGCGCCCGTCATTGTTAGCCCGCTCAATAGTATCAGAGCGATTCGAAAGGCTCTCCTGTTATGCGCCTTAGTGACGGTCTCCTTAAACATCTCCCCGAGAGTCAACTTGCTGCACTTGTCCTCGGTCTCCACGATTCTTTTGATCTCCTCGAGTTCCTCGTCCACGTTCTCCTTACCCAAGGCCCACTTAAGGGTCCTTTCCGCGGGTTCCAGTCTATTCTTCCGCGTAAGGAACACTGAGCTCTCGGGTAGCCATATGAAGGTCAGTAGAAATAGCACTGGCGCACACACGCTTATCATCGCCATCTCGAATCGAGTGATCCACAGGCCGATCGCGTAGATGAGCAGCATCCCGATGTTGAGTAGAACAGCCATTAAAGTACCTGAAGGCCTTGCCTTGTTTAATGATGCCTTTTAAGAATTCTAATTATTCACGATCAATATCATCCAAGTGACAACGATTGTAAAATATGACCGTCAGCAGTAACTATTGAGTATAAAATCACAGGTTTGTAATTAAAAAAAAAAATACAAACTAGAGATAAATTTGTAAATTAAAAAAAAAATACAAACTAGATATAAATTTGTAAATTAAAAAAAGAAAATACAAACTAGAGATGCCGTTAACAATATCATCTGCGATCGACGCATATAAAATATTAGCGAATAAATATCTAACATTTATATTCAAAACAATAAATATAAAAATTAACTTATGCACTGTGCATTGATGACACATTCAAAATAGCTGATGTCGCACCTAAGGGACCCCTGGTCCGCTTGCTGCTGATCTCGCCGAGATACATCGGCATTACAGCGTACGTTATACCACATCCGATACCCGCGAGTATCCGTCCAACGTATATGATTGGTACAGATGTGGACAGCCCGATGAAGATCCATGACATGATCTTCGGTATTGTAGTGACTAGCAAGGTACCCTTACGTCCGATGTTGTCCATTAGTATGAAAGGTACCAACGAGCCGATGCCAACTCCGACATACATGAGGTTAACGATCCAAGCGATCTCGTCGCTTGTCACCTTTAAAGGATCCTCGTCGTTGAACTTCGGTATGGTCGGCGTGCTCCATCCCTCATGGAGGCCGCAATCAATGATCAAAATACTGCCTGGGAAGCGATCACACGTAAGAATTTTCCACTGGTCGTTCGCGAGAGATTAAATCCAGACGTCGGCGCGATCCCATTTGAATACTTACATACGAATCCAATTAACGTTTGCCGCAATATGCCGCGGTCCATTGTGCCGAACGATGTCCCTCTTGCTTAATTATCGTTTTTATTGGATTTGTTCTACGGATTAGACGAGAAGTAGTTGCTACGAAAGTAGCACGCGCACGAAGAATACGTATCATAATTATAATTAAAATTTCTGCCAACCAGTACTTTTCCACTTTTTCCCTTGATTTACAATTAATTACCAATCACAAATACTTATCTGTTTTATAAATGCATATTATTGTCGCAATAGTCAATGCAAATGATGATCTATAGACTTTGCTTTTGAGATTTGCTTAAATGAATTACTACATAGGAATTGTTATCAGCCCAAAAAGCGATTAAAGTTTACTTCATCCGGCTTGTATACATGCCCCGGTTTGAAGCTTGAACGCTAAAATGGCACGAAGATGCAGAGGATTGAAAATGCGAAATTCCATCTTTGCTAATTATCGCGATCGCGGAGGCGCGCGCGCGGCTGATCCTCCTAATCTGGCGACACGGCCGACCTCTGAGCCAAACGGAGATAACGGAGATAAAGCCAACAAGGGTACTAACTAGATTCCGCGCCACATATCTCCGGACTGAGGGTGGCGATACGGTCACACGTGTAAACGGCTACGTCTGCACGCATGACCGCTGCCCGCCGCGGTCGGAGAGTACTTGCTCTTGCTTTGTGGCACGCGATGCGATGCCTCCCAAAGCGACAGTTTATGGCCGGCCATACAATACACCTATTAAGAGACGGAGACCGAATCGGGCGCGTTCCTTAACATGAATTTATTGCCGTGAAATTCATATACACTTTGACGATTCGCTGTTCAAAACAGAATATCAGTCTGAGTGCACCAACGAATAATTGGTTAAGAGGAAGCTTAGTTAGCTCGACTACTAATTATGAAAAATATATGTATACATGTACATTTCTCATAAAAGGTACAACGATTACTGTTAATTTCGATAATCGACAATTGGTTATTATAATTTATAATTAACTGTAATAACGATAAAATTTTTAGTGTCATATATCTAAACATTTATAAAAAAAGATGGATCTGATTTTACGTGAATATAAAAATAATCGATACATCGATAAACTGAAAAAAATTATCTATTTTTAAAGAGTTTTACTGATTTCATTTATTTAAGATTATTTTGATCATCAAACATGGCAAGTCGAATAGAATAAGGTATGTACTAGGCGATTTGTACTATTGCACCTTTATTAGATTAGGTACATCAACGATTGATGTATCTAATCTAATAAAGGTACAAACCGTACATATCTTATTCTATTCGACTTGCCATGTTTGATGATCAAAATAATCTTAAATGAAATAATCTTAAATGAAATGGAATTTTACAATTCCAAATTGTAAAAACACTTCACTAACAAAGCTATTTACATTCGGAAGTTCAACCGCGAATACTTCTGCAAATATTCGAATTGCTTTTTTTTTCTTAGTCATTATATTATGTTTATAGTTCAATTTCCATCATTTTCTTAAGTTAATCGTTTGTCATTCATGTCTTCTATTCTTTGTCTTCTATTCTTTCTGCATATATTTGATTTAAAGCAATCGCTTCCGGCGACACGTGTTAGAAAAGATTTGTGTCATCATGTTCATAAAATTTGCAATTACAATAGCGTTCATAACAATTAAAATGATTACTGTAACAATTAAATGGCACTGTATTTTCTTTGACTGTAAGACATCCTATGATATTCTATAAAATAATTCGTCCCTCTTCGTTTCATAACGATTAGAGAAAACGGCTAAACACGTACTTTGAACGTACAACGTTGCGCAATATGCAACTGGCGCATAACGATAATTATGAAGATTTATTGCTTTAATAATGCACGGATTGTAACTGCGATAATTACATGTTCTTTTTTTCCTCTTGCGATGGTATTCGATTATAGATGTAGAACGAATCAGTAATCTTTCGTAAGAGTAGAAAATAGAAAGGGCCTTAAACGAACTGGCTGGAATACACTAAATATTTAACTTGATTTAGCAACTAAGCAATATTTAGAATCTTCTCTGAGTCTCCCGTCTGGTTCTGGAACCTGGTTCTCTCCAGCTTAAACAGAAACCTTCAATAAAACCGGTCAAATTCTCAAAACCAGTTAGTTTGCGTCCTTTTGTATTGCTCAAACAGGTTGCCGAAACGACCGGAACACGGCCGAGTTGCATCGACGGTTTATACCGAGACGGGATTTCCCGTCGTCCAGCCACTTATCAACACCGAGGTGCAAGAAGAAAGGCCCACGGTTACTACCCCAAGGTCGTCACGTCCGGAGGTGCACGATATTTCATCTTAACCGCGTAGTCGATGAACGGTTAATCGCAGCCTCCCAAATCGGGAGACTCACTGGCTCTTGAGTTATAATATATGTATATTTATTTCTGTTAAACATTTGTTATTTTTCATTAATATGAATAATAACCGATTCAGTAAGCAAAGCTTATTAATTATAGGTTATAAATAAAGGCATTGTTATTCAGAAACTAATTTCACATGTACGTTTTTAATTTAGTTTTTATATTATGTTAAAATCGGTGAATTGAAAACATATTTTTAATTTGAAGATAACAAAAATATTTATAATATTTATAAAATTGAAGAAGCAAATGATAGCCTTCTACATTCTCATTAAGAAAACATATTCGAAAGATTTATGAAACAATTAATCCCGAATTTTCGGGATATCTAAAAATAGCAATCGATATATGATCGAATTATTGTATTTCCTTTAAATTGATAATATAAAGTAATCGGCTTTCCATTGTGCTAATTAAGCTATTGCTCTACCGCGATGTTTCATTACTCATAGCGAATATAATAAATCATTTTGCGCGTACGCGTTACGGGCATTCGCTAACATGAAACTCGAACGAACATCGACCCGATTAATTGACAGATATATACATAAGAGTCATTATGCGAACACGCATATTTTATCTCAATCACGTCGTTACACCTGATTTAACAATGACATGCCATTATCACGCGAGGATTTAATTCGCCTTGATCAGCGAGCTGTTACTTAATCATGGAAGGTAGTTAAATGCAATCGGGAATTACTCAATCATGCCATTTGATGGATATTGAATGGATGATGATATGAATTACATTTTTTGAGTGTGGTTTCAGATAAGGGAATTACAATAGCATAAACCTTAATATTATTACCTGTGTTGTTTATTTCCGTGTTTGAATCTTTAATGCTAATTCTCTTACATTAATCTAGTTCTGCAGATTTTCTTAAGTCTGATTGTCTGGCGGTTAGTACTTATGATAATTTCTATTTTAATAGCCGCATTCGAATTAACGCACTGCGAACACGTATATGCATATGAATAATACATACATTATTAAATCGCTGCATCGTCTTTCAAAGATGGAATTCTGAAGTTAAAATAAATTTCCGTGTCACAGAGAAATTTTTCTTTCCTTTTTAATACTACTCCTAACTTGCGTCTATGTCCAACTATTTCACAATGACACTGATGACAGAAGTTTTTGGAAAGCTTTTTTATAATTGTGATCCTCTAAGTGATATATTTCATGGTTGATTTAATTTTGGATTTATCGTCTAATTGCCTTCAAATACACGAAGCTCGCCGCGAAAGTGTACTCGCAGAAATAATTATATCGAGAGTTCACCTTGATAAAGCACCTGTCACTACCACGATAGTCGAGAATGAGATGCCGAGATCTCGACGCGCGTTGGCGACAACGACGCCGTTGTCATTCTGAAAGACGCCGGAAAGGAAACTGAGCCTGACTCTGATACGCAGGCACGTCACTGCGATTTTAATCGAATCCCCTCCCGTCCCGGACGAGGAACGACAACGCGGCCTGTAACCGCTAATTACTTTCCCGCGCTATTTCTCGCGCGCGCAAGGCTTTTTCCGCGTAGTTTTTCATATCAGTTCTTCTGTTCTACCAGTTAACCGCCTTTTAGTGCCAGGCGTGCGGAACTGTGGATATCACGTATCACGTATTTTGAAAATTGCTCCGTTTGACGGGTCGCGATTTTTTTCCCACTACTTCGGCAGGCGGGCGTGACGGTGTGCGTGTCAAATGACAGGTACGCCTGGGAAAACTGATATGCTAGCTATTAATTCGTTGTTATTGACTAGGTGCTAGGTTTAACTTCAGGATAAACGCAGTAACACGTATGTTTCCGCTTCCACGTGCAAACATTTGCTAATTGAAAGCGAGAACGCAATCTATAAACGTTTATTCTATGTCTATATCATGTTTATTCAATGCCTTATCTGAGCGAATACCAAGCGAGGAATGCAAATTGCATAGTTTTATTCCTGTCATTATGTTACTCGATGATTTTCGCTGTTTAAATCTAGGAAATGTTAAGAAGGACAGACGTGAATGGAATTACGAAATTATTTCTCGAAGGTAAAAAAATTATTCACATTGAATTTTAACCTCGGGAAATAAAAACGTGAGCCTTGCTCGGGAAAAAGTCATTTCCATCCTTGAGCAACGTCGTGGCAAGCCGCGGCTTAATTTCATTTTTCATATTTAATGTGGATAACATTGAAGTGCCAAGCGTTTCTAATACATATCACCAAGTATATAAGTTTCCTGCTTCTAAAAATTCCAGAAATAACCGTAAAAGATATTTCAAAATCAGTCAGCATTATACTTCTGACGCAAATACCAACGGTTAATAACGTTTCAAAGGCGTTAAGACTTACAAGTCTGATTTAATATTTATACCGCGAAAGGAAAATCTAATGGAACGTAATTCGCCGAACTTTCTCTCGATCATTCGCGCAATCGGTTCTACTTGAATGCGAACGGTCGACCTGACCGACGGCGATCCATTTTACTGGCGCAACGGCGCAATCGAGGAAACATCTGACGTGTCTTAACTTCGAAATTGCATCGGTGATGTTCCACGCGGCGAGCAGCATCGCGTGTCAGATTGATTTAAGGGCGTCATTGTCGTTATACTGTGTGATCCTTATCGCATACGAGAAGTCGAGAATACTGAAGGCAATGCGCGGTTTTTTCCAAGCACGTCACATTCTTACGTGTTCATCTCGACTTGATAATTTGTCTCCCTGTGTCGTAATCCGCATAGACTCTGCATATTAAAACTCTTACGCATTTCAACCAGATGATGTCAATTACACGTGACGTGTCTGTATATATTAAAAAGCAATGTTGTGCTATTGATAGACACACTTTTTACCACAAAAATCAAGATCCGACTACTTCAAGGAACAGTTGATGTCACAATAATGTAGATTAGTATGCCATTTAGCTAATGAATATTTAAGTATCTTCTACATTTCTATGAAATTTAATATTTAGATGCGAATATATAAATAACACAGGCCTGCGAAAATAAGACTTTGGAAAGTCCATTGAGAGAAGTGGTTTCTGACGTAATATTTAGCGTTGAATCCGAATCTAGCCACAGAATTTGCTTAATACGTCAGGATTTCGAGATATTCTAGCTTAAAAGTGCAAAAAAGATTGTTTTTTAATGTTTTCAGATTAATAATTTTAAAACGTGTTGATATCCGTTATTTGGCAAACAGATTCCGATTTCTCACGAAAAAATCTACGGAAATGCACATATATATATTTTTAGAAATAGTCAAATATTTATAATTGCAAGAATAAATTATATTAACAAATTCAAAATCCTGACGCTAAACAAATTCTGTGGCCAGATTCGGAATCAGCGCGAAAAAACGTCGGAAATCATTCTTATATATCTCAATGGATCAAATCTCACAGATCTGTATAATTAATAAATAGCTATCGTGAATTCTAATTCTAATTTAATTATTAATGGTACGTTTAGAAACAGTTTCATTTTTGCTAATTGTTATTTGCGGTATTATAAATAATTTAAATAATTTTTTGTTTATATTAATAAATTTAAATTCATCGAAATTATATTAAAACTATATTAAAAATTCTCTCATTAATATAAATGCAATGAGTGTTCATTAAAAGTAATAAAAACTATCATTTAAAACCCTATCTTTCATGACGTTTATCGTTCACGAAGAAAATGCAATGTATGCCATTAGAGAATCATGTCACGTTATTTAATCATTTTTTATTACATTCTATAAATGTAATTCTTTTTGCATTACTTTTTTGTGTGATATTTTACGTGATACTTTATATTTCATTATAAACTCAGGTACGCGAGGTATTATCCGCGAGCGGTACCAAGAAAGGCTGAAATAAGTAAGAAAAAATTTGCCATGAAATCCAGATGATTCTCCGAATGCTCATCGTCTTGCTGCTTTCCTCATACCCGCTTTAATCGGGAAACGGCATGGTTAAACTACGTCAGATAGCGACAACGGGGGAACAGGCGAGATGAAGTGAGGCGGGAGGTAGGAAGGAAAGAGGTCGTTCAGCGCGCGGAGACAGCACGATAGTCCCTAAAGTATATTTGCATTTGCATTCGGTAATTAAACTCCCTCCGTTTCCGCGATACTAGACTACCTCAAGCTCGTTCTTATCGGAGTTTGTCGAAGAAGAGCAATTGGTCGGCTCGAGGAATTCCAAATGGCTTTCTCGTGCCCGAGGCACGTGACCAAGTTATAACGGCCGGAAGTCAGCGAGATACAAAACTGTCTAGTGATCCGCGGTGATTAATCGTTTCGTTCAGTCAAAGTTACTCCACGTTCCATTAATTAAGTAATTAAACCGCTGTCGCTTCGCCTCCAGCATCAAGATTGACATGAGATTTCGTACGAAACAGATCGGCGAAGAGATTCTTGTTACAATTTGCGTTTAGTTACCATTCTGCTGCTGTTTCGGAGTTACGAAAGCGGAGGCGTATTCGGAAGCGTATTCGGGGGGAGGGGGGGGGATCTGATTTTAATTTCACAATGTCGACGATGTGTACAAAGTTGTTAAAAATCAGGGTATATTTCTGCTTTGAAGTATCATTATTTGATAAATTGTATTTCTTAAAATGTGTTTTTTTTAAATAGCAAGTTGTTGAGTTAATAATATAAATGAGACAGCACATGAATATTAATTGTATTTTGTTGAAATATTATGCATGCGTAAATCAGATAAAAAATAAAAGATGAGAATCTCGCTCTAAACCTCACTACGTGCAATTTATTGAATTTATCTTTCGAAACATTATACGCTTAATTATTTTTCTCTCGAGTATGCGTGTGCATTAGTATAAGTTAGTAGTTTGCATGCTGATTACTGATATTATGTAATGACTAGATGTGAAATTAGTAATCATAGGCGCAATCATATAAAACGGTGATACGTAAAAATTCATATTTTATTTTCTCTTCAATTTCACGTTTAAAACCGTCAGTATCGGACATGAAATGCGCACACGAATGCACATGATTTCATCCGAATCGGTTAAAAATTATGATTTTAATGACGAAAAAAAGGAAATGTGAAGAGAAAATTTGAGTAACACAAGTAGTTAATTAAAAGTTATATTTTTGTGATGCAATTCACTTTCAAGCAGCAACACGTTGCGAGGAGGCGTTAACCGTGACCATATTGCATAATCATACATTATTCCGCTTGCATGATTTTAGCGCAGAGATTTTAATTCACGTATCGTTTTAGAGTCTATTTTAGACGATTTATTATTCGTGCTAGAATTCGAGATAGAATTCTATTTATGATTTTATGTACTTCGGAGATGTAACACAAAACAAAAATAAATATTTGCAAAGAATCAGAATATATGCATATATAAAATGTATACTAAAATAAACACACGTATTAAAATACATGTCAAACAGAATTCAAAATTCTGCTTTGAAATACAAAAATGAATTGTAAAGCCAAAGTGGATTTTACGAAAATTTTTCTCTTTCGCATATGGAGTTAATTGCACGGAATTCTGATTGTTTACAAATGTATTATGTTTTTAACAGCATTTCGCCTACGAACGGCGTCATTTATATTACATTTTTTTACACATAGATATGGATACAAAGATATGGTCTCGGTGTCAGAGATACCCATACGCGCGTTTTTATTCCGCGCAGAAGTCGGGGAATCCACTCGATATCCCATGTCTACGATATCGGCAAAGTTGGCCACGAGAGACCGAGCCTACTTGGCAGATATAATAAAAAGAGAAATATCGCAGGGGCGGAGGCGAAAAGAGGCGCGAGGCTGCAGCGAGAGCGGTATGCGCCGCAGCCCGCGGCTACGCGCTGTAAAATGAGAAATGCATGAGAAAGCCGCAGGGTAAAGGACTTACCATCGTGGGAGTCATAGAGGTAGATGATTTTCTTCCAACCGTAGTATCGCACCGTGTCGATGATAGCGCGATGGTAATCCGGTCGCATACTTATGGCGAAGTCCAGGAGACCCGAGGATGGTGTCAGGACCTGGATACACAATAATCCCCGTGCATTTCCGACGTTCTACGATCATGGCCGTTGTGAAATTTTCAACAGGCAGTCGTACGTCATCCACTTAACGCGCTGCCGAAATTAATTCTACTTAGGAGAGGGAAAGGATGCTCCGTCGAAACTTTAATCTGAGTCGGTGCAATCGAGCTCCTACCACTTGTGAATTCTCTTTGAAACTTAATTCCTCGCGAATGTGCAACTGGTGCATGCGCGTACTGATTTACTACCGAAATATATGCCTTTTGATACTAATTCCAGTTGTCGAGTCTCGACTCGGCTTTTTCTCGTAAAACATTTATAGCACTTTAGATATGCACTGCGAGATTTTCGAAGGCAAATTAAATTCTACGAGGTATAGCAATTTAGAAATTTCCTTTTAAAATAAAATGATGCTACTTTTATTGAACCTTCCAGATGATGTTGAAAGGGAATAAATGCCGCATCACGTTTGAAAAATTAATCATCGTCCAGCTAGAATGATCATATCCACGTATTGAATTTCCGATGGTATGGTACCGATAACGTCTCTCTTTCTTTGAAAGCGAGACAGCGATGCAAACGCAGTGCAGGCAAGGATCTCATGGAAATTGAAAAAGGATTTTCTTTATATAAATGGCCGTTCCTGGCGAACCGTAATTGGCCCAAAAAAAAGGAGTAGAAAGCCGAGGCGTCGAATCAGCATTACCGCGCGATTACCATTTAAACGACATCGATGTTCGTTACGCGTATATATATATATATATATACTTATATTGCATGGAAATATATCGTGGGAAAAATACACACACAACGATCGAAATACTCACGAGTCCGACGTCCGTTCTATAGCATAGTGCGATATCAGTTTACAACGGCGCGATAAATGCGGCCCCCGCAATTCGAGCCGGCGAATAAATTTTCAGCGAGCCAATTCATTTCGAAATTCAAATTGTAATATGTATACCGTATGTATCGCATACATATTTACGTATTTGTATGGATGATCGTGTCGACCAAATCCATCATCATGCATCTCGCAGCGCCGCTAATTATCAGTTTGCAGCGCGAAACAAAACTATTGATTCTGTACACGACAATTATTGTCAAATGCGCGTACGCACATCGTAACGTATATTTCCCGTTTTTTTCCACAAATTGATAAGTGCGATGGAAAATTTATGCATCGATTATAAGCTGTTCCTGTCACAGACACTTCAACTTGAATGCCAATCTCTCCGCCTTTACATATACGGTTCGACGTAATTTAAATTTGACGAGATTTGAAATTTAATGGGAATTATTATGCAATGTGACTATTAAAAACGTTTATGTTACATACTTCAATGAGCATCAAATACACGAAAAATTCTAAGTTTCAGATAGGTATAATTTTTTTAAAGCAGAACCTGTTTGTACGATAAATTTTTCCTTGTACGTTCTGCTTCAAGGCACTAAAAAAAAAAAACAAATACGCGGAGTGTAAAATATAAGATTGTAATAAAATGAAAGACACACCTAAGAACAGGCTTCATGACTACAAATTAAATTCAAATAAGACTTCAATTCATTTACTTCGCTTTGAGGAAAAGTACTGGCTATGACTAATTGCATAATTTTATTCCGAGCGGAATAAATCGCATGAATTCTTGGAATCAATGATTCCAAGCATTGTTCCATTGAAAAACTGAGAACAATGACAAATATTACACAAATATATATATATATATATATATATATCGATTCAATAAAACATAATTACATTACTATTTTGATATAATTCCAAGAAATTTAAAATGTTTAAAAAAAAAATTAAAAAAATAAAAAGTATGACATGATAAAGAAAGATACGAACTGCTTCTTATGCCATATATCTAAAAGAAAAAGATACGACTTACCTTTTCCGGGAACCAGGGTGTTACGAATGGCATTTGGAATGTGTTGCTGTATGAATGCAGCGTATCGAACGAGTCTGGACTCACGGCGCCCAACATCGAAGATACGCCTCTACTGAACTGGCTGCAGACTGCAAAATATAAAAATAAGGATCGTTATGATTGAAGAAGAAATTAAAAAAAATAATAATTGTAGTCAACATATAAAATAATCCTTTAGAAATGTTCGAAAATACTTGATATCGCAAAATCTTGAGCAAGTTATATAAGTTATATTTATATTAAAGAATTATCCGCACACAATAATAAAATTTGATATTTATTTGAAAAAAAAAGTGACATTTTATAATATAAATCGTTGTTATTACTAGGCATTATCTACGCATCGTTGTTATTTGTAGGCTGTTATTATTTAACATCAACAAATGCATATACTATACTTTATGAAGATCGAGCGACCATTATATGATGGGTAATCTCGTTGACCATTATGCGTGGTCTTCCACAAAGCGCAATAATACCGCAAAAGTGTCAGCTTGCGGGACATACTGAACGCCTGCTGGATAGATCCGTTTTTATTAGCACGGTAGAGACAAAAAGGATTACCAATAAAAACAGCGTATGTGGCGGCCGAGCTACACACAGATCTAAATTTGATTACTACGTTAACAAAGTCGCTTTTAATAACGCAAGATAAACGATTGAGTAGAGAAGATAGCAATGAACGAAAATGTAATATAATATATTTCTCCGTCAACTTACGTTAATATCAATAATAATAGAAAATGTTAATTTTTCAGCTTTCTATCAATATTTCTTGATTATTGATAAAATTAAATTAAATTTTTTTTTATTTTAGAAAACACGGTATCTTGGTGTATAAAAGTTGTTGTTTAAAATTGTAGACGCTCAGTGCATCGAACAAATATTTTTTTTATTTATTCAATATTCAATATAAAATCGTTAAATCAATATTGAAGTTATATTGAAATTCAAGTGAAAATGGTATTAAATAAAAAAATAACATACGGTATATTAATGTTGATAAAAAAAAATAAAGAAGAAAGTTAAAATAGAGTTATATACATATGTATGCAATGTAGAATTATTATGCTGTATTCTGCATGAATTGAGCATGGATTTGCTAATAAGATAACTTAAAACACGATGATCTGTGTGTGTATGTGTTATTTAACCGCAACGTTCGATTGATACGTCCGAGATAAATGGTGATGATGAACAAGCGCGATAAAACGTATAAAAAAACAGGCCATTTCGGAATAGGTGGAAGGAAAAAGAGAGAGTGACTGAGATAGGATATCGGTTGCACCGATTGCGAAGGTGAGGGAAGATCCAAACGGTTGGAAGTGATCCAAAGGGAAGGTATGCGGCGGATAAAAGAGTGCTGGTCGAAGAAAAAGAAACCGGGCGGAGCTGTGGAAGCTGCAACCCCTACAAGTTAATCGCTAAAGAAGAAACTGACAAGACTCGTGGCCGAAGATTTTTGCAACGGTCGTCTAAATGACTAAGAAACGTCGGTATTTTCGATGCTTAATGCGAATAACATTGTGGCCCACTGCGCTTACAAGTCGTAACTCGATAAATGTAGTTAGTCATTTTTTACTTGTTGTTTTTGCTTATTATTTTTTTACTTTTGACTGACGTTTCTTTTCCTCTTTTATTGAAAGGTGCTATTTTAGCATTTTGATTTAATTTAATATCAAATTCCTCTGCAATACATTTGCATCAGTTAACTACATTTAATATTAAGCAACAAAAAGTAGATTCATAAATATTTTATTCTTGTAGACAAAAACTTAATTAAATTTTAATTACTTTGATTTGAGAAAAGAAATTGAATTCTATTTTGAACGTTCGTGATTTGACAAACTTTTCTTTAACTTCAATAAAGAAACCGAAAGTTTATTTAAGTACACAATTGATTACTTTATACAACGAATCACGTTTTAGGCTTCCTCCTTCGATTAAAAAGAAACAGATTCTTTTTTTAGATCTTATTGAGCCTACAAAGGAAATTGCGCATACCCAGGGGGTGGCTTATTAACCATTTCGTTGTTATCATTACAGTACTCGTGTATAATTTCAAGTTACGCGCAGCCTACTTTATTTTAATTATTCTTTTATGCTCGCTCTCACGCTCGGCGTTCGTCCAGGGCCTGGGGTGAAAAAGAACGAAAGGAAAAGAGGAGGTAGAGACGGGCGCCGTTTTTATTTTCGTTGCTCCGCGGCTACCACGTGTACGTGCAGTAGAGCAGAATTCAGAGATCCGGGCGGCACGGTGGCCAGCATTTATTGTGGCCACCCCGAGGGTGCATTTATATTCATAAGCATAATGGGGCATCGTGATATATGCGCCCGCGCCTTGGTTAAGAATGTCCCTTCGCTCTTTCGTCATTATTAATTCCGCGTACCGTCGCCAACATTTTCCGACGACCATAAAAATTTCGCGCGTCTCTTATTATTTGACTAAACGCGCGGCGGGAGGCGCCGCTCTAATCGTAAGTTGTAACTGACGGATGTTATCTTGAGGAACATCCGCGAACAGTATTTCCCTCAAGGAGTATCTGTGCACCTGTGCACTTCGTACTTCGCAACGTACTTGTTACGTTCCTGCCCTATCCGGTTGTATGTACAGTTACACTGTAGTTCCACGCGTTACTACACATTTCTCATGAAAGTATCCGGCACATTCTATAAATTTTGCATCGAATTTCAAAAGTATATATTCTTTAAAAAATTCAGAGACAATTTTTGCCCCATGGATGATGCAGCTTTATTTCGCAGCTTTTGAATCTTTCTTGATTATTGGTAACATTAAATGGGACAACCGAAACTCGAATTAAGTTAAGTAATATGTAGAATGATTTATATTAATAGTTATAAAAACGTATACTATAAAAATTGATTTAAATTTACTTTATGTATAATGTAGAACACGATATTTTTAAAATAAATATTATAATTTTCCATGCATGTGTAAATTAAACACAAAAGTTTAACATAATAAGAAAAAGAAAGAACAAGTATAAAATGATTTGTATAGCTTATACGTAACAGGCAGAAGACATATAAAAAATATGTTTTTAAATTAATAACTTTCTTTTCGAAGCACTTGATCAATTTCGCGAGTCACTGCACGATATGTTAAGTAAAGCGTATGGCAGCAGCATCTTGTCCGCGTAAATTTCTTTTCAGCGTACATAAATTTCACTAAAATTACTAGTTAACGGAATAGCTATAAGATAAGTTATTAAATTTTAATCAGTTTTCTAGATGCTGTGGTATAAACTTAAAGTAAAAAAATTACTCGTTAGTTGAATGCAAAATACATGAATTTATAATAATAAATTCAAAGTAGATATTAATTTTCTTAATATACCAGTTAAAATAATTTTTTAATCAAAGCAGCAATTGGTCAAAAGTATTTCAAGTCAACATGAGCTTTTTTTTGAAGATGGTATTTATTGTGATGCCTGAACAAATAATCGGGAATGAGATCTTATGTTTTTCTGAAAAAAATTGATATATTTAAAACTGAATTATAATACTGTTGTATTAGCAATAGCTGTATTACTAATAAATTTATAACGAAAGAAAATGATTTTTATTATTTTCTATAATTAAAAATCTATAATATTTTTAACATAATATTTAGAGACTTTTAATACCCCAATTTCCTAACGTGCATTTCATATAGAACAACCTCTATACGAAATATTGCAATCTCGACTGTTCGGTGCGTCTATCTTCGTATTTATTTCGATATATCGTGAAAGTTTCAATCGATATACGCAACTCCCGTGTACGGCGCACAATGAGCATACCAAAGTTGCGTCAAGTATGCGAAAGGGATGCTCGATCAGTAGGCAGCAGATGGTCGCAGTATTATCGACTCTATGCATTGGCTCATGACTGAACAAGTTTAGCGTCTATTATTATACTAAATATATCTACTCGCCGCGCAGCCAGCCTGAGTCAGGCTAATGATGCCGGCAAACTTTGCACACTGCACGGACAGGTGTTACGTACATATATGCAGATGCTACTTCTACTATCTAACTTTCGTTATACCTATGCACAGTTGACGGTAAGACACACCTTATCCAACGGCCAGATAATAAATAATTGCGCGCAATATAAAATCTACATTTATCAAGAAAGAATAATTCTAATCATCTAAATTCTGTATGTATACTGCAGAACAATTACATTATTTTCTTCCTCTTCGAAATTTTTCATAACTTGAAATCTTTCCTAAAAATAAATAATTATATTATTTATCAAAATTTAATCGATTAAATCTTATGTTCTAAGATCCTAATGAATCAATTCTCAAATCTAATACGATTCCTGTGTTAAAAATATTGAAAGCATGTTGCAAATGTTGTTGTGTATAATAAACGATTGCAATTCAACTTTGAAAGACTTGAGGAAATTGATCTAAATGAGTGTCAATAACAGGAAATAAGTTTGTTCCGATTCTGATCTCGATTACGAAATCCTGTCTTTGCTTAGTTTATCTTCTGTTCCTTTTAGTCAAAAAGTTTTAGAAGGCCATTTCATAACTTAGAGACAATCAGCGGGAACGCTCGCCAGAGAATATACTCGGAGGTAGACTTGAATATCACGGGTGAAATTATTTTTTACTCGCAAAGTTTCAAGTACCCGTCATAATGTAGCTGGGCGGTCCTCAACTGGGTCACGATGATGGTGTCAGCCACTTTCAGCAGGCAACTAGACAAATCTCATGTCTTCACTCGACAGTATGTAAGACTTCTTCCGCGTAAACTTAGTAAGATTAGTTACGTTGCCGTACTTTAACCTTGGACGCGATAACTTCCTGCCACGGAGACATCCGTATCTTTCAAGAAATGCTATTATATAGACGACAGAGTGTGTGATAATTGGAGTCTTACGATACAGAAATATAATAATCAAAATCGTTTTTGTCAAGATAGCCAAGGAAACACCCACACACACACACACATACACATATAGTGTGTATCACGTCCGTCCTAAGTATCCATTTCAATCCTTCACCAATAGGTAGCTTATTTCGTTAAGCTTGAACTATCATGTATATAACTTAACGATACGACCGGCAATTGTATTTTCGAATCTTGCGACAGGCACGTGAATATCCTACAGATAGATACTTGCACGTGTCGCCGGCATTATATTTAGCAACTGGAGAACAACTAATTCCAACTAGCGTTTACGAACCATTTAACTTGATAACTTGTTCTATCACGCATGTTCCTATTTGTCCTTTAGCAGTCGCGGCGCCCGTGTAGATGTATCGGTGCGCGGAGGTGCGATGCAAATACGCGGGCATGCACCGACCTTATCAGAATTATCAGAGCGCTGTTTCCTGGCCCTCCCGTATCCGTATGAAGTTCGCGTGCACAATAGACAAAGTTTCCGCGACCCAACGATTATCTCGATTTGAGCCGGCGCGCTTGGCGGCGCATGCGAATTCTATAGAAATCGCTAAGAGCGAGATACTCCTAAAGTGGTCGTAAACTCTGCGGAGGACCGCACGCATGTTATCGTATCTAACAGCGTTAACCTACGATCGTCGGGCCAAATAAAACTCGGATACGAATTATGGATACGAACGCGAATCGCCGTGGAAGAAGTGAATCTATTTTTAAACTTGTCGTGATGTGCGCAATCTTATGTAAATGTTCATAAATCTAACGTAAATCGAGTCAAACATTAAAAATAACAGCGGTGAAAAGGGCAGTAGTATAATGATGTTTCCAATTAAAACTTGAAAATGTACGCTAACGAGGAAATGCAGACTTGCGTAGAGTTCGGATGGAAAATTGGGTCAGACCACTATAAAGTTTGCCGGGTTTGCATAAAAAATTCCCATATTTAATATCCCAGTTTTTGCCATCATGTTTTCTTACTTCGACACTTTCTTACTTACACTTTCTTTTTCCTAGTAACGTGTTTTTCGTGTAGACTTCTCATCATCTTTGTTGCATCCTGTATTCTCCTACGGAAAGAACGCTTCAGTTTAATTTAATTTAACAGCAATTATTAACCGGGCGGGCATTATCGCGAAATGAATCAGAACTGGCCGCGTTTTCGTTTGTCGAAATCTCCGGGTGTGGAGTTTTCATTTCGACGGAAGCTGAAAGTCGCGGCAGGAAGTAACCATTATTCTTCTCGGACGATATGTGGGAGCGTAATAACGTCGAGGAATTTTCCGAGGACCGTCCGATTTTCCCGCCCTGCGGTCTCTGGTTTCCCAGCCCACGGATAGTTTTTTCCTCTCGTTTCCCAGCGAGGTGAAACTTTCTTCCCCTTCCACCTCCCCCCTTCTTCCGTCTTCAAACACGTACACGCCGGCGTAAGGATTCTGCTGTGCGTGAAAGCAGACGGGGCACGAAGTCGACGAGGAGCTTGGGAGGAATCTTATTGTAGTGGGATTTAAGAGAATTCAGCACGGTACGAAATTCTGAACAGGTCTGGTCTTGCTTAGAAGCGTGCACTTCTAGAAGCGAAACACCTTGCGGGCATCTCGACAAGGGTCTGGCGAAATGCGTTGACGAGGGTGAAAGTAGCATTTGTATCGACAAACTGGAATAAAGAGCTAGTGACAGTTGCAAGTTTGCTCGCGTGCATATTACGTATATTAAATATATTATTATACGATTTTAACATTTTATGCCACTCGCATTAATAACACTATATAAACATTAAAATCTAGTCATAGAAAGATGATTTTCGTTAATTAATATTCTTAGAAAAATTAGAAACCTTGAATGTATCAGTTTTGAGAGTCAAAAGCCCTTCTGTGCAGTATAAATTCCTAAAAAAATAATCGATTTCGCGCGGAAAGATACTCGATCCGGTAATCGAGGTTAACCGTTCACTCTTCTGTCTCGTTTTCCAGAGGATCGGACGCGGTAAGAAGTATTCTGTACCTGACAAAGTTTCAATGGTAAAAGAAGGATAAGGGGGAAACTTATCTAAGGAAGAGTGTGTGTTTAGACAGGTTATCCTGATTTAGATGGAAGACTATTGTATATATCAAAATCGTCGAAGTTATTTTTTAGTTCCTGAGCGAATCGTCGATAGCGGCGATTGCGCCTGTCGCAATTTATTTACCGTATTACGCGCGTCAGCGGGTTAAAGTAAACGGCGCTTCCGTAGCGTTATCATGTAATTAAAATGCTAGTTGGCTCCGTTTGGCGACACCAACCCCCCGGTACGGTCGCGCAAACGAAATTCCTTCAGCCGTCGCGGCTCTTTTATGCGTTATTAAACGAAGTGGAACCGAAAACATCTATTCTCTCGCTGAAATTTTCTATTACTTTCCACTTCGCCAGTAACCTCCTTAATTAATGCATTCACGGACCATTCATATCCTTTTCTGCAACGCGCGTTATATAAAGCTCAGAGAACTTATGATTCTTGAAGAAAAGAAAGGTACATTCTCCAAAGAGCAAAGATAATTTTGCATAAAATTAATGCCACTTGTTCTCAAGTGTCCCAACAAATCATTGTTAAGCCGTAATTACGCGACGACCTATAAACGTCATTTATACACCGACACACAGCTTAAAGTATACTTTAGAGCATTGCCGTCCAACGTAAAATACATTGTCACGTACGTTGTCACACGTAGCTGTATAAAGCCGCATTTAACAGGATTTTTGGTAGGTCATGCATAAAGTTGTCATGATAAAGTGAGAACTACATGAGAGCAGGCGTGAAAGGGAAACTTCAGCTGAACGCGTAGTCCTCAAATAAACCTAGAAAATATAAACATGTATACTGTAATGAAAATACTATTGTAGAAGTGAAACATCGCCTTAGATTTTCTGACACGTTTAAAGTTTATAATTTTTTTTTAGAATATTAATTCACGAAAATCATGTTTCTGTAACTTGATTTTAATGTTGTTATTAATGCGAGTGACATGTTTTACAAATCGTTTGTAAAATCATTAATTAAATTGTAATTTCTTTAATAAAAATTTTTTAAATCAAAATTTGCGCAGAACAAAAACATATTAATGAAATTTTTATTTTACTTTATTTTTACTATATGATCGGATAAAAATAAATGTATTCATCATATGGAATGTAATATATAAAAATCTACGTCGTTTATATTATATCCTTCTTTTAAAGAGATTTGAAGGTTCGTATATAAACTTTGAATTATTTATTTCTTGACGCCAGAGATAAACGGATAAACATCATTTATTTCTTGACACCAGAGGTAAACGGAGATAAATTTTTAAGTACGCTAGAGAATTTCGTTATGCATGATAATGGTGCGTTTCAGCTCGTGAGCGAAACGCGATTCTTTGGCGAGGTGATCGTGCCGAAGATTAATCACGCAGTGACACTAGTCGAACCCCCCGCGCGTGTCGCGTTTTCTCGAGACAAACGATTGGTGGTAGCCGTATTCGTAGATTCTATCGCTCCGACGATAAAACCGTCGGGTCTCCTTCGCCATTCTATTTGTAAGGGCGCACCCTCGCTTTTACCCCTTTTCTCAAATCTTCCCTGTTCAATCGGAACTGGCCCTCCCTCCCTCACTCTCGTCCTTCATGATGTTTCCTCTCATTCCTCCTCTCTTCGGTTCCTCCCTTTTTTTTCGCTTTGCACCTCGAAAAGACCAGTAGTCGGCTTGCTACAACGGCCCGAGGCTACAATCGGATTTGTAAGCTTGCTCGTGCGAGGAGAAATGCGTCTGCACATATACACGTAGGAATATCGACAGTGAGTAAGCCGAACGAATCATTGGGCCGTAACACACGTCCTCTGTCACGAAAAAAACGATCACTTGCGTCATACGTAGACTTTACCAAGAAAACGTCGATTATTATCTAGGGAATGCTAATTCTCTTTTGCGAAATTTAAGATAGAAGATAGAATTTAGTCACCGCAATTTGCGATATCATTCACGTATCTCGGCCCGGAGTTTAAGCCATTTGCTCTACATTATTTATGCGGACTTTCATTAATATAATTGAATTTAAAAATTTTAATTGACGAGTTCTCACTGTAATGGCATTAAACAAATGATCACGACGGCGAATTTGAACATGGTGTTTAAGCGCGCTTAAATTGTTCCTTATTTCTAAAATTATTCCTTATCTCTGGCACTTAAAAGTTACTTTCTGCAAAGATAGGAACAAATAATTTTTGGCGTAGAGAGAATTTTTTAAATGACCGGATAGGTGGTTTATCGAGCATAAGGGCGCCTTCCGACGCGTGTATTTGATCGAAGTATTTTGTGTTGTGTTTGTGGCACTTATGAGTTACTCTGTGCGAAGCTAGAAATGGGACAAATTATTTAAAAAAAAATCGCCCCTGGAACGTTCCAAACTTTAACCAGCTGTGCGGTTATCTACTTTAAGATTAAAAATGGTCATGAATACAGATTAATGTTTATGCATACACAAACGATGTTATCGAAACGGTATATTATGAAATTTTTCTCAATGGACGTGAAAAATATTTTTGCTCAGAAAAAAATTTAATTCAGGATGCTCTCTGTAGTAACACTCTGAATTTCAATGCGATGTTTAGATTCTTAATTGACTAAATTTTTATAAAATTAAAAGAAATCTCTTTATAAAAAGTAAAAATAATTCAAATAGAATCACGTCTCGCATTTCGCGCATACTTTTCTATAAATGTTTTGCCCTACTGCACTTTTTATTTCTCATGTCACATCTGAACAAATTTAATTAGATGAGAGTGCTCCATCCGTAGCTACGATCTCTCAAACCGCATACATGTCGAAGAGCATTAAACTGGGTGATCAGCTTGATCGTAAACGTGACCGGAAATCAATCTTAGTTGAGCCGTGACCGCGTACGCAAACCATGCTCTATACCTCTTAGTATCATGAACTCTTTGATGAAAGTTTAATTAGTTTATTCGAGATGTAGATAATCATAATAATCGAGTAAATCCAATTTACATATTTCTTCGTTCTCCTCCACCTCGTCGCTCCTCTCATTTTCGCTCTCGCATTGTTCTAATCGCAAGTATCGAGCTGTTCGTAACCACACAAACAAGATCGGATTTGCAAACTTCGAATAGAGGAATATGTATGATCCTGTACATAGGCGAACATCAAACGCAGGCAAATCCAGTGAGCCATTTAACTGTGAAGAGCAAGAGCTCGACTTAGGTATCGTGGCTTTAACGCAAATAGATAGCCCAGATATTACTTCATCTCCACAAAGGTGCTATTTATTCCCGTACAAAATGTTCGGAATAAAGTCAATGGTGTACAAGTAATGATATCGATGGATGATTAATTTCGCAGAAGCGGGCCATATCACTTAACGGCCCGAAATTGAATTGATGAAAAGTGAATAAAAAGATATTGCATTGGCAGAGGAAACTAAAATTTTGACCACGTTCCTCTTTGATGTGGGATTTAATTAAACGCGGTCGTTAATTTTTGGCTTCGCCCCGTACGTGGTATCATTTTTCCGCGGTTTGTGTTCTCTTACAAGTGAAGAGGTAATATTCCATTTAGTACGCGAGCTCACGCATGAGTTTTTATAAATTCACTTTGTAGCAGGAAACACATGCACGACTCTAATCCCGGACATACCTATGGACATTAAAGTAGTGGGAAACACACCGCCGTCATTTGCTGCCGCACATCATCCTGCTGCAAAGAAACGGGAAAAACGTGGATTCGCATGCAAATGCAACTCCACGCTCTTCTTTTGACACTCTGATTTTCCTCACTCTCCCGTTCTCGCACGATCTCCATTTTTCGTATTTATCTGCATGCACGTGGATACATACATTGCATATACGCGTAACATGAATAGATCTGTCTATACGCATCAAACATATTCCCATTTATCACGCTCGGATCTCATCGCCTTCCGTTTCCATCTCTGAAGGGAGCTAATGCTTCTTTATCTGTTCCTTTCGTCTAGTCGCAAACTATTTTTTTTTTTCATCTGACAGGCAGTCGACAAGCGGTAGGCGGTGATTAACATGAGAAAGGCTCTTTCATTTTCGCCATATATATCACGGTAGGAGATAATAAGGTCTCCATTCAGTTAACAAGGAGTATTATGTTTACCGTGAAATATGTGGAAGTACATGAAGTGACATAAAGCTGTGAAATATTGATCGTACGTCCAAACTCGAGATGACACTATCACAGGCAGATATATCGCGTGAATACGGTTGAAAACCTGCTGAGAGAGCGGGCTTTCCAAAAATTATCGGCTGGTAGGGGGTAGGGAAGGGGAGGGAGGGAGGGTCAGCCAAGTTCGAAATCGAATGGCCGAAATTCTCGATATCGGCGAACATACGTAGGACCCTTATAAGACCGTTATCGGCGTCGTTAAACCGTCGAGTCTAATAGCGATTTCGATATACTTGGGATCGTGTCCCGGTCCCCATCGCCGGGATATCCGCCCGCGAATCCGGGTCCAGCAGACACCCTCTTTCGTGACCTGTCGCAGGATTTGCCACCCCAATAAAAGGATTAACGGAACGAGGGTTAATCCTATTGGAAGGACCGCTCTCACACTCTTCGTGTTCTTCCCCTCCCGACTGCTTCGCTTCATCTCTATCCGTATTACGGTCTCGCTGCTCTACCTATATTGCTGTCTGATTAGTGGCTCTGTCCCGTTCCATTGGTCAGGAACTTCGACGTCGATAACGAACAATTATTTTCGTTTAAACTGTAACCTCGTACTTACCTATCGCTCCAATTTCGATTCGACACGCGAGATAATTTGTAACGTAATTTAACAAGCGAGCTAAGCGTATAGCAGTGGTCAAACGTATCTCAATTATCAAATAATAATATCGAGAATAATATTAAAAAATTTCTTATCTAGTAAGTTTGTAATTAATAAAAAATTCGAAAAAAATAATAATTAAAATAAAAATTATGTTTACAATTAATTTGGAAGATATAAGTACAAAGAAACAAAAAAGAATCTGTAAATTGTTAATAAAAAATTACTCCATCCATAAAATATGACAAATACACACATTTATATTAGTTGCATAACTAATTTTCATTTTGGTCTGAAATATAAAGAACTGTATTAACTGTATTAACTTAATAGAAATATACAAGGATATACAAGCGAAGTGGCAAGCAATATTTATATGTATGTCGCGCGCAAATAATATACAGAAAAGAGCATACATATTTTATGTATACCTATGTTACATACGCATGTTCATATTACATACTTGTAATATGAAGATATACAAGATTATCGTCTGACATAGTTGGTGCGGTGCGAAATATATGGCAGCTAGGGTCGAGGAAGTTTTAGAGAGAATCTATAGGGATATGATCGTATATCGAAAAACGATTAAGAATAACCAAACCGGGCGAATATGAGCCAGCCGTAAATTTTCCCAGCAGGATTTGTTCCATTAAATGTGGGGATTATTATTATCGAGAAATATTCAGGATTTCAGTCGGTTGATCGATTGTGTCGTATTATGTTTACAATGACAGGAGTCCCGCGATACTGCGCCGGTTAAACTAACGCTATCACGGTTTAATTAGATTTTAATTGTTGTGATGCAATACACGTAATCCGTAGTCTTGATGACGTATGTTTGATAAGAGATATTTGGTTTGCATATATTCGCAAAATTTTTAATAGATATTTACATTCGCAATATTTGACTATCCTCAACGAAATCACATCAAGCAGTTTTTTGTAAATATTCTTTCGATGTTGTAAGAACATCACTAAAAATATATATATCACTAAAGAAATATTAAATTGAATCAGATTGTGCAATGACTTTATCATCGTTCAACTAACACATTCACTTTTATTTCCGCAGAATAAGCAACGAAGTAAAGACTAATGTCGCGCGCAAGGCAATACCGTGCAACTCGGTAATCCGTATCGATTGATTCTCGTCGCGTTCAGGAGCTCGCGCGATGCCGATTTTAATTTTGCGCGTTTGGAGCAGTCGTCGTAGAAAGGAAGTCACATTGGCACGAGGGCGAAGGTGGAGGAAAAGTGTCGCGATATTTTATGGGAGAAACTCTTCGTCCTTTCCCGTTTTAAAGCCTCTTACATTTTTTCCTCTTTCAGTAGCTTCTCTCCCTCTCTTTCTCTCACATTCGATTCTGTCTCCACGTTGCTGTTTCTTTTTTGTCTATCTCGCCTTCTTCCCCCCATCTCTCTCTCTCTCTCTCTCCCTCCCCCTCTCATCCCTCGTCGACGCCCTCGAAAGCTCTTTCTGCTCCAGATATTCAGGCTGGGAGAGCGGGCGGTTTCGGTTGTAGGTGGTTTGTGAATTACGAGACGTCGTGGAGAGAACGCGAATAGCGTGGAAATTGTACCGAAGCGATAATCCAACGTTCGGAATGTACGTAGTTACCGCATGCACAGTGATATACACGCGCGCGCACATTCGCCAAGTGTAAGAAGATTATAACTCGCGCGTAGGTGAAAACAAACGACTCGAAGGTACACACGTAATACATTTTAAGTCGCGTAATAGAATCACAAGCGCACATATTGCCGCTCACGACTGCCGTTTTGATTTAAGCATGTACCTAAATCAAATCATTCGAAACGTAAGCAGTCTTTAATTAATCGGTAGAATCTATTTGTTAAAGAGGAAAATCGCGCGCGCGCGCGTGCGTTATCGACGTGTCTGACTCAATGCTTAGTTTAATTCGAAAGCTTTACATAAGTTTATTGAAATATAAATGAAAATATTGGTGTACAAAAAGCTATTTCAACGCAATACGTGCTGAAAGTCTAAAGAAACTTAACAAATATATTAGTATAGATATTTAGAATTATTTTTACGCAAGAGCGCCGACAGCGAGTTACCATTTATAGATGTAATAAAATGTTTTATAACCGGAAGAGTATACATTAAAGTTTACTCAACTTTAGTGCATAAAAGAAAATCCGAAATAAGAGAAATGTTTCCCTCATATATTGTCTTATATTATATCTTTCGTAAAAGAAATTCCTCCCGTAGAAATAATCGTCTATAAAGTTGGGCTTTTATGTCTTTCAAATAATGGGATTACGGATAGTAAAACGGTATTAAAAAAAAAATAAGTAAAAGGTAATGCGTATACAGTAACCAGATACAGCAACCGGATGCAACGTGAACGGAGGGGGATGAGGCAAACGCGATCGATCGTGTAAGATAAAGGTACACGTAACTTTGAAAGATCTGGAGAAGTCGCGTCAAAGTTTGTACGTCGCATTTCAATACTTCTTATTCGGCAAAGAAGCGAAAAATTCCGGACACGCTTCAGCCAGCGCTTTTTTGATGTCCAAGTTTACCGTGGCCGCGAAGGGAGGGGGATAGGTTCATCTTGGAAACGCATTTCCGGTCGGGCCGACAGCCCTTCGACCTTTCTTGCTAAAACTTGGACGTTCTGTCCCTCGTTTCGGCGAGACCGAATTCCAGCGAAAAGTTTTCGTCGGCGTCGCGGTAAATGCGAAACTTCTTCGCTTGTTTCTCCGGACAAGGGATTCACATCGTTGGACTTGACGTTCATATCCGTCGTACGTTACAATACATGATACAGAAACGGTTCGTTTTTAGCGGTTACATTGTAGCCGTTTATGGTATATTTATAATCAATGTCATATTACACAATATTTAAAATTAATGGCCAACTTTAATGTTTGTGAAGGCTATATATAAAATCTACATATAGGATTTATTAGATATTTAGTTAGGATTATTTAGTTTAATAAATTTGGCGTAATACACGTAATTTTAGATATTTTTAAATTATAATTACATGTTTATTTCTTGATATTTAATATATATCATTATGGACGAAGTGGAAGCTCAAAATGTCCCTTGCAAGTTGTTGATTTAGGTAGAATATCATTTCAAGCAACTTTATGTTCTAGTGGTACATTCGACAACTTCGATATACGATAAAATGCAAAAGTTAATGTAAATACTGAATTCCATCCAACCTGCAATTTAATATCTAGTCGGAGAAAAGAAGTCGGAGCAAGTTTCGCGATTCTCTTCCTTATTCTTCTAAACTTAGAGCTCCTCGTATACATCGTATAAAATACGAGAAAAGAAATTGTTTGAATTAATTTAGAATAATGTTATTTCATTTTTCATTTGTTCCTCAAATTGCCCCTCGATATATTTTTAATTCGTGAATAGAGTGTTTATGTACTCCGCGCGTCATGATAAAAAGAGATTTTTCCATTGAAGAAATTCACGACGTAGATGCGCGAGAAGCGTAAATAAGCAATTGCGCGATAACTCGCATTAAATCCGGAACTGCTATAAACTTTTAATCACAGCAAATGACATTTCGCTTTCGAAATATTACGCGACCCGCGCCCTTTCGTCCCCGCTAAAACTTGAATGTCCCGACGTCGACGTCGCGGTAGAACCGAATTCCAGGGAAAACTTTGCGTCGGCGTCGCCGTAAATGCAGAACTTCCCCGTTCATTTCCATAAAGCCAGTGCCACGTCACTTAACCTCGGCGAGGAGGTATATATATTTTAGGTGCACACGTGGTACGTACATACGCGTTTATATATGTGTATCGCATCGCGCCGCGCCGTCTCTCGTGCCGCGTTTGTCTTCATTCGAGCCGGTAGGTGAAACGACGGGAAAAAAAATGGTGCGGCAAATGGGCGGAAAAATGGTCGAGAAAATGGTCGTCTTCGCGATTACCGGTAAGAGGAATAAATCGTGCGAGCACGCGCGCCAAACAGATCGGGTCGAATTCCGTTAATTTTTTCGCCGACGCAAATAACGTGCATTCTCTCTCCGTGAGGAACGGTCTCTTGTCGCCTGGTCGCGTTCTCGTGTCCCCGTGCAATGCCCACTTTACGTGCTTTTCCAGCCCCTGTAGCTGCGACACAAATTTTACATCTACTCGCCCCCAATATCAAGCGTATTATTCATATACGTTATATATAATTGCTGCAAAATTATCACCGATTCCAAAACTTTGATATTTTTATATACGTCTATTATCCTATTCCATTTTATTCTATTTAAGAGTAACGTTGCGGTTGCCATGGATCAAGATCTGTGTTAAAGCTTGTAGATCACGAATGCTGGCAAATTTTCTTAACACGTGACGTATGATCTGATACACGCTGACAGAAAATGCGTCGTTATAACGAGATAGAATTGACATATCGAACTGCGATACCGTGACAGATGAGATTCGTACGGACTGGCGTCGGTACGGGAACGAAATAATTTTTCCCAATTTTTCATAAAGCAAAAAATTCGATCTCTCCCCTCCTCCCCTCCCTCTCTCCCTCTCCCTCCCTCTCTCTCTCTTTCTCTCTCTGGCCGGGACGATAAGGATTCCCGCATAAATCGCCCTGCAAGAGCGAGACCGCGTTATCGAGCCAGCGACAGTATGGCCGAGCACGAGCGACCCCTGATAAAGTTCTGTCATTTTTATCGGCGAGTCGCTCGCAGGTTCGTTAAAAAAAAAACGAACCGTCGGATCAGGCTCGTCAAGCTGGATTATCAGAACGCGCTGGCTTTGCAACGCGGACGGCTGCGCGATTATCCGCGCGACGACAAAGCGCGGCACAAATCTCATTTTAGAAAGTCGCGCGCGACGAGTGTCAACCGTTCTTCCATGGCCGCGTCTCGGTAAATTACGATTGCCGTGCCGATCGAATCCTTTGTTTCGGACGCTTCGTTTACAGCGCGTGTCGCTACTCTCTAACGAGGACAGAAATAAAATCGTCCCAATTCCCGCGAGTCTAATTTCATTGTAGCGTGAATGAGCGAAACTGCATTTTCGCGTTTATTTGCTCCGATAACACACCGTTTTCGGGACGTTCAACGTTTTTGCGGACAATTCGACGAAAAGTTATTTACAATCGTAAGCGTATATTAATTTGATATTTGCTATAACTAGGAAATAAATTCTGTTAATAAAGAATTATTAAAGAAAAAGAATGGTAGGAAGAGGTAATTTTTTTATGAACGAAATGATAACGCGTATTGGAACTTTCTTCAATATATTAACGCATTTTTTTAAAATAAAATATTATCTACCATCAGTAGCATGTTTCTACGAATATCATAGTTCCCTTTTGTATTTCTGCTTAGCCAAGCAGACCGTAGAAATGGCATCCGGTTTATGGTTTGAGTGACATACTATGAAACCTCACATCAATTAACAGCACCCACCGTCGTTAGCATAGAGGACCGCTGTACCGCTCATAAATTAACGAAACAATTAGCCTTAACGCGCCGTCGTCGGAATCTTATGAAAATGCAGGACAAAACGCTTCCCTAGTATCACACGACTTCCGCGGTATTCGCGTTACGGTGGTCCCCTGCAAATTCCGTCCGCGGAAACGCCCGAGGGTGATGGGGGCGAAACTGGCCGGGATTACCGGGCCGCGAATGACGGCGAAAGGCTAAGGAGAGAGAGAGAGAGAGAGAGAGAGAGAGAGGGAGAATTGCGAGTGTGGGTGAGGGTCGAACATTAGAATTCATGCGGAGACATTTGCGGTCCGGCTCCTAACGACCGGGTGTAAAAAGCCGGTCGAAGCCGCGAAGTGGAAGGTAAAGCAGGTTGGACGAAGACAGTTAGACAGAGAGGAAAGGACGAAACTAATGGCAGGGGGCACGGTTATGCGGAATGAATAAAAAATGATGTGTTTGAAGGGAAGGAAAACGTGAGGGAAATGAGGGTACGCGTGAAATCACGTGCCTGTTGCAATAGCAATGAATCGCCCGCAATCTCGTTATGGATAGAAAGACCGATTCTCTCAATCTTCTTGTTTTCTCTTTCTTAGTCTCTTACTGTTTAATAATACCTCATCATTTCATCATTTATTAAATTTGTATCTTATCAGTTTCATCATCGGCTCAAAGTAGTTTTCTTTAATTTTAATATACATATATGTATATACTGTGTATATTATATACAAATATACTTATAATTTTTCCAAAAATATAAAATAATGAGAATTAAGAATTTTTTAATAAATTGATAATAAAAACTAAAAGAATACCAAAAATATAAAATTAATAAAAAATTTAATGACATTTAATAAGAAATTTAATAAAATTATGTTTGCATAAAACAATACATAATGTTAATGGAGTGAATATAATAACGGCATAATAATTAAAATGTAATAATTAAAAAAAATAGCGAATTATACAGATTAAATAAATAATAAATGTTACGATTAATTAATATGGAAAATTAATGAAAATTGTGGGAGAGCGAGTAATCGTACGTTGCAAAATACATTGAATATCTTATCATTAACTTGCTTAATGTTTTAACAATGTTATTTGTTAATTAACCAATAATATAGTGCAATTGCTAGCAGCCATGAAAGTATAAAAAATTATAATAATGACGAAATGGCATAATATGAATAAAAGATTGCATAGTTGAAACGAAATAAAGTGAGCAGATGAATTGCAGTTTAAACCGTGCAGTTATACCACCGAAAAATTTAACGTGACATGACTACTATAAAAGATTGCCTTTTTAATAAAAATATGTCATATTAAAAAATTGCTCGTTTACGTTATTTTAATAATTATTTAAAATTTTTTTAACTAACTCGTAAAACACTGTGCGCTGACTATTATGTATAAAATCGAGAGGGGCGAAATGTGCTGAGTTACATAAATTTACTGACACGCTGAATTCAGTCTGACAAGCGTAGCGTACAATAATATCATGTGCAATCACATTAATTATCACGAGCGCGCAAAATCGAAAGGCAAAATTAGATATCAAAATGGGATTGAACCGAGGATTATTATTCTCACATTGCGTTTCCCAAAATTACAGCCATTAGTCAAGCGAAGAGACGAGGACCTAGCGGGCGAGCAATTTTTCACAACGAGTCTGCTGTAACAAGATTTGTTTATTTGTGAACTGAACGCGAGACTAAAACGGATGTGACGAAACATCCATCATGCTCGGCAGAAAAATGAACGTGGAATGTAGCCGCTGCCGGTATTCACAACGAGGGCAAGTGTAGAAAATGAAGACAGCTAGAATATAATATAGGCGGTATCCGAGAAGGAGATGCAAATGTACCCATACCTATTTATCCGTGGAACGAACTCTGGACAGAAGTTATACGAGGGGACGAGCGACGGATAGAAGTTATACGAGCTTGCGCCGAGTTAAGGACGAGCTTGAACTTTCCCTAGTCGGAATGCGCCTCGGCTTGGTCGCGGGAGCTCGAGCTCGTTAGGTATATCCGCACTCGTAAGTACCTACGATTGCATAGAAACCAAATAAGGATAGAGACTGAGAGTACAATCGCAAAATCCCTTCTATTGTAGGATGTATTCTGCCTTTTCACGACGTCTGCACGTCCTCCTTTGACGCCGATGGCACTCGTGACTAATCCACCATATTGTCGAATTGTTATTCCTGCGCGAGCTGTCCTTTTGCGAGAACACGATGGAATAGCTAATAATAAAATATTTCGCGCACGCGCACGCATATTTGCGTGTTTATGTATTTATGCGTGTATTTACGTGTCTATATATTTATAATATATTAAATATTCAATAGTCCAGTAAATATCAAAATGTTAGAATTTTGAATAGCTCTAGCGTTATTATCGCTATTATTCTATAAAGGCATTCAATTTTAATTATATAATATATTTGTTCGTAATCTAATAATTATTAATATCTAAAATATTCAAAATGTTAGAATTCTTGATATCTTTAGTATTATCAGGGCCATTATTTTAGTTATTCTAATACGTTAAACGCCAAACTTTATATAGTCATATTATATATATGTATATATATATATATATATATATATATATATATATTCTTCATAGTCTCTTTCAATAATGTCGACTTCGCTGTATGTTCTAATAAACTATTCTGAAGTACGTCGAAGAGTTTTCACAAAAGAGCAGTAAGTGAAATTCGAGTCTCTCGTCAGGAGAAGCCGCGCTTTGTGCGAAACGCCTTCTAATTCTGGCGACAAGAGTTCCTACTGATTTCCCTTCCTGTTGCCGTAACCATCCCGCCGTAATTAATGTACCACGGTACTCCTTCCATCGAAGGGAGGATCAATTTTAAGTTTAACAAACGAGCTTGTAACGTCGCAGACAGTGAAGCCGACCCACGCCGTTCTCGTTAACTTTCGCACCGCGTTATAATCATAAATTGGCCAATGAGATGGCAATATGCTGGATTATCGGTGATTAGCCGTGGAGCGTGCTACTTTTCCTCAGCCCTGGATCGATAGACCCTGAATGATCGGAAATGGCTTTGAACGATGACTTTCATGTTTCTGAATCTAATAATATGTACTTTAAAGATTATATACATATATATATATATATATATATATATGTATACATAGTGTTATACTTGAAAATTTTATGAAATTACTCATTTAATTATGCATCTAAGCAAAACAGAAATGTATATATTAAATATATATAGCGTTACACATGAAAATTTTATGAAACTACTCGCTCAATTATGCATCTAAGCAAAATAGAAATGTGATTCAATATGTATATGCATATAATGTATTTTAAAAATATTTCTAAAACATTTCTTTTATATACGCACTAACATATGTATGTCGTTTATAATTACAATACATTTCCCGTTTCTTAAATTTTCATGTTTTATTATTTTGTGGAATATCCGAGCGATTTACGTCTGTTTATCCGAGAAAATTCCGAGATACGATATTACAGCACGGTTATATTCTTGAGAAGGAAACAGTGCTATGCTGCGTCAACCAAAGTTATTATGTCTGCTTTCTTTGTTGCTCCGAACGTTTAACTCGTTGAAGTCGGCAGGCGAGCAAAGTATGGAGTATAATTCACTCCGTTTGATTTATTTTGTCCGATTTATCTTGTTTGCATGACTTTTTTCTCCTGACTGGACTGCTTCGCGTATAGTAATATCGTGAAAAAGATTCACGAGAACATCGGCGAACGTCAAACAATCTTTTCAAATCTTAAAACACGTTTTTCTGTTAATATCGTAAATTATGGATGCTTCCATATCCCTTTCCGTTTTAACCTTTAGCGAGTGTTTTGTGAAGATACGCTAGATCAGTACACGGTTTTTAAAATGAAAATCGTTTTATGCTAGTTGCGCTGTGCAACCAAATTCAATATATTATCGAGCACGAAAGTGTACGTGCACCTGGCACTTACATGTGCGTCTACTCTTGAATGAAATCACCTCCTATCACGACGCACTTTTCCGACAACTGACAAGCATTTTCATACCATTCAGCACGAAGTTCTCGGTAAAGAGACTCCGAAGAGAAGAGCTTTCGGCGGAAAACGCTTCAGACAAGGAGAGGGAGATTTTCGTAAAAACTTTTTTCTGATGAAATTGAAAAGCTCATCGCTTGGCGGAATAAATGTCGATAAAAATCATTTCTCTTCATAGAGTGGCGATCGACCTTTTTACGTCAACGCGTTCGATTCCTGAACTTCGCTTTAATCAGAATCGCGTGAGCTTTGCTCCTCAAAGACGAGCGACCACTTTTCGATCTGGCGATTATTAATACCGATGAAAATTGATTACCTGGCGGAGGCACTTTTCAATCATCAATATTAATTATCCCGTAAAAAACCGCGCACAAATTAAGAAAGTTTGTTGGTTGAGAAAGAAAGCGAGAAAAGAGGACGGAAAAGGAAGAACAAGCGGACGAAGGAGTGTGCCCTGGATGCCAAAGATTGTGGATGCGAAATGCTGCTTCATTGCTTCTTTAATCGTTGTTAGTTAGCTGTCTGCAAGTCTGTATTTAGATTGAACTTCGATTTCTTCTGACTGTTTGTTCGCGAAAAAGCTCGAATTGGGATTAATCAATTTCGTGTTCCTTCGCGGAACGATCGGCTAACAATTATTCAACCAGAGATAAAGATATGTTTTATCGAAGTTCGTAGAATTCCTGCTCATCATCACCGTCTTCCTAACATCTTAATTTTAACATCTTAATTTTATCAGCTTCGATCTTAAGAATCTGCAGCGTGTTTTAGAAATATTAAAGGTGCGATAATTTAACAAAGTCTTAAAACTTTTATATTCTTAATTTTATACATACAAAAACACTATATACATATATTTCTCTATTATTTTATTTAGAGAAATATTACATATATATACTCCTCTACTACTCTATACGTATAAGATTATTCTACTTCTTCTGTAAATGTTTTTTAAACTATCACAAAATATTAATCTACCATTAATTTATAAAGTTCACGTCGGCTAGGCAAGAAATACCGTAACGCGCCTTTCAATTACTTCGGCGAACTTAATTATTCGTTTCGCCACGCCGATTACCTTCATTTAATCATCGACGTTTACGACGGCAAGGCGTCGCGGCGCGGCGCGGCGCGGCGCGGCGCCGCCCGGCTGAGGGATTATCCGCCAGCCTCCGATAAGATACTTCCCGGCCGATTTTTCTTCGCTTCTGCACCCAATCTGCAGTTCTTATCGATTTCTTATTACTTAGGGAACGGTTCTCTCGTTTCCACCGGTCGTTTCTTGCACCTCACGTGACTTTCGATGGTGTCGGAACCCCGGGAGTGTCATTACTCGCACGTTCCCACCTCCTTTTTCCCTTCGTAATCTCCACCAAAAGTATTAAGATCGTATTTGCTGTTGTCAAATGCGGCATTATCGACTGGTCCATTTTTAATCGTACCATTAATATTATTAATATTACTAATATTACTTTTGTTGCATTATTACGTTGTTCTACTTTAATTCGTTACGTTATATTATTTTTATATCTTCACTTTCTCAATAATTTTTTATTTAAGTCTGATTTCACGTATACTGATTGTTATAAAAAAGGTATAATTAAAGTATTAATATCAAATATAATAGTCTTGAAGAAAATACGCTTAAAATCCACTAATATAAGCGGCAATCGATCGAATTTGTTGTTGGATATTATCATGATGCTTTTGTCAATGTTTCACATATTGCAGAATTAACAATAGTTTATTCTATCGCTGCGACTATCTATGGAAATTAATTATTTTACAAGCTATAGAGTCGAATCATCAATTAATTAAGCATCGCTACTGAATTAAATTCATTTTCAAACGTGTAATTAATCGCACGCATTATACCGTAAATTGACAAGTGTAGAGTTATCAATTATCAATCAACACGTCAAGTATTGTTGCGTTTTGGGACAAGAAACCAGCGGGCGCACAACGAAGCGTTTCGAATATTTCGAGGGGTATACAGAAGTCGATCGTTGTTCGACACGCAACCAACAGGTTTGTGAACGAATCGAAAGCGATCTCCGACGCGACGCGGAGCAATAGAAAGAACAAGTGTTCGGAAATAATTCCTCGAAGGCAGCTGCAAGGAGCGAGATTCTACGATGAGAACACGACGTCGGCCGCGAGATGGTTTGCCGAAAGTTTTAAATGGCCGGGGGACACAGCAAAGACTCACGGCGTCTCCCAATCTAATTCGAAAGTTTTAAATCGAAAGCGTAATGACCTGGCGTTCTTCGCGGTGACTCGAACATCGCGAACCATGTCGTCCGTGCAGAATTTCCACAGAAATGCGTACGTTACGCAACAACAAAATCAAGCATGCAAACAACGGTAAAACAAGTTCGCAATATTCACTTTCCATGAGTTGCGTAATTTACTAATTGAAACTCGATTATTATGATATTTTCTAAGATTAAACCCGATTACAACGCAATTGCGCGTACTATCGCATAAAAAAATGAAGCGTGTTTATTTTATCTCAACAGTAAGTTACTAATTTTATATAGATTTTTACAAAATATAATTATAGTCTATATATTCAATAAAGATATTCATGTATTTATATAATATTAACGTTTTCATTTATATAATTTTTGCATCCTGACAAATATAACATATTCCGTTTCTTCAAATACAATTATAAAACATTGTTTTTCTCTTGCAATACGTTTCTGGTGTACATTTATTGTTGCACCAATTGAAATTTGTTGATTAAATATTCGAGTAAGTGCAGTTTAAGTAAATGGTCAAGCAAGTGTAGTATAATTATTACTAATCACCATTATTACTAATTATATAATTATACTAGATTTTTTTAAATTTATGTAATTTGCATCAAAATATCCTAAAGTCATAGAATACTCTACAAGTCTTGCAAAAACATATTCGAAAGGACATCTTAATTTACCTTGATGGGCTTTGATAACACGTGTAAGAAATTAGATAAGATAAATCGCCAAGTGACAGATGTGATATACGAGTGTAAAACTATGCCCGAGTCAATTTCAGCTAAAATTGGACCCGCGTCGGGCGGATTCTCAAACTACAGAATAATATACGTTTGCATATTGCGTGTCTGCGCGGATAACTTTGAATGGGCCCTTAACCTGGACAGTCAAGCCACACCGCGTCCCTTTCCGTGAGAAATGACAATCGGAAATGACGCGTTCTCAGCTACCCAGAAGCTTGTCTGCTCCCTCGGTGGGAACAAATAGCGTTTCTCCGCGAGTTTACGGAGTTTTCGTGATATCATCGTCACCAAGTAATAGTGTGGCTTAAACATTTTCCGTATACCTCGAAAACTAACGGGGGCCAATTTCAGTTCGGTGTAATTTATGTAACGACTTTGCTGCGATTTTCTTGGTAATAAGATATTAACGATATTATTAATATACATTTTTTAATTACAAAAATTTTATTATTATATATATTTATTTGTTGTCCTATTGATTATAATTCGTATATTATTAATGACAGCTCTATTATGTTAATTGCATACTACGGGACTAACGTATGTTGCATAAAACTCATATAAGCACCGCGAAAACGTCAATAAATGACAAGTGTAAGTCTCAAACATGAGTTCTCACTTTTTTTTACGCTTTATTATTGGGTGACGAAACCGATGTATTTTTCATCTCGCGCAGCGTGATATTTTTCCGTGGCACACTGAGCCCTTTTCACGCGTCTTCTATTCCTGCAGTATCCTCGGGTAACTCGGCAGTTTAGACCGCTTTTATGGCGAACGGTTTCCCGACGATACTGCGTGAAAAATATTCTTCTGCATGAACAGGACTCTCCTCCGAGAGACATTACCATTACCACTCATCTGGTTACTTGAGAACCGGAGAATCCCCTCATCTGTCGTTGTCGCCAGACTAAGTTGCGGGGAATGAAACATTTCTACCGCTGGTATATATGTGTGTAATATATTCATTAAATAAATAAAACGATAAAGAGATCTGTGTGAAAATGGATGCGGAATAAAGCGTGAAGAAAGATGAGGATTTTCGCGAGATTTGAAGATAAACTTGAGCGTATGCGCGCACAAGATTTTATTATTCGGATATGCATATGATATTTACACATATGTTAAATTAAAAATATTCTCTCCTCTTTTAATGGATATTTAAATTCAATTTATGTATCATTGAATAAAATTTCCCGTAATAAATTTCATCACGCTTAAAATTGTATATCGATAAGTACTTCTATTCGATAATGATTGAAACGTATAATATATAAATATTTTTCTATTTATTTTATAGAAATAAGCACTTGTATTAAATCTTTTTAATATTTTATCATAAAATAGTTCATACATAAATAAAGCAATGTTTGGACTAAAAAAAAATTGTGTGTGTGTGTGTGTGTGTGTGTGTGTGTGTGTGTGTGTGTGTGTATGTGTGGTGCAACCGAGTTAATGATGTTTGATTCAAGTTGTTAATTATGAAGTCCATACAACAAGGTACAAAGATTACGTACATAAAGTTAACCATAAGTACGGGGAGCGTCGTGGAAAGAAAGTTTTCCGCCGGCTTGGAACTTTCGCGGCATTCTGTTCGCATTTTATAATAAAGATACACTCCTCGCCGACAAGGCGGCTCCTCATCGACCTCATCGTATTTGCCAAAGTAATGCATACTTTCGGAAAAACCGCGCGGGAATTGAACACAGCATCGCACCTGATATCCCGTAAAACTCAACGGGAAACGACGTCATACAGCAGGAAGGAATGTTTTCTTCTTGAGCGTCGCGATCGACGACGTCGTCTAAGAATTCTTAAAGTTGAGAATCTCGCGTTCAGCGATTAAGATACCCCTCGAAGTTTACCTCGGAGTTTTTAAACAGAATATCCTCGCTCTTTAGTCAGCTTTATGCGTAATATTGTGGATCCCATTTATTATAATGCTTGGTAAATTTTTTATTTGCCTTGGATGAATGGTAAACATTACGATGACAAAAGCGTAATGTAATTTTCGTCTATGGTAAATTTTTTATTTACCTTGGATGAATGGTAAACATTACGATGACAAAAAAACGTAATGTAATTTTCGTCTTTCTATAATGGAATACAAACGTTTGAAAATATGATCTCTTTATTTGACACCTATCTTGACATAATCCTCAAAGGAATTGTCTACTTCAGTTTAAAAGTAACTTTTGGATTCGAGATTTTTAATATAATTAAAAATTATGAGATTAGACTTGTTCTAATTATTTATAATATAATTAACAACCTTAATTATTTTAGAAATATTGTTTTAAAACAAACGAGTTTTTTTAACAAGATAATTTTTTTGTATTAATATGCTAATTGTACTTATGACAATATTGAAAAAACGTTGGAAACTTATTTTTATTACTATAATATTTTCGATGTAATAATAAATGATATGTAATAAAAATATATAAAATAAGTTGGATTAATAAAATTTCTCATAAATCGTATATTATACGTATAGTTATCAATTTATCTATATTGGACCAATATTCTTTTTAATTATAGTTTTATAAAAATAAAAGAATACTTGTGGAGTGGGAATTATGCAAAATTCATTAAATGTAGTTTCGTTTCGCATTTAACAGACAATGTAAATATCCCTTATAAGTAATTACTTAAATTACATTTTAATTAGAATGATAACACATGACTTGTGTTTGCGTTAGCAAACGTGTAAACATTGTAACCATCGTTATCTTTCGTCCTCGTCATTCATGTCCGCGCGAACCAATGTTTGCATTCGGATTTGCTATGCGGGTACATAATGGGAATGGGAGTTTATCTCGTGTTTGGTTTATAATGAAAAGATCGAATATTTTCAATGTTCTACCAAAAAGAAACAAAACAAATATACAGAATATTATGAAGAAAATTGTAGCGTAAACTTTGTTTAATTGTATGCCTTTTCAGTATTAGAGCCAACAGAATATGTTTAAGGTGAAAATGGGACATAAATGTAATCAGATCAAGTATGTAATTCAATGGTTTGTTTTACGGATCGATAGGATTTAATCAGACATATCTGATTAACATTTACCCAAACAAAATTGTGAGCTTACGTAACATAGGCTTGTATGTTTAGTGTAATCGCTACGAATTCAATGTAATGATAGTTCGATATGCTATACATCGATTCAACGAGATCATTATCTCACAATACATGTCTGATTATTATTCCACATCCATATTTCACGCAGTATTAAATAGCAAATACTAAATAGATGTATGTTACACATACACAAATCTCTTCATGATAACAACAGATCTTGTAACATAAAATTATATTCTGAGAGATACGCTGCGTACCGAACCTGATGTTTGACAGTTGAAATGCTAGAATATGAGAACAGCGAATGTTATGAAGATAAAATCTATAATTCAACGTAGGTCGACGCTTCCTAATTATTATTCTGTCAATGGCTAAATCAATATGACGTAAACCAACGCAGCACTGGTATCTTGCGTTTCCCGTAAATGTAAACTGTAAATTTGTAATCGTCGTCGACTTTCGCCCACCTCGTCGACGACGGGCCTGGGTGTTTGCCCCGGAATAAACCACGCGGGAATAGAACCCTGGGATTCATCTCGCGTCTGGTTCAGGATGCGAGAAGAAGGGCGCGAAAGCGTGGAATAGGAGGCGAAGGCGAGCGAGGTGCGCGGTAGGGTATAGGGAAAAAAGGCGGGAAATACCCTCGGGAGCCCTCGGCAGATTTATGCCGGCCCTGGCTGGCTGGTTGGCTCGCTGGCGCCCCGTATACGTTCATCCCTCTCCGGCCATGGCGAGAGGATGAGGACGCGGGTGGCGGGAAGGTTATTCCCTCTCCTTTCTCTCTCTCTCTCTCTCCCTCTCTCTCTCTCCATCCACCCGCCCCCGCAGGCCAAAGGATCTTGCAGGATATTATACGATATGCACCGAAAGTTGATAGATGGCTATTACGTTCCGCTAAGACGAGCGTACCACGCCACCGCGAAAATTCTCTCCCTCAGGATTCTCGGTTCTACCATGTGATTTCTCAACGGAAAAAACTTCTCCGCCCGCGTTTCGTCGCCGCCGTCCCTACGCCCGCAATAATTTTCGGTTCCCTCGATAGCAACCCTTCCGAAAACCTGTCAGAAGCCGACTTCCGCGCGCTAACGTCGGAGGGAAAACGTTATTGAAAATATATTAAGGAGCCAGATTTATTTAATGATATTCTTCTTTGATATTTCAAATTTGGCTCGCCCGCCGCAGTTGTTTGATATTCGTGCTGCTCCCGTTACATACAATAAGAAATCATTAATGTCCCCGTGCCTGCAGTGTTTGTATTGACGGGTAAAAAGCGATTTTATATGGAACAGGAATATTCCGTCTTTCTGATGGTGCCTGCTTTTATTCGACGCCTTTCTATTTTATCGGACTTCATACGTAATGCCCGACGAATATGAATGAAGTGTATTGAAATGAAAATACATGTGCCTTGCGCATGGTAAAGGGAGACGGTCCAGTTCCATAATGATTTTCGCTGTCTGTTATTTTCTAGGCGAAGCTATATACCTCCGTCGAATCTATTTAAAATTGAATAAATGTTATGAAAAAGGCAAAAATGGGAGGTCTTTTACGATGATACTACATGATAAATTGTTTCTTTTTTTCTCATCGCGAGAGAGCTCCTTTCATCTTCTTCTATTCTGTAATGACATTTGCTATTCAGCAACTCGTTCCACACACGTAGCGGAATAATTAATAACCGCCAATTCATCTAGTGAAATACCAAATGTATGAAATGTAAAATCTCTTTTGGTCCGCACACATGGATTCTATCGGACAAATTTCCGATATATTAATCCTAAATTTCTACAACCTAATTATTATATCACTATTTCATAGATTTTATTACATAATTAACGAATTTAAATTTTAGGAATTTTACTTTTTTCGTAATTAACGTACTTATTAACGTGATTTTTTGGGATTTTATTATTCCGCAATATATAACCGCAGAGATATGACTCTCTATTAATACCGACAACATTATTAGACCTGAGAAAAATGCTGAGACTAAACTCTTTCTTCGTTATTTTGCCAACAGCTTATATCGCTTTAGTGGACCAAAACATTAAGCGGAGCGCAACGCGGCAATAGATTTGCCGGGCAGAAAGCTGTGGGATTATAACAGGGTCTTCATCCGGGTGAACCAACCAACGTTAATACAATTAACGGAGCTTTGCTAAGTACCGTAACACGGCCTCCCTGCCCCTTGGACTTGGCCCAAATATTCGCATTGCCACGACGAATCCACGATGAACCAGCTTGTCTGCAAATTCTATTCACGAATTCTTGAGTTAACAGAATTGCAACGGGTTACCAACATTTCACATTATTATTAAATTATTATAAACATGTCTTGAAGAATTTGTACAAATTATTATAATACTAATCAAATTCATTGTATAAATAAAAATCTAATAAATTTAATTTACTGTAATCTCTGCTCATAAAAGTTGAATAATTTACACTGTGCAATCGACCCAAGATACTACTCTGATCTACTTCTGTATAAGAACTAAAATAACAAACAGTTATTATTGCTAAATTTATATATATCATAATTTATCTGTTTATACATAATCAGAGAATAAACACGTGTTAATTCAAACGAAATTTGAACACATCACCTTACGATAGTAAAATCTCTTTGTAATACGGCGCAATAACTGTGATTTCGATGATAGGAGACACCGATATCTTTGGCACCCGAGTGCCCTTTGTCCTTCTACCCGTTTACGGTTTAGAACGATTCCAATCGACTTCAAAGCTGGGGACCGACGTAGCTCGATTGGACTGACGTTCCTTGGTTAAAAGCCGTCAAACGGTTCGCGAGTAACCTCGCCGATCAGCTCTTTCAAATTTCGAATGTATGTGATAAGCGACGAAGCGAAAAACTACTATCAATTCCGATAGAAAAGAATTGTTGATAATTAATACAAACGTTAATTCCACGCAATAATAAAACACATAATCGATGAAAAAGATATTAAGAAAATAAGATATGTTTACTTTTATTAATATTAATGTAATAATTATTTTTCAATTGGCGTAAATAATTAGATGGTAATAGTGTGTTGAGTGAAAAGATGAAAAAATTAAGTATCCTGGAACGTTACTGTTGAGAAAAATGTACATTATATCTTCATTACAAGCGTGATAACTGTTATCGTGAAAATTCACGCCTGCTACGCTCCGGTGTAAATCAGGATAAGTGACATGTAATGGCTCTTCGGATAATTCCGGAACTTCTCACACCATTGAGTGCTGGATGGCACCATTGAAAGCAAGCGAATGTCGAATCACGTAGTAACATAACAATGAGACAATTCCACTAACTTAATCGCATGATTGAACGGAGTTTAATCACGAAATTGCGATTCGATAATCGACGAATCCGGCTAAATCAGATTCCGCAAAATTTCTATCGGAATTATCGAAAGAGATCTCACGAGTAATCGGTTTATCTTGGAAACTTTCGCGCATTTTTACGAGGGATCGCAAAGAGAAAGTAGAATTTCTATAGACGTGAGTTACTCCCCTGCAATCACGGGACTGTATCGGTGTTAATCGACCGACCTTTGTCTGCTGTACGCTTTCTTAGAGACAGGCATGTGCGAGTGCAAGGACCGGCGTTCTCACTATCGTCCGCACGTGCGGCATAGCGAGTCGTAGGAAATGGAAGCGTTTCGCCTTCCAGGTAGCGAGATTAGTATCTGCTAGACGCTATAGAAACGAAACGTTACTTATTTCATATCCGACACGGACCGCTGCGGTGTATTCAATGGCGCGGAGATGTCGCGCTTCCGGCACGTACGCGCCTCAGCATTGTTGATAAGTCACCGTGCCTGACACCGGTACAGATATCGCGAACAAAACGCGAAATCGATTTCCACCCTCGAGAGACAGAAACGAAATTCCCTGCTATGTTCCTACGGACGTTTCAGACACTTTAAATGTAGTCATGAAAAATTGTCGGTACAATCCGGAGGAATATTCGCGATGGAATTCGGTTCACTCGATTTCGACGCGACTATAGCGGGCGTGCGCGAGGCAAGCGCGCGATCGACATTTGAAGATGTCTATGAAATATTTAACGGCCTCTGTGAATGTCTATGATTTAGTTTTTCTTCTCCCGAGTCTTCTGCCGTCGACGTGTGGATATTTACAATTCTCGAAGAAGAATGTTGCACGCAGCATATGATACGCGAGGTGAATAACAATTTCGTGCAGAAGAAGTATATTCGTACTCACTGAGGCGGGATAGCTTGTAGGCATCCGCGGTATTAATTACATCCACGAAGGCTTGCAGTTCAAACTTGCGGGTCGTAATATTCTGGTTGTGGTTTATCATTGCGAATTTGAAGGCGGTCTGCACCTCGTCGGTGCCTTGCTCAAAAATGGCACCTGTAAGCAGAAGATAACGAAATTCATTAAATACCATACACGTATATATGCGATAATATAATATATAAATAAATTTAGCACTATTAAAGTTGATCCTTATATTTGTTAAGAATTAGTATTCCAAGTGAATATGGTAAATTATGTAGAAGACATTTTTTTTACGCGAAATATTAGCGGAAAGTGACACGCAATTAGGGCTATGTAGATTTCAGGAGCTATGCAGAATTTCGCAAGTTTAATAAATGTCGCGAGGAAACGCGATTATCTCGCCCGTCGTGAAATCGGATGTGATAATCCGACGCGACACCCTGTATCGGATGTCTGATGTGTGGCGCTCCGTTTACTACTGGCTCACATACGGCGCAGTGATACAAGCCGGCGTCTGCTCAGGCAGCGACTGCATACGAGGTCCGTGTAATTACACCGATCCATTCGGCGTTAATAGTCGGTAATACGTACCAATATTAATGCTATCGCTCGTCATGTAATTTACCGCAAACCAGCTACGCATCCGATAAACCGCCGAATTTATTTCTCGATCTTAATAAGGCTTGGCGCGATTGTTATAATATGTGTACAGACATCCCGAGTCGGACACAAAGTCAGAGCCCCGTGAAAATGTTTGCGATCCCGATGAAAATATTGACGTCGTCACTGTAGAAATAATATGGCTACACGCATTTATCAAGCTATTTATTTCACGTCAAATGTATCGCATATTCCAGATGCTGCTGTCGATGAAGTGATCGATGATACGCTAACACGGTATGCGTCGTATAATCGAGTAACTGTCAGCGCTGAATACTGCACTTTGTGTCTTCGTTATTCCGAGCATCCGACGTTACCATTAATATCTAGCTGGGAAAGCTCCGTCCGCGAGCACGCGGATTTTCGTCTATAAAATGTATACTTCCCCAAGTTAGTTGCGAATTCAAGAGAGGGAGCAACGAAGAACGGGCAATCGTGCGAATTGACAAACTTGTATCGAAATAATTTTCGTTACGACTTTCAAAGTTGTAACGCCGAACGTCGCTGTGCCTGGGAGCTGTTTTTCCCCGCCCGTGCAATGAGAGAACTTTTCACGCGGCGAATAAGATACGCTCCGAAGTGTTACACGATATTATAGCGCACCTTTCCCCGTTTCATTTCTTTCCGCTTCCACCTCTGCCTCGCCTGTCCGCCCGGCCCTGTGCTCGCCTGCTCGTCTCGTACATGCCCGTCACACGTGGATTTTTCTTTGCTTTTATGAGAGCATCTAATTTCGCAGGTTCCCGCCTCGTGAAATATCGGCGGGAAGTTCCGAAACAAAGTAGTATTACGATCCGCCCGGAATCCCGGCCGACAGTAAACTGAAAGTGGACAGGATATCGTGCCGCAACGTCGCGCGACGTGATTTCATATTTTACAGGCGAACACAAAGATATTGCTTCACGCGTAATCCATACAGTTATTAACTCGTCGGCATTGTACACGGTGAACAATGCGCCGGACAAAGAAGTATTCTCCCCATCCAAATTACGCCGTAAATGCGCGAGCGACAAACATTTTTGTTCTTTCGTTCATTAGATTCACACGATCGTTGAAATGTAACTATATGAAATAGTTTGCGACAGCCGCAAATTTATTGGCATTAGTAATCAGTTTAATCTATCTGCAGTTTGTGCCTCGTCCATCACTTGCATCTGCAGATTTGAAGAATACTCTTGTACAAATACAACGAGATGATGAAGTGACAGCGGATAATATTCACCGAAGCTGGAATGTTACTTCATATCTTTTATTAATCATCCTTTCTGACAGCGCGATAAATTGGAATCACGGTACAGTAGTGTTCCAATTAAAATTGTTACTATTAAATATCGAATATTGATCTCGCGCGCGTGATATCCGGCTTCGTATATTTCGCCGAATCCGCGCGTGTGTAATCTTGTGAACATTTTAAACGATCGTGCACGGTGTCAAGACACGAGGCGGACCGTCGTTTTACGAGGCGCATAATTTTATTATCTCGCTGAACGTACAGAAACCCGCAGACGAGATACCGCGTGGCAATCTGAGCCATTATACTCGCTACACACAGGAAATCGCCGCAGAAAGAATCCCATTGTAATTCGGACGACACACAGCCACGATTATACCACAATAGCGTCGCTAATTTCTCGTAATTGATATCCCAGAACGTACCCGCTTATAATTCGCTTCCACCCTTAATTCGCGGTTTACCGCTAACGGAATATCTTGTCCCTTGAATATCCGACGATATTTAAACTATCGCGCACGAAATTATCGGGACGGCGATAAAAGGAGATTATTATTGCACACGTGTGCTTAATAATTAGCATATTGTAGGCGATTAACGCCTTTGAAGCGGTTTTATGCTGTCCAAGCGAGACAGGAGATTAAACCGAAAGACGTTCAGCGTGTGATATGGTCAGCGTGATATCGGGCGTGCCGCTAATATCATTTGATTAAAATACTTGAAAGAGCGAAAGGAGAGGACGAGCAGGAATTCGGTCCCGTGTGCTGTATTTAATACGTTCTCTCTCTCGCTCTCTCGTTTCCCCCCGTGCCTCCCGCTTTTTCCACAAACACGTCCGCGCCGATATTTGCTGAATATCTTCGTCGATATTAAAATTGTTTTACATCGCGAGCCGACCGTGCCGCTAATCAAGACAAAAATCGGCGTCAGCGAAAATACATTCGCGTAACTGGATTGTAATCACAATAAAATCCGCAAAGCCGCATTGCCGCCAGCATCGCATTAAGCTAATATTAATTAACCCGCTCTTCGTTTACTGTGTCAAAAGCGGTGGAAATTCGCGCGCAGCAAAAATTTTGCCGACTACGAAATAATCGTAATGAAATGCAAGTAGCATTACGTTAAATTTATGCTTCAATTCAAGTATTTCGCGAATCTGGCGCGGGGATGGGTATAGCAGTAACTGATATACGCAACGTGCACGCTGTTTATAAATTGAAAAGAATAACGTCTCGCGCAACTTTTAAGATTAAGAATCACGCACTCTTTGTTACGTCGGCAACAGTTGGAAGTTTGACGAGTTTAGCGATAAACCTATATCACTATGATATAGGTATTTATGATGCATCCTAGGAAACTCGGCGAATATATTGGCTTTCCCTTAAATACGACGTACAAAACTTGGACGGTAAATCACTGCGCGGAGCGTGCGCTTATTACAACCAGCAGTATTCTTATTACCGGCCGACGAGAGCCGGCGGATTAATTTAGATCGCAACCGTATAATTAAACGATGAATATTGCCGTTTGCTGTAAAACCGGAATACCGACCGCTAAACTCGATTTCCTCGACGGGATCGTTTTATATGCAAAATATGAGGGGGGGGGAGGGGAGGAGCTATTAGTTCTCTTCTGTGGACGCGCGCGTTAATGCATACCGGGCAAAAAGGCCTCGTTCAAATATTCCAGGTGTTTTTACACGCGCGGAGAACGTCTGTCCGTGGCGATACAAGTCCGGCGGGTATATGTAACCCTAGCCGTATAATACTCGGATAAAAGGGATACTTCCGTTTATCTCCGTCGGCGAATGGCGACGACCGACGACGATGAGCTGAGGCGCAGGACGGGATAATAAAGGGCAGGAATTTCGAGGTTCCCGATTATCCCGGCAATGTCTCTATCCGCGTAACCCTTATATAGCGGATATAGGCATACGTTGCACTGACGCATCGTGCACCTGATACACCGGTGCCTTTAAACGTCATTTTAAAGCTACCTGTGTTTATCTCCGCGCGCGTTGACAGGTGGAGCGCCGCCGCGCGTCTATTGATTGGTGCTTCCCCACCAGTGTCTCACACTCACATCGATTCCCTCTCTTCGTTACTCGTGCAGCAACCCAGCTGTACCCCCCCTCCCGCCCTTCAGCATCGTTCCTCTCATCTGCTCTCCCTTCTCTCTTCCGCTTTCTCTCCGTCCTTCCTATCTCCTCTCGTCTCCTCTCCTTTATCCATCTCGTCCTCTCCTTTCGCTCCTCTCTCTCTCTCTCTCTCTTCATCGTTATTTTCGTCCTCTCGGTCTCTCCGCAGCTGTCTGCCTTCCTATCATTTCCCCCCTCCCTCCCACCCTTCATCGCCCCTACAGCGTCCTTCGTTTTTCTCCATGTCGACCAATAATTCGCCTCCCTTTTTACCCTTATTTTCTCTTTCGTTTCTCGCCCGCATACTCGAAAACCGCGGAATCTCCACTATTTCCCTCGCACGTATACTCGCTCGCCTCCTTTCCCACTCGTCTTCCGAACTCCGCTTTCTTCCTCCCTTTCCCGGTGGCGTCTATCAAAGCCGCGGTCTCCAAGCCGATCGCGCGCATCGTCCCACCCTCTCTCGCATGCGTTCGAGATTTTTCCCGCTGCACGACTTTTTCTCCCCCGCTATTATTGTCGATTGAGCAATGCGTCGCAATTCGCAATGGTAGACTTTCCGCAGCTTCGCGACGGCAACTTCAATACTTAATAAGTATCGGAAAGTCCGACGAATGCTACTTATACTGGCATTGCCGGTAAGACCATGAATGCGGCATTGAAACGCGGACTGACAGTAGCTGTGGCACTCCATTATCCGCCGTGTCTGACTCGTGACGGACTGTGACCACTGAGCTGGTCCGATTCAATTTGCGAGAGTCTCCAAGTCTTTCCATCTCCCAAGAAAGTATATGCATTTGCATATACTTTCTCAAGCCCGAGAGCGATCTCATTTTTAATAAGCGTCACAAGTGCAGGGAAACGAAATTGCATTAAGAAATTTCTGTTGATACGTACATGTAATTACAACTGTCGGGCGAGGATGGCGGTTCGTTCGAATCGTACAAATTATGATGGATTAGCAACTATGGAAATTCCACTGTGCGCATATCCATTTTCATTGTACGTCACGCGGGTGTTGCGACCTTTCAACCCTGTTGCCACTGTATACTCGCGGGCTATTTCTCCCTCTACGCAATTAAAACGTTTCGCTGTTGGGAATTCCGAGCTACGTGATTCCAGTCACGGCCGAAATTATATGGAGAAGCTGCAATTGGCGGTGCACACAAGTGACTATTCGCGCGGTCCAAACAATGTAGAACTTGTGTACGACTTGCAACGATCACGATCGTTACGCGATTGTATCACTCAATGAGCGCGCGAACTTCGGCAGTTATAATCACGAGGACAGTCGACGATTTAGATAACAAGTTTTGCAGTTTCGCCTCTCGCGCAAAAAGGAGATGATTCCCGTTGCGTTTAGTCGCGTTTGTGCACGCGCGAACAAGTATCGGAGATCGTACGACGTCGTTTAATTTGCGCGTTGCGCGCGCGAAATCGTTCGCTTGCGTTTTCTACTCGAGCGAAATTGAAATTATTTTATCAGCGACGAATTGAATATCGACCGACCGCGCTTTGAAGCTTTTTGTTCTCTCGGCAAACACGCGACGGGCAATATTCGGCGATGCGCATTGTATGTCCGGGCTAACCGAAAATTCGATTGCCGAGACCGCGTCTGATCTTTGACTTGAAACCCCCTCGTCGACATTACAAACCATTAAAACTTCCTATAACTTCTCTTACGAGAGTTCGCGGCCTTGTAATTGAATATCGGGAACAATATAAACGGCCGAGTTGGCAGAGATCGAACTCCGACGACAATCGCTGACATTCCCAGAATCTTTAATCACAGCAATTTTCCCCGAAAGAAAGATGTTTCATGCAGCATTCTATTAATTGTGATTCGTGAAAAAAAAAGTCTAAGGTTACGAAAATTCTTAAAACAATTTAATCAGTTTGATTAAAACTAGATTTTTATCTAAACTATATTCATTAATGTTACAAGATAATTCTCTCTAGTAGTTCATATAAATAAAGGTACAAAAGATAGAAATTTGTTTCACTTGATTTCTCTGAGAGGTATGTTTAAAATAACGTTCAAACGTTCAGTTAACAATAGAGAACTCCAGTAACTCGTTTGCACATTTCAATTACTTTTTAAACAATGCATTCTATTTATAATCGAATTAAATACAATAAATGATTCTTATTGAAGATAATTTGATCGGCATAGCTTTGCCTCGACGCATTTTGCTTCGAGGCTCAATTACTCATACCTATTGTTATCTACGTTCCCTTACCACCCTTATCGATGCCGCCACTGCTTGTAGCACGTATGGTCTCTTCTACACTTACGATACGTTGAATTTCCATATCTCGATTTCAGCGCGTTTATCCCTGAGTTATTTGACACGGATAATACAGTATTTTCGCGATTATTCAGTGATCGCCATACGGTATCATTTGTCCTTATCGACTGTTACAGAGTAATAGTCTACGTGCACCGCTACGATTGCATCGATTCCCGAAGTAAACGCAAATTTGCAGACCAATTTGAAGTTCCGCCACTAGGTCAATAAAAGCGCGCACGATGTTTTTATTAAAAAAAAAAGGAATGCTTTTTTCCTTTTTACAGCTGCAGCAGTAAAAATGCGACACTATATACGGGGCACACCGGCCGCGGCGCTTAAACGCGTTTGATAAAATATCATCCTTTTTACGGTATGCTTTGTTTAGAGATAAGCTTGCGGGCGAGCAAAGACGCGTCCGTACGCTTGTTAGCCGCGCGTTTTAAGTAAAATAATAATGTCGGTGACGTAATCTCCCTCCGTCGGACCGAGCGCGTGGAATGCATCGCGCTGGGTCGAATTCGCAGACGCTAGACGCTTTCCGTAAGATTAGAGCTAGCTGCGGGCTCCGCTCGGCAAACGCCACAGCTAATCACGAGTCAGCTCCCGCGACAAATCCAATTCAGCGACAATGACCTAACGAGGTAACTTGATTTACATCTATACCAGGTATCCTCCGAGGAGTCCGAAGGAGACGAGTGACAGCGGACGGACCGCGTGGAGACGTCGCGTCGTCCCGTCTCGTTCTTCTCGCCGAGTGATCTGATATTGTATCCCTTAAGATATTCCGGGGATTTAAATTAAGTTCTTATCCGCAGATATTGAATCCGCTTTATGTTAATACGGTACGCTTCCCGGCGCCCGAGAGCACGAGAGAGCCCGTCAAGAAGCGAGTGAGATAGGCAGAGGGAGAATAAGAGAGAACGAGAGAGAGAGAGAGATGGGTGAAAGAGAAGGTTGAATAATTTCCGAAAGCTCCTCGAGTCGCAGGCGACTGGCTGGGAAGTAAGAAGAGCGCCGTCTTGATTCGTTTCTTTCCGCTTCTGGTGCGAAGAAGTTCGAGAATCGATTGCTCGTTCGTTCGCGCTATTTCTGCCGTAGATCTTTCCCTGAGCACGACCCCGGCAGGAACGGAAACTTTTTCGACCCCGCGATAAAACGGCTGTTTCATGCCAATTGTTTAATATGAAACTTCGCAATATTGACTTTAATTAGCACAAGTGAGTTAATGTAACTCGGTACTTAGGTACGATGAAAAAAATTGGAGCAAATGAATGGAATACTCGGTGATGTGTGCGTGAAATGGGAGAAACGACGAGGAGCTGGTACGACGAAGCTGAGTTTTTATGCTGATTACTTGTATGTGTAGTACAACGCAAGAGTCGAAAGAGCAAGAGTTCCGACAAATTTAAATATTACTGCTCGCGAATGTATTTCGATAGTACTCTCGAGACGAAAGGTCTCGGAATGTTATATTACGCTTTGCGGAGTCATCGAATTCACTTCACAAATGCTAATTCAGCTCTTATAATTTTAATCGGCCGTAAAGTTTGCAAAGGATAAAATGGAGCTACCATCTTTAGCGTGGTGGTAAACATTTTAATTAGCATCTATCTCCCGCAATTATCCAGCTTGCTAGCCCTTCCCCCCTCCCCCCTTTCACCATATCAGCAGATGTGAAACGCGTGGTGCGCAAGATTCCTTCATATTTCCCGTTCGTTTCTCTCGCAATGGAATAAACTGAATAAAAGATCGAGTTTTTTCGCTCTCACGATGTCGCATTGATATGAAGATTCTCATATCAGCGTTATTCGCTTTCCCTCGCGCTTCAGTAATGTAAAAAATAGCAAGATTCCTCCATGTCCGATTACGAGATCGGTTCAAGAAGCTTTTACGCATTCATGATCGATGTGGTGCGTTATCAAAGAATGTCACTATGAATCGCAAGAACGTGGAGGAAATTCCGGCACATTCCTCAACGAGATCGAACAGTCTTTTCTTCTAAAGAAATGCAATGTCAACCACGCAAGACAACGATGCGTTATTGTAGCAACGTGACAGCACGATAACGACGTAAATATATATAACGGAAAAGCCGCTTTGCGTAAAAACTGCATGTATGAAAGAGATTTTTATATATAATAATGTGCTCGGACTTGATTTTTTCTACCATTTCCGTTTAGTATATCTTGACATTACATTAAAATATTAATAAATTTAAAAAATCCGCTGGAAAGGGAGTAATTGAAAGATGAAATAAATTGAATTAAATTATTTTTATCCGTCTGAGTGATGTGTTGCTTTTGTTATTATTTAGGCCTTATAGTCCTACGTTTGGTAAGAAGAAAGTTATCTCGAAATTCGGCGTCACAGTTCACAATTCACTTGGACGAATCAAACATATTTTACTTACCATTCTTGTCTCGTTCCGTCAGGTGGTTAGGCCAGATTAAAATCGCGCGTGCGAATTCGCGCGTGCCTTCGCGCACGCCGGTATCGTATAATTTCCTGTTTGTTGTTTGTCGACAGCGCGCGCCGGGCCGGGCGTTCGTTGAATTCTGCAATTCGCGAGGCAGTGTGCACGCAGCCGGACTGGCTCTCGTTACGCGGCAGATTGTACCGTGCGAGATGCATCCGGCCGCAGCGTCCTATCAAGATAGCCTATGTCGCGTCGGATAATTAACTAATAGACCGCGATACGTGAGCGAAATACGTATCTGCCTCCACCATCACCCGGACGGGCTTGCGTTTGAATAGTGTCGCGGCTTGTCCCGTAATTACACCGAGGTCGGGCCGCGTTGCAGAACAGTTAAGTAATTTAATTCATTATTAATCGTTTTCTTTGTGTAATACATGTGTATGCATGTATACGTGTGTTACACAATGGCGACGTTAACCAAGTGTCTTGATGGCGCTTGCTTTTCCGCCAAGCGCACTCGACGAAATTTTATTCAACGATTAACGTTGAGACATTTTGCCGTTCTCTGCATCCACTCCCGGTCACGCCCGGTTCCGCCAAGCCGCTAAACAATCGCTCACGTTACGCGGTCAAAATGCAACGTCACACGCTACAAACACGCACAGGCAGCACGCGCCTGGTGCACGCGTTAAATGCATTTCGGTTCGTTCGTGTTTACGGCGATGTCGGCTGAGATTCGTAATTTAGTTATATTTGTACATAGTTATAAATGAGATGTAAACGTTGTTATTAGATATCATTGTGCGTGACACGCGCTAACTATATGGATTCACAAGAGTGTGGTATAATTGTAGCGGCGCAAAGAGCGGAGTAGGGCGTAACAGTTATTATTAGTACCTCGTAAATACCATATTGTCGGTGATCTAATTAATTTAATTTCTTCATACAGTTACCTCTATAATTACGCTAGTCGCATCCGGTTCAACTATGCTATGCGAGATAACAAAATAAATGATTGCGTCCCACGTGTGTAATACAAACGAGACTCCTCACCGCGGCAAAGTTCGGGAATTAATCAAAATTTCCGGTTCGTTCAAAATTGCACGACGGCCTCTGCCTATTGCGCATTGTAATTACTAATTTAATTAATTACGAAAAGTGATATCATCACTTTACGCAGGGAAAGAAGTGGATGGTTGTAAGCAATTACAGCGTACGATTCTCGGTTAATTAATTACACGTAATAATTATAACGCGTGCAATGTTTCGTTTTATTTCATAATAAGTTTACGTAGCTTTAGTAAAGTAAAATGAAATTATATTGTCATTGGTAAAAATTTAAATTTGGAGAGAAAATTTATATAAAATATCGCAGTTGTATATATGAATCGGATACATCGGAGGATATTTGCAATTACGGGTTCAGTTTCTTCGCTTTATTAGTTTCGTTGTTATTATTGTTACTTTATAACAGAAAATACAACGAGAAAAACAGCAAAATCTGCATTTAACTTTTTAAATTATTTTCAACAATATTAAAATGTCACTCACACAGGATAGAAGAAATCGACCGAAGTTATTTGTTAGAAATTAGAAAAGCAACTGTTTAATGGTTCGTATCAACTATTACGCGACAGTCTTTACTGTATATTTACAACATGATTATGCCACGCAGGTCGGGCATACCTCGTATCCATGTAAATTGGCAATCACCGTCGAAATTAGTGTTCCCCCGTTAATGCGAGCTTGGGTCAACACAATTTGCTCGGAGTATCTATCCATCAGAAATCTCAATCCGTCCGTCGGTAATTTTATTCGTGTCCAACCTGGATGTTAGCCCACGCTCGGTCGTATTCATTTCCCTCCCAAGATCAAGCGCATTCAAAATACGTACATTTTCCCATGACAAAATTTAATCGACGTGACGGACAGAGGCGCTGCAGCAATACTGGCATGTCCAGAAATTGATCGATGAAATCTGAGTAAATATGGATAATTTGGAGTATCGAAGTACAGACGGTGTAATGAACGGAAATGCAAGCCACGAGGAGGTAACTTTAATTAAAGACACAGTCCAGTCCCGCATCTATTACCGGATACAATTACTGCATGCCATAAACTTGCTTCTGGCGGAGTGTAATCACACTGTTAAATAATATATATTTAATGCGGCCATTACTCGCGCAAAAGATGTAACGAACTCCGCAGCTATGGGCAGTCGCCACCAAACCCCGGGCACCAAGTTATTATGAAGCAGTCACCATTATCCAGCCGGTACAAGGAGCTACTATTTGGCAAAGAAGATTAAGCGCTTTAAGTCTGCGAGGAACTTTGCGCTAAGTAAGAGGCGCCCAAGCAAGAACGTTCTTAATCATGTAAAAGGGAGCTTGCCTTAAAAGCTCTTTCAAATAATGGCGATGGTTCCACCAGGCAAAAGATCTCGCCTTGCGCACCGCTCACTCTCTCTCTCTCTTTCTCTCTCACTTTTCACCGAAGGTATACATACTCTATTGTTCCACGATTTACGATCGAATAGAGGCAGCCGTACGGACGGTTCCCGGTTAAAAGTGATCAATCCGATCGGTATAACGTCCTTTATGGGAGTCAGAAAACGTAGTACTTCCAAGGTACTTCTTGAACAAAGAAGCAATAGTACCTACGTACCGGTCAAAGAACTTCGGCTATTTCGTTGTACGACCATATAAAAAAGTTTTCAGATGCAAGTTCAATAAAACCGAACGGTGGACAAAGGATCGATTACATACAATTTATATTGTAATCACGACAGTATAATACTTATATGTTAAACTTTATATTCTCTACTTTTGAAAAACGACGACCCAATGAATTTCCAGCAGGGAAACAATATGTTCGAGAAAAGAGAGAGATAAGTATAGAGCAAGCGAAACAATTTTCTTACAACTCTCTTTAATATATTCTACTAAGATAAAAGGCAAATACGGTGATTCCGCGCAATCACATAAAAAATACTCCAAATAAAAATATTTGATTTTTGCGGTTTCGATGTGTGATCGTAGATCCTCATCTTGATCCTCCGTAGGTTATTATTTTACATTATTCCATAAGGAAAAGGATGAGCTTACGAAAAAAATCAGGATCCGTCGCTGCACCTCCACACCACCGCCCCTCTTTCTCTTTTTCTTTCTCTCCCTTTAAGTACCCACCGTCATTTTCCCCTGGAGCCGATTTTTCAGTACCTAAGTACAGGTGGTGATTTATAAAGTGGGAATGCATCCCGTGGCCCGTGTGCCCGCTCACGGCGATCCATTACAGTCTCCTGCTGCTTCGAGTCATAATATTTCCCTCCGACCCCACCGCCGCCCCGCGCCACGGCTCGCGCGCGTACATCGTCTTCGCTCTTCTTCCAGGATCTCGTATACCACGCCATCACCGCACTTTATGCATACCAGGACTCTCTACACCTCCGCGCTATCCCGGCAAACATTATAACGCCGTGAGATTATGAATTTTGTATACGACTTGGCGGATCTTTCCGCGAACCCTCCGCCGCCCCGTACCCTCACCTTCTTAGCTCCCGTCTTCGCGCCACCCACTCCCGTCCTCCTTCCTTTCTCTCTTTCCTAGGGGTAAGCACATCCGGACGTGGCATGGCTAAGATCCGAGCTTATGTAAATGTTCGGAATCTGGTATTGGTAAAACTGCGCATATGCGCGTGTCTGTTTGCACGTCAGTGCTTTCGTCTGAGGATGAAAGAGGATTTTAAACTAAAATATGCATTATCAAGGATCATCCTAGCGTGTTGGAAAATAAATCCTATTAGAAAGCTCCAAAATGTTATTATTTCAATCTGATTGCGCTTAATTCAGGAATTATTCGAAATCTATCAGTAATTTTAATAATCATAATTTATGCTTTCATTAATCAACTATTTAATTTTACATACATACATATATTATATATATATATATATAATAAAACTAACATCGTATTTTAAAAAGAGAATTTTGAAAGACGTTCAACATTTCTGATTTCCTAGTAAACGTTATAAGATTGGGAAATTATAAATTTTGTATACGATGTCGTCTCTCAATCGTACCGTTCCGAATATCGCTTGCGCCTTTTCTTTCCGTTTCTCTTTCTTGGCAACAGCAACGCACAAATATTGAATCGGCAAAGTTATTGTCTCCGCGCAATTCTATTTCCGCTTTAAATAAATGTATAAAGACACTCATATATTATTTATTCGGTGTCGCATAGCGGCCATAACGTACGCTCTCTCCCGAATCCATCAATCAAAATACAGACAGAATATAAACGCCAGCGTATTAGCAACATAATAAATACGTAATACGTTACTTGCAAATTGATATTACAATGTCACGGCGTAGCTCCAAGAAGGATATTTCGCTTTACTTTATATAATATCCCCGACGACGGCGCGGTTCAATGCCGTCGTCATTTTTTTTCTTTCTTGTTTTTTTTTTTTTTTGGTAACGGAGCATGGTGAGATTGTACATTTTGTATAAGGCCTGACGGATCTTGTCAGGAGTTCCTTTTCATGCCGCTCCTTTCCGACGCCCGCAGGTAACAGGTTCCTTCGGATAAAGCATCGCGAGCAGCCACTCTTATGTAAATACCCGTGGTCCGCTGCTCAGCTCTCGTGCGCTCGAAGCTCGTATGCTCACGTGAGTTTGCCGTGGCGCAAGAAGAGCTAGGGCACCGTCCTCGTTGCTTATACCCCACGCGTCTACCTCGCGCACGATCTTGTTTGAGACAAGTGTATCCGCTGGCCCGACGCACGACGACTTTTCTTTCGTCCGAATGAACTTTGTTTTGTCTCTCGATGTTACCGCTTTTCACGGTGGCTTGGCCGTCTCTCAAGGAAGACCCTCGCTCGGAGATACCCTCTTTGAGATTATAGCGGAATGTAAAACGAGAAATTCGTGGAATACCTCCCGGTATCTATCGTTGCGTGTCCCCGAGTACTGGCATATGGGGAGCACTCGATCGAGCATCAACCGACGGAAGCTCTACGGGAGATTGAACGGGGGTGGGGGGAGAGGGGATGCGCTCATAGGGCATGCAGTCGCTTCGGAATCATATGCTCCGAAATTCGTGCCCGTAAGCGGATTAGTATGAAACGCTCCTAGGACGTGCGCAATAAAACGGCGGATAAAACTCCACGGGGACCGACCGAAGAGTGCTTCGGAATTGCCGGCGAAGGCGAAGGACGCGAATGCATTTGCATTCCCGCTCGTAATTCATCGGCAACGCCGGGTCGCACATGCGTGAACCGTATGCCGCGGTGTTTCATACCCGTTTCGGTGGTGGTATGTTAATAAAAACATCGAGAGAGTATGTAAAGTATTTCGTAATAACGGATAGTGGCTCGTGTTGCGCTGGCACGGAGCAAAGGAGGTTTATTGCTTCGCCGAGGCTCACAACAGCCTTCTTTGTCGACCACGCGAGTTCGATGTGCATACTTACGACAAGTGCATCGATCGCAAACTACAAACGGGGAGAAAAAGGATAAGCGTACGTCTAGGCCAGCGGTAGGATAAAAAGCTGGTCTCTCGGCCAGCCGGCCGGAAAGCCAAGTGGGATCGTGTATTCATTTCAATTAAATATCTTTACAAAGTAAAGTAAACGAGATCTCCAAAATTTGGATCTTGATATTCATAAATATGGGAAATTTTTGAAGGTATTTTTAAATATGGAATTTTTATATTTATGTATATATGTTCGCGTGCGGGATTGTTTAAATATTTATTTCTTTTACTAGTCAACATAAAAGAGAGCTACACGTATATCAATTTTAAATGTATTAAATACATTTGAATGTATTTTTGTGCATTTTTAATTTATACCTCTGAGATTACTAGTAAACATGTGTTTTTTGTTTTTAATTTTATACGTAACATGTGCGCAGTAATACATTTCAAATTCACATGGTACATTTATTTATATTTATCTTCCTTTAATTCAAATCTTGTGTGATTTCCCTTATGTCCACACTCTTGGGGGATCCGCCCAGAGCGTCCAATAAAATAGTAATAACGCGTTACCGCTTTTCCTATGTTTTCACGAACAACACGTTATCAATTTAATAGTTGCATTTTATTATTCGCTTTTCATTTGACTCGAATAATACGTATATGTTCAACAAGTAGTATTTTGTTATCCCTCAATCGGGCAGCAATTACGCTTCGGCTTGTACCTGCAGACTGTCGAGAATCGTAAACAGTGGATGTCGTAAGACGTCGAGTGGCTATCAGTAATCCCATTCATCGCCAGTGTCGTTCCCCTTGGTTAAGCGAGTCTCCGGAGCCGGGACGACGCGAGAGGGAGGACTCGTAAGTACAGATGTCCGAGGGTCGTGCACGCCGTCGAGTGTCGATGCGGGTACACGGTGGATTACGGCGGACATCGACGGGGGCCATATGAACGACTCGGGTCCTTTTCATGGAAGAATGGCTTTTCCGTGTCGCTGAATTCAGTGGCCGGCGCGGCACAATCGCGACGTACTTGGTCCACGGCCCGTGAACGACAACGAGGGCCAGCGGCGAATGCCCGAATATAGAAGGGAGTACGAGGAAGAGGGAGGAGGAAGTTCCGAGCGTCCTCGTGGAATCAAGGGCAAGTATTCTCCGCCAGCAGGGAGGCACCTAACTCCGCGTCTTGCGCGGGGATCTCGATTTTAAAAGGTTCGTATGGAGTTGGTCACGATCGAAGCGAATTCCTCGATTTCTCTCGTCTCAACTTCGGTAGTTGCCTCTGCCTCTTCTTCCTCTTTTTCTTCTCTTCTTCTTTTCCTTATTCCTCCTCTTTCTCTTCTGCTTCCTTTTTTTTCGCTGCCTTTGCGTTTTCTCTCGTCCAACTCTCTCCTCCTAGCTCAACCTTCTCTTCTTTCCCTCTTTCAACGAGCTTTCTGACTTACTCCTTCTCTCAAAGTGCAGTACCCGCTGCTGCGGCGATATCACTTTCCGATAAAAGTCAAGTCGTACGCCACCCCGAAAAGAGCTAAAGGCTCTACTATTCCACAATGTGGAGGAAGCGCTGCTTCGCACAGCCGCATCGCCGACGTGACGATGTGGGTGAACCGTTGTGCATGGCGATCGTCTTCGAAACTTCAGTACCTACGTGAATTTTATTACCGATTGTCGCACCAGTGAATGGCCGTTGGTTTAATGCGGCGAGCGAAACGTTTCTTTACCACTTTGATTTGTATCTCTCAGCGAAACGGTAGGTCAACTGCGAAACTGACTCGTCGAGAGCGAACGATCATTTCTCAGTTTCGTCCTTGAAAGCTACATTTATCGCAGCCTTATGAGAAATGAAGAAACATAAAAGAGCAACAGCGTTCCTCTTTTTCAGAATGGGATTTCATTATAATGCATTCATTAAGAAAGAAACAAAAAAATCTCGCCTTCATAACGTTAATATAATTATTATATTAAGATTTTCTATTGTACTTTTTTTACCCATTTGGGTAAATAATAGTATATAGAAAATTTCTTTGTCTCCCGCAAAGTTTTATTAATTATTACATTTATTTAATTAGTATAGAATTAGTAAAATATGCTTAGAAAACGTTTAAATTACGAACCTATTGAGATTCGTATCAATGCAAAAATGATGTTTATTTTGATGGATAACGATAACAAATTTTGATATCTGCGATAATAATGGTTTTTGCGTCAATAAAATAATGCGCGATGAGTAACGAAGTACACATAGACGGACAATTTTAGACCGATGTGTAACAGATGTGGGCAAGCTTGATCGACCAATATACAGTGGTTGCGGACAGCCTTAATTGCTTGGCTTTCGGTAGATGTGCGGGAACTTAATCAAGCAACAGCGAGTACATGCTGCGACATCGTAACGATGAATCGTGTCCGATCATGATGATGATGACAACTTGAACTCGCGTCGGCATCCGATTCCATTCGACTCCGTCGAGCGAGCAGATTATCCGGCATTAAGGTGGCCGAATATTCCGGTAATCCTTTCGCAATCATCCGAAATACATGATTCTGTTCAACGGGCCTGTAGTAATACGACGTAATGCGATCATTAGGAAAAGCGGACGCCTTTGACGTTTCTTCGACTTTACGGACAAGAGACAGCCGGGAAAAGGCGTAATTGACTCGAAAAGATGTACATGAACTCTCGACTTGAGAAAGACGACAAGAGAATGGAAGGAAAGCGGAGAAGGAGTAAAAGGCAGCACAGGCGTGGATCCTTGAATCGGCTGACTTACGCGATCCCTTTGCTTTCAGCTCGGAGAAAGGAAAAAAAGGAGGGAGGAAGGAAGAGGGCAGGATATAAAAAGAGGGAGGTCGGTGCCGGCCTTGCGAGCTCGAAGGCGGAAGGAAAGGAAACCCGGAGGTGGCGGGTTATGGGAGGGAGAAAGCGGAGAGGACGGGACCCGGGCACTATCTCGGAAAATTATGTCAGTCCTATCTCAGGCTGAAAGCAGAGACGAGGATGAGAGGACGAGATATGAAATAACCGGAATAAAAGGGAGAGTGAAATCCCGTGCTCGAACGGGACACCGAAGGAATAGAAATATTACTATTGGGATAAACTCTGTCCCGCGTTCAGTTTCCTTACACACCATCTTCTCGGGTGTATCTTATCGGGTGTACCACCTCGTTTTTCCAACCTTTGGCGCCCATCGCTCCCTGCGAAGATTAATCGTCGATGCGCGATAAAAATTTTGTATGAAAACTGCTTTCGACCGAAAACTCCTGGCGTGGCCCCGCGTGACGGAAATAATTACGCGATATCGGAAAATGCTTGCGCCCGGTCGGAGGGAGGGCGAGGGCGGCGGATTTTGTCGAGCTATATCCAGCAGATTATAAAAATTTTCCATCGTCGGTACTTGACCGCGCGTCCGCATTGTTCTCGGTCGTGTTTACGGCCACGGTAAATGCAGTAAGACCAAGAATAAAGTCCCATCTATGCGATTATGAGCCCATCCGCTTACGTTTACTTCCTTCGCCTCCTTCTCCCTCTCCCTCTCCCCTCCGCGATGCAATATCCGTAAATTCAATTTTTTTTCTCTTTGCTGTATCCGCGTTGTCGGATCGACAACATGGCGGAACGATTTCCAGGAGAATCGATGTTAACTCGAAACTCCCATTCGCCGGCTGGAAAAACGGAAGTAAAAACGAAGAACTCGGGGCATAATCTTGTTTTGTTACGGAGCCAATACAAAACAATTCTAGCATCCAGCAAATAAACGCGGTGAAGTACTCGATCACGGGTTCCAAACAATATTACACGCTATGTCGCTAAACGAGATTGAGTGCAATTCATTAAAAGTAAAAATTATATAATACATTTTCGATAATACAGGATATCAGTAAAAGAGTCGTTCACTGGTAAAATACATTTGCTGATGTAGTTTGCACTCAACTCGTTCTAGAAAATTTAAATTAAGCGGCTGTCAAATTGTCGATTAATTAACCATGAAAAAATTAAACAATTGCGATAAGTTAGAGTACTCGTAACTCGAATAAGGATATATAACGTCTCGCAGCAATCGCAGTTTCACGCGAGAGCTCATTAAAACGAAGCATGTTCATTGAGTAGCTACTTGTACTACGTTCCCTCTATTCCCACACTAATTAGAATCAATCAATCCATCATTTTTCGAGGTGAACAAGCTTCGTAGTAATATAAGTTTCGCTAAGAAAAATTTTCCTGCGGATTAGTTTATGATTAAGGATTAACTTTCGTGGAGAGGACCTGCATTTGGAGTTGCGATAAAGTTGAAAATTCCTCTCTTTGTTTTCGAAGTAATATTCGCGTTTCTTGTCGGGTGAAAGAGGATATCGAAGTTTATACGGTTATATTACATCCCCCTGGCTAATATTGAATACGTCCCCAAGCAGCTCGCTTGATAACCCGCACTCGAGGCAGAGAGAAGAGAGAATCCATTCGACCATCGTTCCTCCGAGATTAGGAGGAGTTTGCGGAGACTTCGAGGAAGATCTGTTTGGTCAAGGACGATCGGGCTATTACCAAAGTCGCGCTCGTCTGAGTTACGATCGCTAAGCTTACACAAACCCCCCCCCCCCTAGTCCAGCTATTGCGGCCATCCAGAAATCGCAAGACGCTTTTCGTATAAACGCCTTAAGTCCACATCTGTGAAAATCGAGCGAAAGCCCCTTTTTCCCCGATAAGATGCTCGGCAAAAGAACCGCGAGATGGAATATCGCATAACATTAGATCGATCCATCACCGACGCGTTGTATAGGTGGAACGACCGATGAAAAAATCCCAGCTCGATCCATATTCATTTATAGCCGTCTCTCACGCCATTCGCTAAACCAATAGTACTAATCCGTGTCTATTTGACTCTATTCGACGTCATTTGGCTCAATTCTCGAACGGCGTGAAAAATTTGGCATAAGTGTGCAAGAGAGATCTGGCGGATAGGAATGAGTTCACGCGAGATTATCCAAAACGCGGTTTCCCAAGGTTTCAAACGGCAGACCGCCGATATCGATTCGATGAGCAAATGGGCGTTCAGCGCGTTCGTCGACGAGCAGAATGCGATCAAAATTTCAAAGGGGACGATCGAAGGGAAGAGAGAGAGAGAGAGAGAGATATCTTCTCTTGAATGTACCTACGGGAATATTCGCGCGTATACGTGTAGGACGTTGTATGTGTACGTGCACACGTGTTAGTACACTGACATTACGGTTAGGTTGTTTTAACGGCACCGGGAGGTGAACACACCGCGAGGGCGGGGATCGATAACCGCAAAATCGCCAGCCGTGACCGTTCAGGATATAGGCAGAAGGAGGAAAAGAGAGCGAGAGCGAGAGCGAGAGCGAGAGAGAGAGAGAGAGAGAGAGAGAGAGGCGAGCTCGAGTAAAGATACGAAAGATCCGAGAACCGCTGACGTATAACGCACCATAACTATTATCTCTTTTCTCTCCGCGAAAGAAAACTTGGCACTCGGCTGATCCTCCGAAGTATCCAGCGAGTTAGCGGATAGGAAGAGGGTTGGGAGGAGGTGTTGGGTTAAGGACGCGCGCGCGGGGTGGGCGACGGCGGGGTGGGAAAGCTCTAAGATTACTGAATGGGCTTCGCTCGCGCTGGTGGCTGCGCTCTCGGGGTCGTGGCTTTATTAACACGTCTTACAGGGTAACGGGATCTCATGCACGTTAAGAGGTAGGTAGGTAGGTAGGTATATGGAGGTAACCGGCAGCTGTTGCTAACGCAATTTTCCTCCCCAATATAAATCCTCCGGACCCGCGATATTGAATCAAACGATATAGCAGGCGGCTTTATCCGGTCATGGCATCACGCGCGCGCGCACACACACGAGCGTGCTCCTTTTTCTAGAACGTCCGCCATAGCGGCTCCCGACTAACTAGATCCTTGATTCGGTCGGTCGACGGGATAGGGCAGATACGGATATAGGACGGATCGACCAGAATAAGTCGCCCGCCGCGCCGCGACTTTGTGCGAGAGAATAAGAAAGACAAGGGGAATGGCGAACGGGTGAGACGTTGAGATGGGTAAAGGACCTGAAGGAAGCTCTCTCCCCCCCCCCTTGCTTTCTCCCGCGCTGCACGCCACGGTAAGGATGGCACATCCATTAAGCGAAGACCAGAAGCAAGTAAAAGGATTTCAAGGTGGAGGGACGAGCCGAGCTTACGCGGTAATTGCGACGGGACCAATGAACGATGCCGTTTACGATTCCCCGATACTTATCGATCGATCGACTAATTAGTGTGAAAGAAAAACGGGAACGAGCAGAGATAAATTCCAAGAAGGATGAATCTTGCTAGCAATTACTTTTTCACGACTGTTCGCTATGAGCTCTTGAAGCGTTAGTTACATTACCGCTGAAACAGTTTGCGGTGCCGTTGTATTTTATATCGGCGCGATTCTTCGCGAGGGGCTACAACGAAAAACGCGATCAGTCATAGATGAGTTTGCCGGATCGGAATGGCATGAAAGGTCTCTGAAATAGCGCAGAGCACGTACAGGCAAAGGTGATTGCATGGACAGCGAAACGGAACGAAGTCCGAAAACTTGAGCCAATCGAAAAAAAAGAATAGAATGGACGAGATGGAGAGAGAGAGAGAGAGAGAGAGAGAGAGAGAGAGAGAGAGAGAGAAAGACCAAACTGAGACAAGAGGTGAACTTTTCTTCCCTGTCTTCTGTGCGAGCATACCCTCGTCCAGAAAGCAACGGAACGCCCATTACGTTGCGGACGAGCGAGCTCCTGTGATCGGAGATGAGCCGGGGAACGGGAGGGGAAAAATCGCGGCGGTGAGGAGGGGTATGGGACGCGGGGACACAGAGGGAAATGGGGGAACGAGGGGAGAAAATCGAAAAACCAAACCTTTCCGTAGGAGATTGGGTAACGGTACGTCTCGATCGGGACGATGGGTCTCGGGATGCGATTTTCTCGCGCATAGAGTTGCTGATTGCGAAGGTGCAACATCAGAACGCCGGCTACGTAGACACGCTATACATTTTCCGATTTGGCTGCGGGAATAAAAAGACAATTCGCTCCGCGCGGGATCCCGTAGACCCGCGCCGACGAATGGATCCCGAGCGAGATAGAAATATCGCCGGGGACAATTTATTACTTCCCTCTCGCTGGGTCTCGTTACAAGGAACCGTCGTAATCTTACGTCGTGCATTATCGGAAGTGTGTTACTTTCTTCGCGATTAACTCTGCATTATTTACGGCAACGTGAGACGAGGAACCCGCAAGGACGCGAGTAAACACCACTGTAAATATCTTTTATAAAATATATACAGGCCGTGCACTTGCCTTTCTACCGAGGCTCTCTTTTGCGTCACATATTATTTATTCCGAATACTTCGTGCGTGATAATTCTGACATGAGTTCGGAAAGTCTTTGCAGCCTTCGATTATCCGCCGTGTGGGACGGCGAGTAGCGCGGACGCCGCGCTTTAAAGCGGCTCAAGGCTATTCCTCATACCTGCATAAACGCCGACGTTATATAGAGAGATTATTTCCGATCGTGCGATAGTTTCACGACCGAAGGAATTGCAACACGGCGCATGATCGGCTTCGGCGCAAACACATCCACCGATACGTGGCCTGTTTCATGGCCGATGAGGCGCTCAATAGCAAGTGCGCGTGCACGTGATACGTATTCGCGGAAGCCTCGCGATGGCGAGAGGAAACGTAATTTTTGTTAATGGACTCCGCATTGTAAAGGACAACTTATTTAAAGCTAAAAAGATATCATATCTTTTGTAACCAACAATCGTTTATTTTTTATGCAGCGAGCATGTGTGGAGATTAATTTGTTGAAATATACTTATATGATTAGAAACTTTTGTATGGCATTATTTTGAAAAGAAATACCCTTGAATGCTCTCACAGCTTAATATCTCGACCAGGATTAAATTTTTCCGTACGAAAAATTCAGGCCGTTATATTGAAAATTGGGTACCGACGCAAGTTCGTGTCTCGTACCAAAAGGTAAACTTCACCTTTGTACATCGATTCCAGTGATCGCTGCAGCTTGCACACACAGTAAATCTCTCGACTATTATTAGGCTCCACCCTGCAAACTTGGTTCTCTGCTCCTTTGCCGCGACTCGAACCAGTTAGCTACTATGTTTGCTGTTCCACCGAACGATCCAAGGGTATTGGCAACATCTGGCGGTACTTATCGTTCGACAGGAACGTCAACTCGAAGAAGGTAGAGGACCCGGTCTTAGAGCGCATGTACGCGGGGATGACATTTAGGAGCTTGTGTAACAAGGGCTAAACCTGCCATTCAGATTGTCGGGAGGCAGGACTGAGGACGCGTTCCATTAGTTCGTGTAAAATAGATCCAAATGAGAGTTCCCGGGCTATAAGGATTTCTAGTGAATTAAATATGCACGTTACATCACTTGGCTATAAATTGACTACAAAAAAATGAATAATCTTATGTTAAACGTATTCAGGCACAATTGTGAAACTACAAAAGCAATATTTATTGTAAAATTTTTAATTTTGTAGTTTTTACGTGTAAATCTCAAACTTAAAATATCGATTATTATTCTTTTTCACGTATTTTATATAGATTAATAAAAGGATAGACTCTCACGTTCTACAAAAAAATACCTTTCTGACTTGCAAATAACAAGTTTTTCATTCCCTTTGTTCCCATATGTTTCGATACACAGACAGGTTAACGCGGCACAATATGTGAGCTTAAATCCATTTTGGTCTATATATTTCGACAGGAATATTCATTTACGGTCACAGAAGCAACGTCAAAGAGTGCACGAATCTTCAAAGCTTTTACTATAATTACCATCGCGATGAATTTTCCTTTTTCGTGTAGCACGGTACGTGCATATTGTATGTATATAACAATAAAAGTCTCACGTAACGTTAGTCTCAACTTATCTTGACAATCACAAAACGTTTCTAAAATCTTTAAAAATTCAAATATTTGCCAAAGCTGTCTGTTTTATATCCGAAACATATATAGATACCAACAAAAAAGGAGCAATAAAAAAAAATAAAACCGATATTATTAAGTAAGTGAGTTAACAGATACAACGAGAGATCGATGATACAAGTCGCTGCAGTTGTTCGCCAATAACATAGCGCAACGCTGGCAATAGCGATTGTTTCACATTTTTCGAAATACGAAAAAATCAGGCGACGCCGGTTAAGCGCCATACCCGGTACATAAAATACACACGAATCTCGGGGTACATAACGTTCATATGTGCAATGAGTAATGGCAGGCGTCTATCATTGGACGCGTGTGTCTGACACGAGCAGTGTGTGTAGCGTGTCCTGACTACTGGCTGCGCAGAAACAATTTTCTTCGTGGGGTAACGAGGAGGGAGACGGGCGAGAAAGGGTACGAGGAACAGAGACGGAGTCTGGGTCGAGCAGGAAGGAGAAGAATTGACGTATAGAGGGACCAGTGAAATGCGGCGAAAGTTGAAACAAATATCGAATTTATCGGCTCACGGTCGAAGGAGGTGGAGAAAGCGGGAAGGAAGGTCAGACGCGAAAGGGGAGCGAGTCCTGGCGTGAGTTACGAGCAGAAAGGGGATCGGCAGGAAGGGGAGGAAGTCGACGACGACGACGAGGACGAGGACGACGAGGACGACGACGACGACGACGACGACGATGGCAACGTTCGTTCTTGGGTCGTGTTTGAATTACGAGCTCCGGTAGTCCAGACTGGAAATGGAAGCCGCCGAATGGCGGGAATGACATAAAACCAGTGACGGCGTTGAAATTTGCGCCCCTTCTATTCCCATCCTTCTCTCTTTCTTGCCGTTCGACTCTCTCGTTGCTTCCCGTTCTCTTCGTGCGCGTTGTCTTCCGCGTTGTTCTCATCTACCGTTTGAACGATTGACTTCACCGGAATCGCTTGCAGACGGCAGCGCGATGCATGCCTCTCCAATTTTCAGTTCCTAAAAAAAAGTCAACCGGAGAGGTCTCGTTTTTACGATGACGTTTCGCCATCACGAGCGGTTTTTCGCGCGACACGTTTTCCGATTGACATTCCCGGTTCAAATGTACGAACATGAAACGCTGGAATAATCTTTCCGCCAAGCTGAGAAATATTTTGCGATTGATTCTCACTTTGAGCTGATTTACCGATCGTAGAAACGACTATAATAACTAGCGAAATATCAAAATAATTGTATTTTTTATTTGTTTCGTTTTACGAAAATAAAAATTGATATTTTTTTCGTTTTCAATTGACAAAATTAAAGATATTGAATGTTATATTGAATGTTAGTTATTAAACAATAAAAATTTTCGAAACACGCGCACACTAACGGGATTTATATTTATATAAATTTGTAATAGCCTCTCTTTTAGAATTTAAATAAAGTGCCACAGAATAAAAAATGTATTTACATTGATATGTCCTCGCTTTTTACATAAATCAGTACTCTCTACACGATATTGTCCGTTTTTTATATATATAAATCTGTAACTGTGTATAATCTGGTTAAAATTTTTGCAATTTTGCAGTTGGAAACCCAAAGGGGGAATCATAGAAGCGATTTCCCTCATCGAAGCGGAACATTCTGTCCTTTATCGGAGCATCCGGATTTACAAATTAAAGTATCGCCTCGTTAAAAACGAGCTTTTAAACGAGAAAAAGGAGAGCTCTTGTTTCTATGGCACTTTTCCGGAAAGTGTTCTCGGCGAAGGTACTCTTTTATCGTTCCGACGCTTGTTTGCCACTCTTTATATTTATAGCTTTTATTTACATCCTTCTCGCATCGAGATTGAAGCCCGAAATGGTGCGACAGCGATCATCATTCTCGCGAGTTCGAGTTGGATAATGCATAAAATCACTGCTCGATATAATACATTAAGCCGGGATCAGTGGACGCTCGCACAAAATATCTCCGGAAAGATATGGCACGCGAAGTATGACGAGTATCCGTCGCGAAGGGCTCGAAAAACATTCCAGCCGGCAGGTCGGTAATCGACTTCGTGCGCGCAAACACCGTGCGTCCTTTATACTTTAAGCCCCGTAGCGTATGCCGGCCGGTGGTGCTCCGAAACCAATTTGCATGAGGTCGTTTGAGAAATTGAGCCCCGTTCGCGTCGCCACGCAAAATGCATGGGGCAATCGCGATTTCGAAAATCAACGCGCTAAAAAAAAAACCGGCCAGATTTATTATCTAATCGGATATCGCAAACTGGCTGGCGGTCACTTAAAATCGGATCATCATTAATCCGCGCGTTTTTGATTGATTGTCCGGAGCTTCCTTGAAAACGAAACGAAATTAATAATAATCTAGTTAGGTTGTTATAATCCGATTCTCTCTCTCTCTCTCTCTCTCTCTCTCTCATAATAGCTGACACTGCTGCGAACTTTACTATCGGAATATAATATATGGACGACGTTGTGGTTCTTGAACCATGTTGCGCGAATATCCACTAACAACTAACTTCAGGCACACTTTGTGGTACGTGCTGGTATAGCCAATATACATTATCGTCTTATATAAGCCATCCAAAAGCCGTGACTCTCACAACATTTATTCAACTTAAATTCTCCTTGCGCGCTTAATGCAATTATGAGCATTCAGTTTCTCAACTGCCATCGTTGTAGCGGCTATATACTTTTCTTTCCCCTTCTGCACCTATTAAAAAATTACGAAATGTGCTATCCCGCGATATTATTTATGTGTGATTGTGTTGCATGCAAAGCGCGCATATAATGGCGACAGAGATTTAATTCCGTGGGAGTTGTTTCGCGCGTTTTCCTGTAACGTTACCCGAAAACTCCAACTGGAGTTTGAGTTTTCTGGACATTTCGCACGGCACGTATTCTACGCGAATTAAATGGGTCACCCGGAGTAAAAAAAACTCGTTGAACCCGTTCCCTTTTTACGTACCCTCTTTTCTTTCTCTCCTTCTCTATGCGCTCTCGGCAAACATTGTTACCTATTACGGGAGTTAGCATCACCGGTACGTTTCTGCTACCGTAATAAATTAATTCCGTGGAGGCGCGAGCACGGTCCGTCCCGGGGTGAAAAAAAATCCTTGGACTGTTGAGACCACCGGGGCACGTTGAGAGTAATCGTGGCTGAGGGCGTTAAAAAGCGCCAGATGAGTAAAAGAACGTGTCAGATTCTCTGTCTTTCAGTCGACATTTCTGCGCTAATGTCGTATTCGCTCTGCATATCCATAAATCGGCACGATATCTCCATTTATAGGTAACAACGTGTAAAACAGAGAAACCTATTGTAATATATAGCGTTATAATAAATATATTTTTACAAACAAGCATTAACAGACATTATCGTTTCAATATTTCAAGTGTCTTGATTGCTCAACTCGAAAGTAAAACATTAATAAAGATATTTGTAATATTTATAACATATTATTATTATTACAACGCATATATATTCACGTATACGCGCTGCATGTGGATTTAAAGAGAATATAAAAATTGAAATAATATACGGATTAAAATTATATAATTCTACATACATAAATTTATTATGATAATATAATATCTTGTCAATAAAGGCTTGTCCCTCAAAAAGTGTCCATCACCACAACGTAATATTAATGTAAAATAATAAAGTTACGCCATAAATTACGTTAATGGCCGGCGATAGCCGCTAATTATATTGTAACTTAGTAGCGTAATGGACGTGCCAGCCAGATTACGGAGCCGGGTAGGTAAGTTGGCTCATATGGGTAGACGCGGGTCAGACATAATCTCGTACAAGCGCTTTAAAAAGCAGATAAACGCGGGAGCGTTTCATTCTTCTTGCATTCTATCTCTACTTCCTTGCCCGCCTTGGCTCACTGCCGTTATTAATCGTAGGGACGGGGATTACCGCTGGCTGCGCTAATACCAGCAACCAGAAACGACGCTGCTGATGGAGGCGGAAATGGAACGATCGCGGCCGAGACACTCTCGTAGCTAGGACGTCGAGTGCGCCTCGCCGGCACAGCCCTCGAAAGGGTAATCCACTGTCGAAAATACGATCTCGTGCGCCTAGCACGTTATTCCACGTCCGCGGAAATCGTGTTCCCGGGGGTTGTAACTAACGACCGCTCCGTGGGCGCGACGAGCGAGTCTGTCGCTGGACGGTTTTGTGCGCGTTAGCATCTTCACAAATTAAATCGTCCAAATTAAGCCGCGTAAGAGCGCCATTGTTAAAATATCAAATGTGTACTCTTACAGCTGCCGGAAATGTACGATATGCTTACCGTTTCCCTCTTGTGCATCCTAAAATTTTATGGTCGGTAAAAAGAAATAAACGCGCGCTTTATTATTAAGAAACGAGTTTCGGGCCGTTTGATAAAGTTCGCAGTAATAATCGAAATAATTAATTGTCGCTTTTATGCTTGAATAATCGTTATTGTTACTTAAACAATGACTTTACGACTTTGTCAGTCATTCCAACAATTTAATATATTTAATCGAAAATTTTGAACAGTATATTTAAAGGGCACTGAGAGCGTTTGGTGATTTCGTGCTTGGTTTCGAATCGCAATCAACGAACTTCCGTGAGTCAAAGCGGCGCTTAAATGAAACGACACTCCCAGAAAGAGCTGAATTTGTTTAATATCTTATTTTATTTAAATCGTCTACATGAGTCTATTACTGCAAAAGATTGGGTACAACGACAGAATTGCTTCGTGGTTGCAAGAATAAGCCACAGAAAAATATGCCGATGGGCTGTCCCGAAAAAAGGCGGATCGGATAAATTCACATACAACGTGCTTTTAGTCTCGGCATTCGGATCTCGTCCGAGCCCTTCGCGAATAATTCACCTTGATGTGCGAGAAGAGCGGCCACAATCAAGGCAATAATGCACTCGTACTGCGAAAAACGTTGCTGAAAGACCGTGACGATTCGCGCTGCGGAAAACATCGTTACGTTGATTGTAATTGCATTCCATCACATCCAAATGAATTGAGCGTCGATTCGCGTTGTGCGGCAAAAATTGGCAATACGAAATCATTTTCATGATTCCGTGCGGCTCGGGTTCAAAGAGAAGAGAGATAATGGGATAGAAATTGGCGTTGATAGCTTCGCGATTATAACATCCGCTGCTGTTGCCGCTGGCAGATACGTCTCCACTGTCCTCTTCGTTAGGTTTTTTAGACGATTAAAGAAAATAACGATGCGGAAGGAAAATAAACCCAGGAAACGCGAAATCTGATTAGTTCCATGTAATTTAACGCGTCGTGACAAATAAAAGTGTCTACCTCGGATAATACGAGTCGAAGTCACGATAGTACATGGTGAAAACATTTTGCTTTAACTTCACTAGTAAATTTAAAAGTGGACTTAAATGTAAAAATGCACTTAAGAGACATAAACGCACCGTAAACTTTATTCTAATAATAGTCTGTTAAAAAGTTGCAACTCAGCAAATGCTCATCTTTAACAATTCATTATTTTAAATATATAATTTTGAAAACTCGGCATTAAATCGACAAATTTGTTGACAACTTCCCACGAATTATTCGATTTTCATGAATATCGGAATTTTCCCGATGCTGCGGCATCGGCATGAATGAGGTATAACGCGGCAAAGTGCAGCGGGTTCTCGCAGTCGTACTTTAAAATGACGAGCATCCGCAGTGTCCGGCGTTCTAAAAGCAAACGCGTATAACGCGTATAACGCGCAGTAAAAACGGACCGAAATGTAATTGGAGGGGAGGGAGGGGGACCAGAGGACTCGAGTATCGAAAGCGCGCACGATAAAACGTACAAGATAGAAATGGCAGAGTGCGGATATCATGAGATAAAAATGCGATACCGGGCGCGTAAACGCGGGGCGCGAGAAACGCATATCCGGCATGTAGTAGCCGTATCGATTCGTTTGGCACAAAAGTGAGGGTGAATGTGAAAACGCCCCGCCCATCTTTATCGTTATGGCCGTCCTTAAATAGGTGCGATTCCGCTGCGACCCTTTGTCCCGCCGCTTTTTATTTCGTCGCGTATCGCGCGAGTACTTTAAGTGTAAGTTATCTCGATTCCGGTCTCTCTCTCTCGACAAAGGACTTTTCTTTCCCGGGGGGAGGAATGAACAAGAGGGCATTTATAATGCACACGCAGATATGTAGAGATACGTTTTCCATTGGATAATTCACAAACTTCCGGAATGCTCGCTGCGTACTTTTATATCTCCTTCGAATCGCCGCGGCCTCTCTCTTTCTCTCTCTCCTCTCATCTTACAAAATCCTTCGACGCAAGCGCAACGCGTGTCGTAAAGTTACACCAACGTCGGCGATTCGTCGACATAAAGTATTTCCGTCGGAATTATATGTCCGCGAGAAGCTTCATTTTTAACGCCTTAACTCCGCTGCGTCGCGAACGACGTCGCTAAAAGAGCTTTAACTGTAAAACAGCGAGTGCCGCGCGAAACGTCGTACATTATTGTCACGTAGAATAAGTGCTTAAGTGCCGGTGACGAAATACCTCCAGTCTTTAATAACTCTGGAAACATTCTTTGTAAGATAAAGAGAACTAAGTTCTAAATAAATAAGTCCTCTATGAACAGGATTAAAGCATATAAATTTGAAGCACTATAGAAAGCTACATAAAGTAATGAAATGTATTTTTGGCTAAACGTACTACACTGTGAAAGTGCATTATTTTATGTGTATTATTTTACTTACCACGGAGCAACGCTATTATCCTTCATTTTCGCTACAACCGCAAAGGTAAAGAATCATCTGGTCTCTCTGTCTCTCTCTCTTTTTTTTTTCTAAGAATAGAAGTAAAACAATATGAATTCTGCCGCTATGAAAGCTGCCGCAGAAGCCACTTAGCGATTTATTTTTTTTTTCGAGGGTGCGCGCGTCGCACGGGCGCGAGGGAGGTTGCGTCGTTTTTACGTACAATATTTTTCAACCGTACCGCATCGCGTAACAACGTATAACGGTGTAGAGTCGGACTTTTCGCGCGAGTTCGGTCGTATCACCCGCCGCCACGGACAAAGACACATAGGCATCGGGTTTCAAACGGTTGCGCGAGGCCAGAAGGGTTTTCACCCCCCGCAGACAAAAAGGTGGCTAAAAGCATATTCCTGTCGTCCTTGGCTTTACGTGGCCGCCGATGGTTTTCCTCGCTTATATTTTTATGGCCCGGGGGGTACGAGCGGCACCCCCGCGGCATCTATTCTCTCCTCTCTCAACCTTTGGCCTCTACATGAGCGAGCGCGGATGTAGACACTCGCGCACGGGTCTCTCTCTTTATGTACGCACCACCGCGCCAAGGCCGTATACGGAGCGACGATAAACTTGTCGGTTTATGTGAGAACAGTTCTAAAGTTGAAAGAAGCTGCGTCTTGTAACCAGCGATGTAGTCGTCGCGCGACTTTCACGGATGGCCGAGCTTACGAGGTACCCGACCGCATTTACAAGTACGAATCTGTCTTCGCTATAGGACTGTGATTGCTCATCGAGTACTTTGGTATTGCCTCATTATATGGGATCTTCCAAGTTTTTTCCTATTACGAGACTCTTTTTCTTTTAATAAAAACAATTACCATATCGAGCTGCTTATTTTCTCGCACAAACAAAATAAAAAATCTATTTATCCCGTTTTTCTCTATCTCTTTACAATTAGTGCAGTGTAGTTATGCTATATATAACTTAATAACCTACAACATTCTGATAAAAAAAAAATAAAAAAAAGTTATAGTACATCCTATGTGTGAGTGTGTATGTATCTGCAGTATATATATTTATGTATCTTTTTGTATTGTATTATATTTTAAATATATCGTAAAATCGTCGTTAAATATATACAGAGAAAGATAAATTTTATACTTATTTTATTATTATTACATTTCGTTTCTTACTTCCTGCAAATAAACAAAAACCTATACGTTTTCTTCCGTTTGAAAGCCTCTAGAAAACAATATTTACATATACATTGCTCTGGCCTTTACCTCAATTGCGTGTCCACTTCATTGGAGCGGAAATGATTCGGAGGACGGGGAAGGTTGATCGGGATAAAATTATTATGGTCGTTGCAAAAGCCATGACTATAATACGCGAAGGAAGGTCGCGGTTATGAAAGCTGCAATGTATTTTTGTACAACCCTGTCTGTTCTCCCGTTAAAACATACACTTGGCCGTAACTAAGGGCAGGGTTATATCTCCACCTACGGGTATGACGGTCATAGTCGTGCCAGTAAATGGCACCCTCAGTTACGTAGAACTGCCTCTGTCCAAGCCGCAACAGCTGGCGGGAGCCCGCAGGGATAAACCTTCCAAGATTCTCACAACTTACCCATTTTCTTTCGTTCCCCGCCGCGGTTTCTTCCCTTTATTACCGTTTTCACGGTTTATGCGGCCCCGCTGCCGAAAACGCTTTACTAAACCCAAGCACGAACCTTTCATCTTTTTTTGTAATAAAAAGAGATCGGCGAGAGGTCTCGGTAAGGTTACGTCGCAATTGTTGTGAAGGAGACACATTTTTTTTCGCTAAAATTTTTTTCTCCCCACGCGCGTCCGAGAAAATCATTTGCGTAAAATAGAGGTCATTCGATAGCTTTTCTTACGATCCCATATATACCTCCCCGATACAATGTATCGAGAGTCCTCATTAGAGAGTGATTCGTTAACGTTTTATCTTCGGTACACTCCCGGTATTAATGAACGGAGAGCCTAATTGGTTTTTGGAGAACGGTTACGTCGCAATTGTCGTGAAGAAGACACCTTTTTTTTGCTAGAATTTTTTTCTCGCCACGCGCGTCCGAAAAAATCGTTTGCGTAAAATAGAGGTCTTTCGATAGTTTTTCTTACGATCCCATATATCTCCCTGATACAGTGTATCGAGAGTCCTCATTAGAGGGTGATTCGTTAACGTTTCACCTTCGGTACACTTTCGGTATTAAATATGAGCGGAGAGCCTTGGTTTTCGGAGAGCGGAGGAGTGCCGCGTTGGAGATTTTCCGCAGAGAAATCCCGAAGTGAGCACTCAGCGTGGCGATTCTCAAAAATCATTTTCCACTGTCCATGTAATATCGTCTCGGCTCTCGCAATAAAGACGCGCGGATTTACAATAAAAGGTAGTACCTCTCGCAATAAAGGAGATTGGATCTGCAATAAAAAAGGATTCAGCGCTCTGCTTCATAATGAAAAGCTCAAAGCGAATTTTCTCCGGCGGAGGCTACAATCGACGGAAAACATTTCCGCGCCTCCGTCTTGGCGTCCCCCCGCCTCTCACCGCTACCGGGGGGAGGGAAACTCGTATCCCGGAACAAGTAAGGAAGCCCGGCAGCTCGGAGTGATCTTGCCTGGGCAAACTTTCGTCTCTCCGTCTCACGATGCTCTTAATAAGCCCCATATTGTTCTCCCTTAAATTTTAATAATGCGTCGCGTAATGCGCGACGCGTACACCGTACATACGGCGCGGCACGGCTACAATCTGAAAATATTTGTTGCAGCGCAAAGAGTTCCTCCGGGGCGTCTCTCTGTTTATGAAGTTTTATGTCGGCTGGCGGTCGGATAGTGGAGTAACCGAGAGAAAGAGAGGTCGAACAAAAATGAAAAAAATAGAAGAAGACCGGGGGAAGCAAAAAGAGGAAAGAAAACAAGGGTGAGGGTAAGAGCGTTAGGCGACAGGAACTGCAGACGGAGAAAGAAAAGCGACGGAGGCGAGGGCGGACGAAAAAGAATGCGAGGAGACCGCAACGTAGGAGGCTTTCAGCGTCGTACACGAAGAACAGTTGCCTCGGCACGACGTTATCGAAACTATCGGCGTGTTTCCTCGCGAGGATTCAATCGGACTGACTTTCATCTGGACCTCACCGTAACGCTGGATCGCCGAATGGCGGGATATTGAGCCCAACCGCGAAATTAAAGTGGACATCTATCCGCAATCAACGTGGTATTAGCACTTCGCATATATTTCTCGCACTGTCATCGTGAGAGAATGGAAAGTGGCATAAAATTTTGAGTGATTGTTTGAGCGAAAAATGCATGAATACAGTACATAGAAAATGAATAAAGAGAAATGAAATGTACTTAGAGAAAGAAGGAAAATTTTACGTAGAAATTATTTCGATATACATGATGTTATCAAAATTATATTATTTTTTATGAATGAATACGATATGTTTCTCGTAAATCGGGATCGGACTTTTTAATAACTCTTCAAGAATTTGCTCGATCACACCGGAAAGCGGACAAAAGAATTCCTCCGACCGGTCCCGATGTTCCAATCAAAAGTTTCTTCTTTCCGGCAGTTGCACGCGAAAAGTCCATCACGATGCCAAAATTGAAACGTGACGATATCGACCGTCACGCGTACGAATGTGAGCGAGTTTTTTTGTTGATTTTACTTCGTGGATTGAACGCGTCAAAAATGAAACGACAATGGCAAGTAAAGGAGACGTCACATTCTTATAAAAAATTAAATTATTTTCGAGAATTAAACTATTTTCAATCATATTTACCATCATATTTTGTTAAAAAGTTGAACCGCGTGTATTATTAAAATACTCTATAACAGATAAACAAATAAAAAAATGATTGAAATTATTATTGGACCATTCAAATTATCGGATCTATTAAATGAAAATATTATTTTTATTGCAGCTATTTAAAATTTAAATTTGTACGTTATTAGTTTAATGTAAAGTTAAATAATTGTAAATTTCATGTAACATCAATATAAGAATGTACAAAACTCACTGGCAGTCACAATAAATAATTAATCGCTTTAATTTATAATTAATTTTGGTCATAGATGCAACAAGTCGGTTATATTAAAAAAAAAAATAAAGCTAAAAAGAGAAAAGCAAGTCATAAAGAAAATTGGGACCAATCTTGCGGCTTCGTTTAAAATTAAAGTATTAAGTAGAAAAGCGCTAGATAATGACTGACGTGAAAAATGGATAGCGAAAGCCATTCAATACAAAGAGCCTCGGGAAAATGTCATAATGTAAACGACATAATAGTTCAAAGTTACTAGTTATATCTACTCTATTAAATATGCACTTTAAACATGTACGAAGAGAAGTAATTGAATAGAAACGAGTGTATAATAGTCAAATTAACATGATATTTCTTCGAATAGGAGGCTTCTCCCCTTGCTTCAATTAAAAGGATCAAGTGGGAAAACATTCATTTACATGTATTTAAAAGGCAAAAAGGACTGACTCGGATTTATTCTACATGACCGATTGCTCAAAACGTCGAGTTTGAGGTGGAAACGTTAAGCTGTGCCCATTCGCGTGAAGTGAAAGGGAAGGGACATTGAGGCTGATAAGTGGATGGGATAGGATAAGATTAAGGGAGCGGCTTCGAAGGGTTGGCAGAGGTATGGGATGTAATGAAACGTGAATACGGTTCGATGAAGGTCGGCCGGTGGAGAATTTCCGCGAGAGTTTGTTACTTTGCTGATAACCAACGACCTAGACTAAAACTTACACTTGAACGTGTGGGCGGTTCAGGATCGGTCAGGGCGAGGAAGTGAGACGGAGAGCACGTCGCATTGCGGCTACCGGCCGGACAATGCCATACTGGCCAGGGTAACTGTCCTACGGAATTGGTACTGTGGTCTCCTGGAAGCTCCTGCGTGAGTTCCGCAAACTCCGCCGAGGCCGTATACGCGTCAAATAGTTCTCGTTTTAATGATCACGCCGCTAACTCGATAGCGGAAGGGAAACGCCTCTCTCTTCCTTCCTCTTACCCTCGGCCCGCGCCGTATTTTATCCATGCGTTTGCATGCGGTTAGAAGTTCGAGGCAACAATAACAAATAATAAAAATGTTACGTGTACTTAAATTTTTCTATTTTCCGATGCATGGTAATTCGCGCTCAACAGAGTTTCGACAGTAGATTAACGATTAAAATCTCAAATTCTCTTATGTATATGTATAGAAAGATAGAAAAAAAACCAAAAGTGTGTAAAGACCTCTAATATCACGTAATATTACGTAATAACACATGTGTAATAAGACTGCGTCAACCTTTATTAAATACTGCAGGGATAACAAACTCTAGACACCGATATATACTGGTAGCGCGTCGTCATAAATTTTCGGGTAGTCTTAACGACTTCGAGTCAGTCGCTAAACGTGGAAAAATGGCAAGTACCACCGCACACGGCAGGTACATGAATAATAACCCCGTGACGACGACAGGGCGAGGTAGATTTCGAAAAAAGGCTGAAATCGCGGTGTAAAATGCGTCGCTAAAAGATGGCACCCTTTATCATCGTAATGCCCCTCCTCCTCCCGGTAACGAGGTGAGTAAAGGCCGGGTTCGTCCTAGGTAGGTAGGTAGTGGAAAGCGCGGGCCGACGACTTTAACATTCTCTTTCTTTCACGCACGTTTCGTGCGCTTGTATTATGCAGGCGCGCCGAAGGAAACCGTCTTCGTCGTTCGCCCCGGCCTTTTTCCCCGGCAGGCAGCTAGAGCGGCGAGGATATACGCGTGACCACCAAGAAGATGAGGATTTAACGGTCTTCCTCGCGCCCTCGTTCGCTCTCTTGAAAAATCGTAGAGCCATGACGGGCATGCACGCGACGGGCGCGATGCGCCGCGGAAGGATATACCGCTCGTACGAGCCGTTTCTCTCTCTCTTTCTCTCTCTCTCTCTCTCTTTCTCTGTCTATTTCCCTCTTCTCTCGCGTCTACCTGCAAAATTTATCCGACGAGGTGGCACAACGGTGTGGCTTTGTCCACGAGGAATTCCGAATTATGACATCGGGCGAGCATTGTTCTCGGCGCGGTGAACGTGCGAACGCGCCAGAGAGATTGTGCGACGTCAACCGGATTGCTTTATCTTCAGCGTCTTCTGAGCGGCGCGGTTATTCGAAGAAAGAAAGGAAAAAAAAAAAGAGTATTTTCACTCCCCGGTGCAATCTGTCCGGGATCACGCGGGATGAGTTTCCGAGTGTACGGAAACGCGAAACGCGATCTCCGAGAGTGACGAGCGTTCTCTCTCGTTCAAATCGCCGGATCCGCCCATATACTCGATTCCACTCGTGCGCGAACATTCGATATATCTCGTTCAGTACCCGGTCTGGTCACCCGACACGTTTTGACTCGATATTTCCGACGCTTGCAAGACCAACGAGTATCGAATTACAAGGTAGCCAATTAATGACACATCGTGTTTTCACGATGGGCACACGGTACGCTACCGCATAGCGCTCAACTTCCGCACCCGCGCGTGCGCGCGCGCACGCGACTAATTTGCTTACCGCACTATTGCATATTCACGCGTTCCAACGTACTCTCGTGGAGAAGCGACGCGACAGGAACTTTTGAATTATGCCCCAGGCACGGAGAATGCCCGTTTAATTAATGAACGAAGGTGGGATGAGCGCGTCGACGGGTACGGGCTGGCCGACGATGAAACGACCACTCGAGTCGCGTTGTCGAATCAGAGGCGCAACGTGTCTGTAAGAATGAGAGCGAAAAGGAAAGAAGGGAGCGGGAGAGAGAGAGAGAGAGAGAGAGAGAGAGAGAGATGTTGTCACCCTCGAGAGAATACCAAGGGGTTGCATCGTTGCAAGGGATAAACAACCTCAGGTAAATACCGTTCCATTCGTGGCATCACCCTCTCGCTATACCCTGCTACCACTTCAACTCCTTTGTCTTCACCGTCAACACCTTCAACTATTGCGGATTATCACCGAATTTTGTACATTGTTACAAACGGATACAGAAACATGGCACGTATAACAATTTGTCTCCCTTATGCTACTCAGTTAATGTTAATGCAAAATTAGATTTTGTATATAAAATCAAAATCTGTTTGGAAAATGATGATAAAACCATTACAATTATGTTTCAAAAAGTTCTATTATGTAGATAATATATGTAGAAAATTTAATTGTCCTATGAAATTATTATCCAGTAATTAAATCGGGGTTAAAAAGAGAACAATAAAATATTAATATCAAAACATATAATACATGTGCCTATATTAAATCATATAAAATAATATTCGCATTTGATGCGGTGAATATTTGCGAAGTGAACATTCATACCGCATATATGTTACATTATTCAAAGACTTATAGAGCTAATGGAAAATATAATGGATTATACGCTATATCATTTAATAACAACAATACTAATGGCCGTCAAATTTATGGACTGATTTTTGCAAAAATTAACATGTTGGTTAAGCTCACAGTGTTGCACAATATAAAACGAATGATGATTTTATCAATAATGTATATCTAGAATAAAATTAAACTATTCGACGCTATTTGCGAGAAAGATAATTTTAAACTCCGCATCTGGAGTCATGTGGGCGCATTACGGTGCACCGAGCGAATAAAAAAGCGTTATAAAATCTGAGTTGCGGAAAGAACTCGCGATCACGAAAGCTCTCTGTATCCCTCGAGTGGCATACACGGACGGAAGCGACCGCGCAGCTTCCAGCAGGAAGCTCACTTGCTTATTTAGTCGCTAGGTGAAACATAGTTTCAGCGTCCTCGTAGCCGGGAACATCCACCTGCTCCCACCTCCTAAGATTTACCGTCCACCTTGGTCAGGCGGAGAAACTACTTTCCTGATGTAATATTGCACCGCCACGAGCGCGCATATTCCCGTCCCGCTATACTAGCCCTGAACATGCTTTGAATAACAAAGTAATATACAAGTTCCGTTTGCTCTTCGTTCGCCGGGGTAACGCGCCCAAACTTTAGCAATTACCACTACTTCATTAGTCGTTTTGCCTTCCCGTTTTCGTCCCGCCGTCGCGCAATATTTACCCCACCGACGTGGATTCCGAAAATTGATCTTTTATCGATCGTAACCGTAAGAAACCGCTGCGTCGCGCCATCTCGAAAACGCGCACCCGAGGATGATACACGAGCGAGACATCGTTGAGACATGAGTTTCATACGAATGTAGCACGTGGGGATGATAGTTTGTCGTCCTCATAAATCAACCAAGAGAAAACTCGCGATGATCTTTCGCCCGGCTTTACAGGAACATGATTCGTCACTCTCGAGTAGACGACTTAACTTTTCCCATAGAAGTTCGATCGACCCTACTTAACGTGTTCAGTGATTCAATTCTCGGCGTATAATACACGCACGCTTCTCGTCTCCATCGTTCCGCCTCATTTTGTCGACGTAACGTCCTACGTGAAAATCTGGATCATTGGTAGTTACAGTGCCCTCAAAATTAAGCAAGAAAAATCTGAGATTGAACATTTATACTCTGTCATTATTCTGTTAAATAATTTTCGCAACTTTTATTTTTTATAGCAGACATAATGCGCGAAACGATGTTATGTTAATTGCAACATATGACCGCGATATTCAGAAATTTGTAAATATAATTAATTTAAAATTAATCAACATATTAATTTCCAAAAATAATGACAGAATAATTGTAATTATATTTCAAATTTGTAATTCACATAACAAGATATTACAAAATTGTTGAATAAAACCATTTTAATCTTCTCGTTAAAAATGGAAAAGTTTAAGAACACGTACATTCCCAAGCAAGGCAAGAAAAAAAGAGACATTCTCAGTGCGAAAATATTTTGTAATTTGAATTGCAACCAATAAATGGAATGTTTGAAACGTTCATGTTCAAGTGGCACTTCTAATTAGAGCATAGATTAATACTGGCCTGCGTCGAAATTAAAATTACGCGAATAAATGATGTCCTCCCACTATGAGAACGCTAAAGCTGTCGTTATCCGACCAAATAACGTATACGCAGAAATACATATATAACAAACCGAAACACGTCCGATAATACCCCCGGCAACAACAGCAGCGCGCAATTCAATGACGAACGCTGCAAATCGAGAAAAAAGAAATATTATCGAATGCGGAAATTAGAGCGTCGGTGGCGTTTACACGGAAAATAAATGATTCGCAGCGCGCGCGAACGAGCCGCCATTCCATTCCTAGATTAAAAACGCGGCCAATGCTTTATTATCCCCGTGGATCGACGAGAAACCGAGGAAGGAAAAAGCGAGCACCTTTAATGATTTCGCGAGGTACAACCGGATCTTTATGGCGATAGCGAGGATTGAATAATAACCAGACGAATGGGAGAAAATACCTATCGATAAATCGGATCGCAGATATATCAGCGCTTGACTAACGGACTCACCTTCGCTCTACTAATATAAGTCTCGTCCGGTAGGCCCGGGCAAACGGAAAAACATTTTCGCCTCTTTCTTTTCGCCCCACTTTTGCCCCCCGTGTGTTCCACTGTTCTTTATTTCTTTAACACCC